>NC_133325.1:623188833-623535083 GCF_042186555.1 Aquarana catesbeiana | reverse complement strand
GGTTCAAGCTCCCTAAAGCGGAACTTCAATAGTTTTTCATCTTTCCCTCTATTAAATGCTCTGCCCTTGTCGTTTTAACTTTGGATAGTAAAACATTTTTTTTCTGCCAGTAAATACCTTATACAGCTCACTTCCTGTTTCTTGTCTGGTAAAAAGCCTAGGCTTATCACATCATGCACAGCTCTCTCTCTGTCTTACTCTTGTGAGAGTTTGCCAGCAAGGGAGGGGGGATGAGTCACAAGAGGGCCAATGAGAGCTGCAGACCTAGAAGTGTGCCTCTGTGTGTGTGAAAAACCAGGAAGTAAACAGCCAGCAGCTTCAGCTGCCCACAGTTAAAATGAATGTAGCCAGACTCAGTGGAGGGAGATTTCTGCAGCATATTTTTAAGTACAGAATCACAGTATATATAAAATATGCAACGTGGTTGGAGGGAAGCTTCAGAATGGCAAATATGTTTTTATTACAAATTATGTGAGCAGACAGCAGTTTGTCTTTAACAACCACCCGCTGACATCCTTAACCAATGAGGGGAGGAGGCAGAGACACAACTGGTGGAACGACAGGGAGCATCTGCTCACAGAATCTGAGGGGAGGAGGTGGAGAGACGGCGGGTGGAACGACAGGGAGCATCGGCTCCTGGAATCTGAGGAGAGGAGGTGGAGAGACAGCGGGTGGAACGACAGGGAGCATCGGCTCCCGGAATCTGAGGAGAGGAGGTGGAGAGACAGCGGGTGGAACGACAGGGAGCATCGGCTCCCGGAATCTGAGGAGAGGAGGTGGAGAGACAGCGGGTGGAACGACAGGGAGCATCGGCTCCTGGAATCTGAGGGGAGGAGGTGGAGAGACAGCGGGTGGAACGACAGGGAGCATCGGCTCCTGGAATCTGAGGGGAGGAGGTGGAGAGACAGCGGGTGGAACGACAGGGAGCATCGGCTCCTGGAATCTGAGGAGAGGAGGTGGAGAGACAGCGGGTGGAACGACAGGGAGCATCGGCTCCTGGAATCTGAGGGGAGGAGGTGGAGAGACAGCGGGTGGAACGACAGGGAGCATCGGCTCCCGGAATCTGAGGAGAGGAGGTGGAGAGACAGCGGGTGGAACGACAGGGAGCATCGGCTCCTGGAATCTGAGGGGAGGAGGTGGAGAGACAGCGGGTGGAACGACAGGGAGCATCGGCTCCTGGAATCTGAGGGGAGGAGGTGGAGAGACAGCGGGTGGAACGACAGGGAGCATCGGCTCCTGGAATCTGAGGAGGGGAGGAAGCGGGAGAAGGGCGAACCAAGCTACTGGTGAGCACCAATGCGACAAAAGGCTGTGCGGGGGAGGGCACTATTAACATTACCGCTGATTAAGGAGGCTGAGATGTGCCAGCTCCTTAACAAGCAGCTATTTACTCGTTTTTAAGGACGCCGCTCCTTAACAACTAGCAAAAATGCACTTAAAATGCACCCCGACTTCAATGGAAGGTGCATCTTTGGTGCTCTTTTTAAAAGAGAACAAAAGATGTAATGCAGGACTTTTCAAATCGCAGCACAGCAATGTAAGAAGTCTCATAAGCTTTAATCATTTTTCATGTGCTTTTATACAGCTGGAAAAGTGCATTCCAGCGTAGCAAAAGTGCATCAGTGGGAAAAGGCCCTTAGTCTTGCCTCTCAATATAATGTCTTGGCCAAATAAGAGAGTGAATGCTGCCATGTTAATAAGGCATTCTGACTATGTTAATAGGGTTCTCTCGAGAATACCAGCTCTTCTCACACATGCCAAAGCTGACTGCTAATATGAGCCTGGCATTTGATGCTTCCCCCACAAATACTTTATTCACCGAAGTCTGCCATTGCATATTGCTATGAGGTGACCACCAGGGTTGCCAACCTCCCGCAGCATTTTTTACTGACAAAACATAGAAAATGTACTGGCGGAACACATTTTTTACTGGCAACCTGAGAAATTACAGAACTCCTATTGAAAACCAACAGTGAATATTTGAACAGTATAAATATGATATGGAAACACTGAGAATACCTATTACAAAAGTAATTTGCTTGATTTACACTTAAAAAGTCAACACAGCATAAAATTATCAACACCTGATATTCTCTGGCAGATGTAAAAAAATCACTGAGTTTTACAAACTGTCGGTAATTTTACTGGCGGTTGGCAACCCTGGTGACCACATTTTTTAAACTTCTTATCTTTAAAGGGAATGCTGCTACCTTAATTTATTATAGCCAATATTTTATATATCTATATATATATATATATATATATATATATATCTATATAGATCTATATATAGATCTATATATATATATATCTATATAGATCTATATATAGATCTATATAGATATATATACATATATATATATATATATATATATATATATATATATACACATATACACATATATATATATACATACACACACACATACACACACACACATACACATATACATACATACATTCATACACAAAACCACTGTATACACAAAGTATATACAGTAATTTATATCTCATGCGGGTATGAAATATATAAAAGCCTTTTGCACACTGGAGGTTGAGCTTATGCAAGGTAAACAGTATTTCCCCTGCCTGGAAAGCTCAGGTGTTGCATACAGAATTACAGATATGAATGTTTGTGCGTGACTATTCTTTTTTTTTTTGCATACACCTATATGTAATAATACCCATGTATGGCTGCAGGGAGCCTAAAAGCAATATGGATAACTAGGCCCTTCTTATCACAACTTGGGCAGTGCAAGTCCTATTTAAAAATACACTGTTAATAGAGTAAATAATGTTTTATACTGAAGAGAACTAAGTAAAATCATATACTTTCTGCTAATGAATTTTGTATAGATTACATTGTTTCCTACTCAGTCATGGCTGCTTCCAAGCGCCTATATAGAAAGGAGAAGGGCTGTGCACAGAGCTACTGACTCATCAAAAAATCATCAATCTGCTTAAAGGAGAACTTAAAATGACAAATAAAAGTAGTGCGATTGATAACTGTAATGGATAATTTACACTTTGACACATCCTTTGTCAGGAAGAGAGATGTCAAAACATACTGTATTATGTCAATGCTGCGGTACCATATCTGCTCTCTCCCAATCCCTGCGCTTTTGTTTGAATTGAAGTAGCCAGCTTCACAGACTGCTATAGAGCGGAATACTGTATTTCAAAGTGCTGGCACCTGAAATGTGCAGCAATGTTACAGCAGCAATGAGAGCTGGGATTTGACAGCTCTCTTCTTACAAAGGACACAGTGGAGGGAAGTGTAAATTATCCATTACCCTCACCTCCCACGCTGGTTGCCTTTGAGACTTCATACAAGTTCATCTTTAAAGAGAATTTTAGGCAACAAGTTAAAGCAGTCGGTAAGCTAATAATTCTATCCAGCAAAAACTGCAGCTGTGCTAAAAGAAAATTCACTCAATTTACAATGCCTTGAAAAATATTCATACCCCTTGACATTTCCACATTATATCATGTTACAACCAAAACATAAAAGTATTTTATTGGGATTTTATTTGCTAGACCAACACAAGTTGGCACATAATTGTGAAGTGGAAGGAAAATGATTTTCAAAATATTTTTAAAATTTGTATTCAGCCCCCTTTACTCTGATACCCCTTACTAAAATCTAGTGGAACCAATTGCCTTTAGAGGTCACCTAATTAGTAAATAGAGTCCCCCTGTGTGTAATTTAATCTCAGTATAAAAAAAGCTGTTCTGTGAAGCCCTCAAAGGTTTGTTAGAGAACCTTAGTGAACAAACAGCATCATTATGGAGAATTTTAAAGCAGAGTTAGGTTATAAAAAAAATATCCCAAGCTTTGAACATCTCACGGAGCACTGTTCAATCATCCAAAAATGGAAAGAGTATGGCACAACTACAAACCTACCAAGACATGGCCGTCCACCTAAACTGACAGGCTGGACAAGATCATTAATCAGAGAAGCAGCCAAGAAGCCCATGGTAAATCTGGAGGAGCTGCAGAGATCCACAGCTCAGGTGGGAGAATCTGTCCACAGGACAACTATTAGTAGTGCACTCCACAAATCTGGCCTTTATGGAAGAGGGGCAAGAAGAAAGCCATTGTTGAAAGAAAGCCATAAGAAGTCTTATTTACAGTTTGTGAGAAGCCATGTGGGGAACACAGCAAACATGTGGAAGAAGGTGCTCTGGTCAGATAAGGCCAAAATGTAACTTTTTGGCCTAAAAGCAAAACGCTATGTGTGGTGGAAAACTAACACTGTACATCACCCTGAACACACCATCCCCACCGTGAAACATGGTGATGGCAGCATCATGTTGTGGGGATGCTTTTCTTCAGCAGGGACAGGGAAGCTGTTCAGAATTGATGGGAAGATGGATGGAGCCAAATACAGGGCAAGCTTAGAAGAAAACCTGTTAGAGTCTGCAGAAGACTTGAGACTTGGGCAAAGGTTCATCTTCCAACAGGACAATAACCCTAAACATACAGCCAGAGCTACAATGGAATGATTTCGTTTAAAACATACTCATGTGTAAGAATGGCCCAGTCAAAGTCCAGACCTAAATTTAATTGAGAATCTGTGGCAAGACTTGAAAATTGCTGTTCACAGATGCTCTCCATCCAATCTAGCAGAGCTTGAGCTATTTTGCAAAGAAGAATGAGCAAAAATGTCACTCTAGATATGCAAAGCTGGTAGAGACATCCCCAGAAAGACTTGCAGCTGTAATTGCAGCGAAAGGTGGTTCTACAAAGTATTGACTCAGGGGGGCTGAATACAAATGCACTCCACACTTTTCACATATTTGTAAAAAAAAAAAAAATAGAAAACCATTTATCATTTTCCTTCCACTTCACAATTATGTGCCACTTTGTTTTGGTCTTTTGCATGAACTCCCAATAAAATACATTTACGTTTTTGGATGTAACATGACAAAATGTGAAAATGTACAAAATTGTAAGGGGTATGAATACTTTTTCAAAGCACTGTATCCCAAAAGAGAAGTATGGGTTTATTTAATTTTTTTAGATTTATACTTACCTAGGTGGATGCAGCATCGGACCAATGCTGCATCTGTCCCCCGAGGCCTCTGCACTAAAAACCGAGCGATCGAACACCGCCGATCACTCGGCTTTCAGAGCTCCGTGAGCAGAGAGCTGTAGATTGTCAGTCTCAGCTCTCTGCTTTGCTTTCTCCTCACTCATTGGAGCGCTGAGCTGTGGAGGGGGCAGAGCGGCGGTCTCAGGCTCTCAGTGGCTCGCTGAGAGACTGAGACGCGTATCAGTCCAGGCACCTGGTGGATCCAGACTCCCATTGTTTGGATGACGCGGTGCCTGGACTGATATCCGTGATGTTCAGTAGAGAGCGGACTTCAGGAGGAGAGACACCACATCTCTCCATTAAAAGGACCAGTCACGCACCATTCCTAATACAAGGGATGTTTGCATTCCTTGTAATAGGAATAAAAGTGATCAAAAAAAAAAAAAAAAAAAAAATTAAGAGAAAGTGTAAAAAGAAAAAAAAAAAATGAAAAACTAAAGCAAAATAAACAAAAAAAAAAAAAAAAAAAAAAAAAAAGTACAGCGCTCCGTCCCCGCGCGCACAGAAGCGAACGCACATGTAAGTCCCGCCCACATATGTAAACGCCATTCAAACCACATGTGAGGTATCGCCGTGTGTGTTAGAGCGAGAACAACAATTTTAGCACTAGACCTCCTCTGTAACTCTAAACTGGTAACCTGTAAAAAAATGTAAAGCGTCGCCTATGGAGATTTTTAAGTACTGAAGTTTGGCGCCAGTGTGCACAATTTTAAAGCATGACATGTTGGGTATCTATTTACTCGGCGTAACATCATCTTTCACATTATACAAAAAATTGAAAGATTGTTGAGTAAAAACCATGCGACATAAAAAGTTGCAATGGACGCCATTTTATTCCCTAGGGTGTCAGCAAAAAAAAACATATGTTCGGGGGTTCTAAGTAATTTTCTAGCAAAAAAAATGATGATTTTTACATGTAGGAGAGGAGTGCCAGAATAGGCCCGGTATGGAAGTGGTTCAAAAGATCAGGTAATGCTTTGACAACTAACTCAAAGTTCTCTTGGAACACCATTGGGAACCACTGCTTTATTAATCTCTGGGCCTTAACACCGAGCAGCCGCATATATGTGACCCTATGTAAACTACTTACCGTGCTGGGAGCGCGAGCCGGTGGGGATCGATAAGCTCCTGATACATACTTGCGATCGGGAGCTTTCCAATCATGTGACTCACAGCGGTCACAGGGCCAGAATGCCCAGCTTTTGAGGTGGTCGGCGAGAAGGGGTTAAGTAAACCAGTTCATTTAATGCCTCTGCTTATAAAAACCCTGAAAACGAACATTAATCACTACAACCAAAATGTCCCTCCAACTAATTCACTGCCAAGAAGACTGAACAGATGTAATTATTTAGATGGTTTGCTACACCCTGGTCTCCCTCAAAGTAAGCATTATGCCCAATCTTAATTCTTGTAATTCAATAGTATCTTTTCTTCCGATCTCTGTAAGACCTAAAAAAGATTTTGCCTCTTTTCTTAAAGAATTTGGCCATTTTCTCCACTTTCTGTGCATTAGCAGCACCGATATTACAGTATGTTTGGCCTCCCTTTATCTTTTTTGATACATCTCTCGATCAGCTACACTTTCCTTTTCCTTTCTATCTCCTGTAAGCTGATTTTTTTTCTCCTATACTGTCCTAATTCTGTAGTGAACCAATATGCATTTTTCTACCATTCACTCTTTTAAATTTGCCTGATTTAATCTAGTTGCATGCAAGATGGTAGACTTTAAAAGTGCCCACATATTAAGGACTCCTGAAGTTTTACTTCAACATTTAAAAAAAAAAAAAAAAAAAAAATCACCCATTTCAGGAAAATGTGTCTTGAAATCCCAAACTTTTGTTTTTGTATATGAATTTTCAGCTATTATTCTAAAATCAAACCAAAGACATCACTGATCACTTAATGTCCAAGATCTCAAGATCAATCGATCCTCATATGTCAGTACAAGGTCTAGAAAAGAATATCCTTTGTTTTTGTTTTTTTTACCGCTTGCCGACCGCCGCACAAACATTTACCTCGGCAGAATGGCACGGATAGGCATATGAGCGTACAGGTACGTCCCTTTAAATTTGCAGTGTGCGACGCTGCCGCGAGCTCCGTGAGTGTGATCGCAGGTCCCGTGGACTCTGTGTCCGCAGGGATACCCGCAATCGTCTCATGGAGTGGAAGAACGGGGAAATGCTGATGTAAACAAGCATTTCCCCGTTCTGCCTAGTGACACTGATCACAGCTCCCTGTGATCGGGAGCGGTGATCAGTGTCTTGTCACACATAGCCCATCCCCCCACAGTTAGAATCACTCCCTAGGACAAACTTAACCCCTGCAGCGCCCCCTAGTGGTTAACCCCTTCACTGCCAGTCACGTTTACACAGTAATCAGTTCATTTTTAATCGCACTGATCGCTATATAAATGTGAATGGTCCCAAATTAGCACCAAAAGTGTCCGATGTGGTCGCCATAATGTCGCAGTCACAATAAAAATAGCAGATCGCAGCCATTACTAATAAAATAAATAAATAAATAAAAATGCCATAAAACTATCCCCTATTTTGTAGACGCTATAACTTTTGCGCAAACCAATCAATAAGCGCTTATTGAGAATTTTTTTTTTTTTTTTACCAAAAATATGTAGAAGAATACGTATCGATCTAAACTGAGGAAAAAAAATTGTTTTTTTTTTTTATATTTTTTGGGTATATTTATTATAGCAAAATGTAAAAAAAATTGCGTTTTTTCCAAAATTGTCACTTTTATTTTGTTTATAGTGCAAAAAAGAAAAACCGCAGAGGCGATCAAATACCACCAAAAGAAAGCTCTATTTGTGGGGAAAAAAGGATGTCAATTTTGTTTGGGAGCCATGTCGCACGACTGCGCAATTGTCAGTTAAAGTGACGCAGTGCCGAATCGCAAAAAACGCTCTGGTCTTTAGACAGCCAAATGGTCCGGGGTTGAAGTGGTTAATAACTGTTTGAGGAAACCCATTTCAAAGCCTCCAACATTTGTCTGCTTTTGCTTGTACATGTAGTTTAAACACCAGGTAATGCCCGACATGTCAAAGCCACCCATAATTAACACCTCTCCCTTCATTGTCATTTGGCTTCTCAAATGACAATGAAGGGAAAAGTTTTCATTATGGGAGACACAGGAAGATGTTTTAATTATAGACAATATAGAATAAATTGTGTATTAACTAAAAAAAAAAAAAAAAAAACCACCCACATTACATTTATGTAAAAGCAAAGGTAATGTATGTTTGAATACTTGCAGAATTGTTTAATGTGCTGAGTGCAGCCCCTCACTCCATGAATAAATAGAAAATCTTTAAAAAAAAAAAAAAAACAAAACAAATGGAAGAAAAACAATGTATTAAAAAAAAAAAAGTGTAAAAACTTTTCATACACTTCAGCATCTGGCGCACTCATCTACGTGAGATTGACATGACTGGGCCTTCTAGCGGGATCCTGAAAAAACGAATGCACTGTGCTGGAGCATCTCCCCGCTAGAGTTAGAATTCTGAGTTTTCCCAAGATCTCTTGGTAAGGCACAGTGACATCACTGATTTCTACAGGAAGTTCCTAGCAGCCATAAAACACTGGATTTTTTTCTTGACCATTGGGTTTATAGCGCCACCTACAGGGAGTAGGAGCCTAGGTAGAAAAAGAACACAGCACCATCTAAGGGTAGTCCTATCTGGTATAAACCCCATCTTTGATATAGGCAAGCCAGTCCATCACAAAGCGGTAATAGAAAAAGACCAAAAGAGGGGTGGATGCTGTGTCTGTCAATGAACTCAGAGAAAGAAGTTTTACAGTAACAAAAAAATCCAGTTTTCTCTAACGTTTGACGGACACAGCCTCTCATCATTCCTGACCACTGGCACATCGCAAAACAGTGCCACAATGAGGTGTGGGCACAAAAACAGGAGCCAACGGGCAAAATAGGCAACTACCTGGGAAAAAAAACCCCACAGGGGGGAACAAGGAAACAAAACAACCGTCTACAAAACCTTGCAGCCAGAATAAGCATCCAAAGAATCAAAAACACCAGCCAATAAAATGTGCTAAAGGCATGTATAGACAACAAGGAAGCTGCCATACAAACTGGAGACACAGATTTCTAACGTGGAAACCCCAAGACACTAACTACCTTGGGAGAATGTGGAGGAGCCCTATCCATAACGACATGAGCTGGAGCCACCCTCTGCTAGAGCCTTCAACAAAGTAGTAGCAGAGGAGGCTGCCAGGCCTTGAAGTGACCTGTTCATGTGCAACAAAAATAGTCAGAGCTAAACACCTATCCTACAGCTGCTGGCAATAAGCTGATACAGCATATATAACTTTTGTGGAACACATCTGTATAATAGTGCTGCAATTTTACACACAGTGACCTGACCATAGCACAAAAACGAGAATCTGACCCCAGAAGGAAGCCGTAGCCGACAGGCACACACAAACCGCCCAGACCACTTCCAAAGGCCAAGGGGTGCCGCGCCACATCCTCTGGGTGCAAAGGACAGAATAAAGGTAGGACTGGCTTTCCTGTACCAGACAAGGGACTTTATACCAGCTAGGACTACGCATAAGCGGTGCAGTGTTCTTTTTCTGCCTAGTGTTCTACTCCTGGATGTGGCGCTATAAACCCAATGGTCAATAATGGAGAGGCTGTGTCTGTCAATAAACGTACAAGAAATTATCTTTAAATTTTACTCCAAATGTTTATGCTTTTATATTCGGGGATTTAGGGGCTGCAACATGCAATTTCATTTCCCCTTTGAGATGCTGAAATTTGAGGTAGCCAGCTGCCACACAAACACCACAAAACATGGCTGCTGTAAGCCATGACTATGTTATATTTCCTCATATTCAGGCCAAGCGACGCTGATGTAGGGATACCATAAATCCAAGATCGTCCAGGACATTCAGGTTTTCTTTTGCGGTTTTGTTATGCCCTCCAACCCAATTACAAATGCTTACAAATAGCTTGTGATTGAGTGTCGCTCATGTGAGAGAAGTTGCTACACTGCATTGTCTGGTCAGAAAGGGCTATCCTGGCCCGGATGTGTTTTGTGACTGGAGAAACTAATATTAGAGGTGGCTATAAGCTGGGGGGTACCTATGAGGGAGGCCTGTGCCAAAAAGTTACCCTTTCTATTTCTTCTGACAATAACCATATGGTCCACTACACCATTCTTCTTCCACACTTTGCAAGTTTCTGGAAGCCTGACAATCTGACAGGATTGTCTAATGGTTTGACTACAGAAATATAGCAGTTATTGCAGCACTTATTTGACATTCACATTTTTATTTTTTTTTTTTTACATTTTGGCTCTTCTATATTTTTGTTAGAGATATGTAGATTGGGCACTACCATTCCCCTACTTCCTTATATCAGTCACATAAAGTGCATAGTTCTCAGTGAGCCGGACAACTCACAGGCTTACATTATAAAAACGTGAAGTAAACCTTTACTACAAAGCAAGAAGCAGCAGTTCTTGAGAATGAAATGACCAAATATAGTACTGTGTGCATATAATTAAAAAGCACACACAGACACAAAGCTGGATTTCAAGTATGGATTTTATAGCATAGATCCAGCTGATCCAGCTTAGACCAATTTAAGTTTGCATATTTCATACCTGTGGTATCCCCTGTGGGAGCTGGAAATCACTGTGGTAGTCTCTGCTACTAAAGGGATTCCAGGTCCCATGCTGAACGGCCGCTCTGCTGCATAGTACTCACAAGGGGTCACTCGCTTGGCATGGGTGCCATTCACTGAACACTTTGGATTTTCTCAATTAATGCAATGCATTCTCTGATTGAACAAGGTGGAGATTGACCTGCCACTTCCAAACTGAGAAAAATGCAAGGCGACCCCCCCCCCTGTGGGGCAGCCACTTGGCACAGTACCAGGAAGTGGCAAGCTCTGTGGCAGCAGCGACTACCACAGTGATCCCACAGGTATGGAATATGTATACTTAGTACAAGCTGCCCAATGCAACTATGCAATAAAATCCATACCTGGAATTCCACTTTAAAGTGGAAGTCAATTCAAAATCTAAAATCCCTGTATCTATAGACACCAGGGATCTAAACACTAACCGCTCTATCCCTGTAAAAGGAAAAAAACGAGTACCTTACCATACCTTTTTGGAAGCCAATCTGACCTCCGACCGGATCACACACTGAGCTATCAGCGTCGGCTTCTCTGTGTAGGCGGGTGCAGAGGAGAGGGAGGACAACGGAAGCCCCATGGTAACTCTATGGGTGAAGTCACTTCCCATTCATTTCACAGCCGTTGTCCTCTGCAGAGCTTCCAGCGCTGGAGATCGGGTTGGAGCGGGTCAGATCGGCTTCCAAAAAGGCATGTATACTCATGTTTTCTTTACAGGGATAGAGAGGTTAGTGTTAGATTCCTGGTGTCTATAGATGCAGGGATTTTAGATTTTGCATGTACTTCAATGAACAAATGTTACACGTCTAAACACTATATGGTTGTTTACGTGTCTATACACATGTAAACACAAGCACTTTACTGATCAATTCATGTGTTTTATGTTCCTGCCAGCAAGATCATGTGTGGATGATACCTAATTTCATTACAACCAAATGCATATACCCTAAAACAAAAAAACATACAGGTTTATCAGTAGAGTCCTGGAAACCAAAGGTTATAAAACTCACATATTCATAGCTACAGTTAAAAGAAAATTATGTTCTTTTTATTCATACTTACCTAGGTGGATGCAGCATCGGTCTGATGCTGCATCTGTCCCACAGAGAACCGAGTGATCAAACAGCACCGAACATTCGCTTCTCACAGCTCTCTGCTCTGCCCCCTCTCCATTAACTTGAGTGCTGGGCTATGGAGGGGGTGGGAGCGGCCAGCTCAGCCTCTCAATGGCTTGCTGAGTGGCTGAGCCAGGTGTCAGTCCAGGGGCCTGAGCGGATCCCGACTTCATGGTTGTGATGCCGAGCCTGGACCGACTTTGTGACGTCAGCAGGGAGCGGATTCCAGCCTGCTTTCTGCTGAAAACGGGTCACAGGAAAACAAACTGATCTCCTGTGATCCATGGAAGTAGTACAGCCAAACAAGCTTTGGCTGTATTTCTCCTTTAACCACTTGCTGACCGCTGCACGCCAATATACGTTGGCACAATGGCAGCAGTGGGCAAATGGGCGTACCTGTACGTTCCCTTTAATTGGCGGGGTTAGCAGGCGCGCACACCCATCCCGCACAGCATGACCGTCCCTGCAGGACCCGTGGACTCAGCGTCCGCCGGTTTCCCGGCGATCGTGTCACGGAGCCGCAGAATGGGGGAAGTGCCTATGTAAACAAGGCATTTCCCCGTTCTGCCTTGTGACATGACAGAGATCACTGCTCCCTGTTATCAGGAGCAGTGATCGCTGTCATGTGAGTTGTAGCACCCCCCCCCCCCCCCCCCAGTTAGAATCACTCCCTAGAACATGCTTAACCTCTTGATCGCCCCCTAGTGTTTAACCCCTTCCCTGCCAGTATCATTTACACAGTAATCAGTGCATTTTTATAGCACTGATCGCTGTATAAATGACAATGGTCCCAAAATAGTGTCAAAAGGGTCCGATGTGTCCACCATAATGTCGCAGTCACGATAAAAATCACAGATCACCGCCATTACTAATAAAAAAAAAATAATAATAATAATAAAAATGTCATAAAACTATCCCCTATTTTGTAGACGCTATAACTTTTGCACAAACCAATCAATATACGCTTATTGCGATTTTTTTTTACCAAAAATATGTAGAAGAATACATATCGGCCTAAACTGAAGAAAAAAATTGTTTTTTTTATATATATTTTTGGGGGATATTTATTATAGCAAAAAGGAAAAAAAAAAAATTGCTGTTTTTTTCAAAATTGTCGCTCTTTTTTTGTTTATAGCTCAAAAAATAAAAAAATAAAAATCGCAGAGGTGATCAAATACCACCAAAAGAAAGCTGTATTTGTGGGAAAAAAAAGGACATCAACTTTGTTTGGGTGCAGCATCGTACGAATTGTCAGTTAAAGCGACGCAGTGCCGAATCGCAAAAAGTGCTCTGGTCAGGAAGGGGGTATAATCTTCCGGGGCTGAATCGGTTAAAAACCTACACAAATGGTATAGGGCCTTCAAAGCCTACACTCCAACACTACTATGCATCTTAGACACCAATTACTAGTAACAAAAAATATTGTCATTAAAACTGTCAAAAATGGAATTGCACTTAACTACTGTTTGGTCAAATGCCTCAGTTATCAGATACAATCCAAATGATTTAACTGTCCCATTCAAAGTATGACAGCTTTAAATACTGTAAATCATACTATGACGTACATTAGCGGCTCAATGACGACAAAGAGTTGTGACACCTCACATTTCTTGGTCAGAGATGTGTATTATTCTGCTGTTATCAGAAAGCATCAAGTCATAAAGTAGACAGCTGATTCACTCACATATCATTACAAAATGTATACAAGCCATTTATCTAGGTCACTTTGGGAACATGAACAATTGTAAACTACACATCGATTTCCAAAACACAATTTAAACGTTACATGTTAATAATGAATCGTTAAAATGGCAAAAACATCAAAGTATATCTAAAGCCAAAACTATTTTTTTTTAACCACTTCCCCCCCAGGGAATTTTTCAAATTAGTTATTTGGTTTGGTTGTATTTTTTTTTAAGCAGAGATCCTATAGAATAAAATGGAGACTTTTTTTTTTATTCATACAATATTTGCCCAAATGTTTCTCAAACACACATTTTAAGCAAAAAATAAACATGTTGGAGAGTTTTTTCTCACTTCCCGGTGTGTCCACAGGACAGAAAAGGCTCGTACACACTATAAGAAAATCGGGCGAACATGTTTCTCTGTAGAGCTTTCGTATGATTTTTGTATAGTGTGTACACAACTTTCAACAGTCAATTCCGAATTTTCGTACGAAAATTCCCGAGGGGGACAAACTCCAAAATTTTTTCGCATGGGAACAGAACAAACGATTTTCATTTAATGTGTACCGTTTTCGTACAAATTTCCAAGCAAAATCAGAAAAGAAAGACTGCATGATCAGAAACAAACAATAAAAAAAAAAGCCTTTGTCGTAGGAGAATTTCATTCGGTTCTGATTTACTGTGAAACAACAAGGAAAATCGATCGTTCGCCTGATTTTCTTATAGTGTGTACCCTACTTAAGTGAAAGTTGTGCTAAAGTCCACAGGTTTTTTACCTTCTATGCATTAAGGTAAAAAATAGTGGTGCACTGAAATTTAGGCCGCCGAAACATACTGGCCAAAAACGGGTGCCGCACATTGTGGGGGTGTCATCCTGGCGGCTCAGTCAGTCCTCCCCTCCCTCCTCCCCTTGCAGAGCGATTATCTTCCTGTGTCACGGAGCTGAATTGTCTGGGCGGCCGCAGTAACAATGTCCCGCCTCCTGTGATAGACGGCACACTGATCCAATGCCAGGACATTGAATCAGTGTGACGTATCACAGGAGGTGGGACATTGTTACTATGTCCGCCCGGCCTGGGAAATTCTAATCCAGCTCCGTGACACAGCAGGAGATTGCCGCTCTGATCTGGGCACAGGTGAGGCTGCATCCTACAGGCACCGCACAGGCTGTATCCGACGGGCACCGCACAGGCTGTATCCGACGGGCACCGCACAGGCTGTATCCGACGGGCACCGCACAGGCTGTATCCGACGGGCACCGCACAGGCTGTATCCGACGGGCACCGCACAGGCTGTATCCGACGGGCACCGCACAGGCTGTATCCGACGGGCACCGCACAGGCTGTATCCGACGGGCACCGCACAGGCTGAATCCGACGGGCACCGCACAGGCTGCATCCGACGGGCACCGCACAGGCTGCATCCGACGGGCACCGCACAGGCTGCATCCGACGGGCACCGCACAGGCAGCATTGACCTTTGGTACCATGTCTGCAGTCTCTGACCGTCTCCTGTATCATGTCTGCTAGAGGTGCACCGAATAGAAATTTTGCCAATACCTTTAGCAGTGTGTTTAAGTAAGATATTTAAGTAAGTTATTATTTAAGTAAGTTATTGCAGACATGATACAAGAGATGGTCAGAGACTGCAGATTGCATTTTTCTTGAGCTTTTCTTTCACTAAATCGGTGCCAATAATGGCCAACAATAAATTCATATTAATTTAAATTGATATTAATTAAAAAGTCAAATATAATACAATTCTATATAAAATTATAAATAAATATTATTTTAAAACTGTGACTTTCGTTTTTGGCAAAGTGCATCCTGCATTTTCAGTTTCGGCACCAAAACTTCTATTCGGACCACCTTCTGTGTCACAGGATCCTCCCTCCCCCACCTTATACTTACCTGAGTTTGATCTCGATCCAGAGCTGTGCTTAAGAGCAGTAGCTCTTTCCGCTCCCTCGCTCCTCACTGGGTAGATTGATAGCAGCTTGGGAGCCAGGGTGGCTCGGGAGCGAACCTTCAAGAGTACCCCCATAGAAAGTGTCTTTGAGCTGATTATAAATACAGATTACCAGTCCTTCGATGTAGTGGCTGCAAAGATTTTCTGTGTTCAGGTCAAACACATTTTCTGCAAGTACAGAAGGCAAGTGTTTATTTTGCCAGCGGCCAGGAAAACAGCCGATCAGACCGATGTGTGTCTGGTCTGCTGCAGGAGAGATTTGGTGTCTAATCGACCCCAGATCTCTCCATAAAGAGGACCTGTCACAGCCCTTGTTAACAAAAAAAAAAAATTTAAAGCGCCCCTGTCCCACCGTGCTTACGCGCAAATGCGAAGACATACGTTACTCCCACATACATATGTGAGGGATAGTCGTGAACAAAGAGCGAGAGCAAAAATTCTAGATCCAGACCTCCGGTGTTTAAAGTGTTTATTATGGAGAATTTTAAGTACCATAGTCTGCCGCAATTTTAAAGTGTGACATATTAGGTATCTATTTAGTCAGGGTAACATCTTTCACATCGTACACAAAATAAATTGGGCTAAATTTAGTGGTTTTTTTTTTTTTTTTTTTTTTTTAATTCACATTAAAAAATTGCAACACCTGCCATTTTATTATCTAGGGCTTCAGCTAAAAAATAAATCGATAATGTTTGGGGGTTCTAAGTAGATTTTTACATGTAGGAGCGAAGTGTCAGAATTGGCCCAGATAGGAAGTGGTAAATAAGAAGAAGCTATATCTTACAGTCAGTGCTTCTTTTCAGGGAGTCCCACTGAAGTCTTGAAGGTCCAAAAAGATCCAAATCTGCCTCAAAAGAAGCCTCTGTACTTTTTCAAGGGATGGCCACCAGGGTGCTCAGATGACTACAGGCACCATTTAAAGCAATGGGATTCTTGACACTGAGTATTTTGTAGCTTAAAGTGATACTAAAGTCTCTGTTTTTTTTTTTCTTTAGGTAAAAATAACAAACATGTTATACTTACCGCCTCTGTGTAGTGGTTTTGCACAGAGCAGCACCAATCCTCCTCTTCTCAGGTCCCTCTTCGGTGCTCCTGGTCCCTCCCTCCTGTTGAGTGACCCCACAGCAAGCAGCTTGCTATGGGGGCACCCAAGCCGAGTCACTTCTCCCCGTATCCATTCAGACATGGAGCCGTGGCGCAGCGCGGCCACACCCCCTTTTTCTTCTCATTGGTTAATCTCAATGCATAAAATGCATTAAGATAAAAATGGGGAGCAACTTGTCATGCGACTTGTGCTCTCAAAGTCAAAGCGTATGACGCATCAGTGTGAACCGGGCCTCAAGCTACAAAATGCTCAGGAATAAATGTGGGAATTCAATTCTATTATTTGCTCCATTTTTTGGTCTGTTAAAGTTAAAAGTTCACCCAAAACCCAACTAACTCTAAACCTACTCTCAGCCACATTCTAAAACTAATCTTTCTAGCCCTGTAAAAAGGAAATCGCTATACGTACCTTTTCTGAAGCCAATGCGGTCTGGTCTCCAGCGGCGTATGCTGTGTGCAGGAGAGAACCCAACAGTAGGGAAATGCCTGAGAAGTGACGTCACCCATAGACTTACTCATAGACTTATGATGGGGCTCTCCTGCACACTCCCACACACTGAAGCTGCTGCTGACAGCTCAGCGTGGGACCGGTCAGGCTGCAGAACAGATTTGTTCTTTACAAGGCTAGATAGAGTCATTTTAGAATGTAGCTGCGTGTAGGTTTAGAGTTTGTATTGAGTGAACTTCTACTTTAAATATACCAATGAAAGTGTTTTGTTACATCTCTAAGTGCAAAACAAAACCGTACTGGTTGATCATTCCAGAAAACTAGTGCTGTCCTGTGGACGCTGCAGTCTTTATCTCAAGCAACGTGATCATTAAGTGTGTTAGGACTACAGAAAACCTCCCCCTATTGTATGGAGATGAGAAGAGGGGGAAGCAGTCTGCAGTTCTAACAAACTTCCTTCCCTAGAGTAACAACGGTGCTCATCCATGGTACGCAGGCATTCTCACCCTAGGTCCACAGTGATGGCGAACCTTGGCACCCCAGATGTTTTGGAACTACATTTCCCATGATGCTCAACTACACTGCAGAGTGCATGAGCATCATGGGAAATGTAGTTCCAAAATATCTGGGGTGCCATCACTGCCCTAGGAAAGGAAGTGTATTACTTGCAGAATCACTAAATAAAAAAAAAAGGAAAAAAATACTGGAGCCACTACATTTAGGACCTGCTTACACTTATGGTTGGGCGGGCTGTTAAAATAGGCAGTTGAGCTGCAAATTTTGACACCATCTGACTGCCCACCTTAAAATAACATGGCGACCAAATGAAGTTGTATACATGCCAACCCCTGTCCCAGGGGAGGCAAAAATGATACCTCCTGTTGCAGTCAGATGGCAGTATTGCCACCATTCAATGGGAATACTGTGCTGCAACCACAAGCCTAATGCCTGGCCTGTAGTTTGGGCGCGGTATTCCCATTCAAAAGTCCCGTTCAACTGTCAAAAAATAAAAAACCCAACAGGCATTCATATGTTTAAAAACTAAACAATTAAAAAGTAACAAATATGCGTACTTGGCTGCCAAAGGGAACACAGAACTAGAATCAACATATGTAGAGTTATGCAATCAGAGTGTATTGTGAAAAAGCTGAGTTTTAGCTAAAAGTTGTAGGTCAATAAAGGAACCTGCTGCCGCAGGCACAAGTCTAAAATTTACACAGCCCGCTTTTTCCATTCTTAGTGGTTACTAATTGGCCTATCACAGAGGAATCGTTCCTGTACATTATAAGGATAATAATTCACTGGTGGTTGGAAAAAGATTCTAATAGAGTACTCATTTTTTTATTAATGTTTTAGAAAAGTGTGACTTGTATTAAAACCATTTTGTGGCTTTTTTTTTTTTAAATCTGCCTTTCCAGTCGCTAATGAACTCTAGATTGATTATACTGCTCTCTGCAAATTATAGAGTAAATGTTAATGATGGTTATTATCCGAACAATATTTTTAATGTGCATGGCTTCACTTCAATAATTTTCCATGTTATTTACCATTCTTAAAGACGCAAGAAATCTGAAGACCCCTGGACTTAAAAAAAGAAAAAAATAGGAGCAGTGATGAAACCAACAGCAATCAGGGAACATTTATATAACAGAATAGCTCAGGTCCGCAGGTGGAAGAGCACAGTACAGGAAACTCATTCAGATATCTTTACTTCTGTAAACGGCAATCCATCATTAAACGGTTTTAAATTGTCATACAAACAAATATTTGAAATTAAATCCTTATTTTTTTGTAATAACTTGGTATAGGTGGATTTCTGCCAGTTACAGACTGTGTCAACCCCTCCAGCCTGTGTCTTAGAATACAAGGGAGGTAAAGCCTCCATTAATCTACATATCATAATATCCTGCCCCCATTATGTTTCACTGGTTAGTGGGCATAGAGGAGGAGGAGGGAGGAAGTGTGCTGTAATTTACCACGGTGTATACTCCCACATGTGATAGTCACATGGGCTGCTTAGATGTGATAGGGAAGAAATGCTCAGCATAGAAACTCACCAAAACTGAGCATGTGCAGAGGTGCCTCTACAGCTGCAAAATCCCCAGCTGAATTAAAAAGAACCGCAAGAGCAACCATTTTTTGTTTTTTGCAGATGCTTAATCTGATACCTGTTGTATTGGGCCAGGCATCCTCAGTGTAGCTGGGGAGCCGGGCAGCCTCACAGATGATCAGTGCGGTGGCGGGGGGAGTTACAAGCACCGGATCCCCCTGTATAGCTTTTCTGACAGACGCTTCTCCCCCTCTCCCTCCTGCAGCTTTCAGCTGCTTTATTGAAAGGCTATACAGGGGGATCGGAGTTTGTCGGTGCCCCTGCACCGATCACTCCTGACTGTCCTCTGTGTGTTCCTCCAGCTCCCCGGGTCTTCCCTCTCTCCGGTGTCCTCATATCCCTCTCTTGTCTCCTCCTCCTGTCCCCATCCTCCTCTGTGTCCCCCTCTGTGCTCCCCCCCAAATCTATCAGGATGGAGAGCGGAGGATAGAGCCGGTATATATGTCATTTTCAGTGCTGCATATTAGTGCCACGGTCACATGACATTAAAAAAAAAGTATCAGTAATCGGTATCAGCGAGTACTTGAAAAAACAGTATTGGTACTTGTACTCGGTCTTACAAAAGTGGTAGTGGTGCAACCCTAATGAACAGCATGTAATACACCATTTATTGATAGTTTTTTTATGGATGTGGGTTTAGTTACACTTAAACAATTTATCAAAAAACAGTTTCATTAAAGCTAATATAAAAGCAGCTATAAAAAGACACAAACCAATGTGGCTGTGTGATCATTACTAGATCAATAAATGTAAATATTAAATGCAAGCTATGCAGGTCCCTGTATTTGACCTGGTATTTGCCTCTTGCAGTCCTTGTACAGCAGGGTTGGAGGGTGAGAAGAAAAAGCAGCACATGAAGCCAATCAGTTCACTGACAAGGAGCATGCTGATAGGAAAATAAAGCAGAGTGGCAGAGATATGAGATTACTGCGCTGCTTCTCATTTCACTGACCAGTCCAAAATAACCTGACCTCAGAAGTGGGATGAATGATTCTGGTAATGAGACTGAGGAAATCTAGAAGCAGAAAATCTCACGATTGAAGCAGAACATTGTGGCAAAAATGTATTTTATTTTTTAATGAGCTATTTATTTTATTTAGTATTTTTTGGATGCAGTTTTGCATTAAGGCAATTGTAAAGTCCGAAGGTTTTTCATCTTTATGCATTCTATGCATGAAGATAAAAAACCCTTTTGTGTACTGGTTGTGTGAGGAGGACTACTCGCCTCATTGGCTGAGACAGCAGCACAGTGCCGTGGGCTCCCACTGCTGTCAGTCAGTCAGCCAATGAAAAGAGAAAGGGGGTGGGGCCGGACCACGTCTCCGTGTCTGAATGGACACAGGAAGTTGTGGCTCGGGTACCCCCATAGCAAGCTTCTTGCTGTGGGGGCACTCTACATGAGGGAGGGGCCTGGAGCAGCAAAGAGGCAACCGAGAAGAGGAGGATCCGGGCTGCTCTGTGCAAATCTATTTCACAGAGAAGGTAAGTATATCATGTTTTTTTACTTTTACCTAAAAGAAAACAAGATTTTACAATCACTTTAAGTTGTGTCTTTCGTATCTCCCGGAAGTTCAGTGTTAAGATATAGCAGACAATGCAAATTATCCAATAGCAATTCAATAATACGGTTGGTGTAGCCAGACCAATATGAGCGGAGTTTATGTTGCATTAATGCACTTTCTAAAACTGTCTTAATAAATAAAGTCTTATGACATTATGACAGAAAAAAAGGGTTAAGAGAACACAAAACAGTCTTGTAAATTGTGTCACTGTAATAATTGCAATCCTCCTGTAATTCCATTGAGAATGAAATCTAAAATTGGAATACCCAGCCTGCAGCTCCGTATCCAGAGCCTATTAGTTTCATCACTTGCTAATTTGCTATTCGGAAATTCGTATGAGCGTACTCGGTTGCTCTCTCTATACAGACGACAGGAGACAGCGTGCTATAAAAACTGGGAAAGACAACTAAACAAAGCGTTATAGTATGATAATATTGTTCCGTCATGGTGTAATGACAATACTAACTTTGCCACATTGATTTGTTATAGTCAAGAACTCCATGAAGCTTGCAAAGCAACAAGCAATAAAATAACGTTTTTACAAAGATCTTCAATGCTTACTGTGTCTTTTTACAGATCAACGGGAACATTAAAGAGTAACTCCACTTTTGTTGAGAATAAAACATTCCCCTCTAGGTGATCAGTGTACACTGCAAGTACAAAGTTTTCTACCCTTATTCTAAAGAAATCCCTATTTGTTTGTCTGTGCCCATGTACAGAAGTGAGTCTAATGGGAGTGGTTTCTTAATTATCAACCAGCTGCAGCACCTGCAGGGCACTAATGAGGACTGCAGGGCCTACATCCCTTTAGATGTGATTTCCTATTGGGAGTATCTTACCAAAAAATCGAATTTTTGTTGGAGGGGGATGTCTGAAGTCTGACTGGAAAAATCACTGAGCCAATCACACAAGCAGGAAATTACATATCTGGGGGCGTTCTGTATACATTCTATGTACAGAACACCTCCAGGTAGCCATATTGCATTTCACAGAGAATTAGATCTGCAGATTGAAAAGGAAAGGTAATTTTAAATAACATTCAATTAAAATATGAAAATATGACTTGTGTCCCAATTGCATATGCTACATTCATTTTTATTTTATTTGCCATTTTTTTTTTCCACAAAGGTGGAGTTACCCTTTAAAGTAACACTAAAGCTGGCCATAGATGGATCAAATCTCAGCCGGTTCAGCAGGGAGTAGGTGAGATTTGATCCATCTATGGGCAGGCTGGTTGTACTGAAGTTGATCCAGCAATAGACTTCAGTAAAATAAACAGCCTATCTGATTTTTTTTTGCATGCAAATACTGCTGGCAGCTATAACCACTAGCATTAATCATTGTAGAAAGGCTGCTCTCCACCAAAACACAATAGAGCTGCGGGAGCGATTCTCCCATCAACTCCGACTGTGTTGATGAGGAAATCAAGTGATTTGCTTGTGAAAGAATATCACATCTATGGCCTGCCTTAGCTCTGGCTTAAAAAATTAAATATATATACGAGAACTAATTTATCTCCCAAAAAGATGTAGTCCTGAGATTTACACAGTTCTGCCACAGCACATAGCCCTATTTGGCAGGGGAGGAGACCTTTGATTTTCTGCTGCAGTTCAGTACCACTTGCATGTCTCCTCCTCCAACCCTCTGACTGGGCAGTGAAAAGAGAAGCAGCACACTGAGGAGCTTCTCTCTCTCTGCTCTCTCTTCCAATCAGAATGCTCTTTGTACAACTGGCTTCTCTCCTCCTTCCTGAGCTTTGATGTACATGGACTGAAAGAGACTTATCCAAAGTTGAATTAGGATACTTAGGCTGTGCGGCTTTAAAAATACACTTGCAGAGTTATTCATGATTACTTAACGGCATCTGTCTTTATATCTTCCTGAAGTGCAGCTTTAAAAATGGAATGGGAGCCACCACAACGTATGATGTAGTGTCGGTGCATACACTGGGCACATATGTTGTTCACATGACACACTAGAGCAGGGATATGCAATTAGCGGACCTCCAGCTGTTTCAGAACTACATGTCCCATGAGGCATAGCAAGACTCTGACAGCCACAAGCATAACACCCAGAGGCAGAGGCATGATGGGACTTGTAGTTGTGCAACAGCTGGAGGTCCGCTAATTGCATATCCCTGACCTAGAGAATAGGATCACTTGTCAGTCATGAAACGGGCGCACTATGTATGAGTGGCAGTAGAAGGAAGGGATGGGGGAGCTGAATTCATGAAGTGTACTTTAATTTGCACTTATCCTTCAAGTCATCATGGGGAGAGAATGTTTCATGGCATGAAAAATCCCTTCTGTCCTTTTTACAATACAGCACACTCTTATGCCCCGTACACACGGTCGGACATTGATCGGACATTCCGACAACAAAATCCTAGGATTTTTTCAGACGGATGTTGGCTCAAACTTGTCTTGCATACACACGGTCACACAAAGTTGTCGGAAAATCCGTTCATTCTGAACGCGGTGACGTAAAACACGTACGTCGGGACTATAAATGGGGCAGTAGCCAATAGCTTTCATCTCTTTATTTATTCTGAGCATGCGTGGCACTTTATGCGTCGGATTTGTGTACACACGATCGGAAATTCCGAGCACTTTGTGCGTCGGATTTGTGTACACACGATCGGAAATTCCGACAACGGATTTTGTTGTCGGAAAATTTTATAGCAAGCTCTCAAACTTTGTGTGTCGGAAAATTCGATGGAAAATGTGTGATGGAGCCCACACACGGTCGGAATTTCCGACAACAAGGTCTTATCACACATTTTCCGACGGAAAATCCGACCGTGTGTACAGGGCATAATTGTGTCTGAAAACCCTAACAATTAACTTCTCTTAGGCCTAGTTTACAGTCAGGAATTCAAAGAGGTTGATCGGTAAAAACAGGCAGTTGAGTTATGGTTTTACTTCCCCATGTAAAGTGGTTGTAAACCCTTTACTACCACTTTTACCTACAGGTAAGCCTATAAGGCTTACCTGTAGGTACCGTGAATTTCTCCTAAACTTGCACAGTATAGGAGATATTCATTGTATCCACATGTGCCGATGATGATGCGATGCATACTAGCTCATTATGCTTTTTTTTTTTTCGATCTGGGTTTACAACCACTTTAGCTAGACAGGGCTGTACACATGCTGCAACTGTGATACTTTGCTTCATGGTGACAGAGAAAATGATACCCCTTGTCACGATTGGCGAGCAGTACCACAGACAATTCAAATGAAAGGGGCTGTGCCACAACCACATGCATGGTGTGTGTTTATGGCATGGTGATGCAGGCTTCAGGCAGGCCATACAATACTTATTTTTATTTTTTTCATTCAACCAGCAGGTTGAAGGAAAGAAAATGACCTGATTCTCCCATCCAAAATTTGAGGTGGATAGGGGAATTCATCCCACTGAGTTGTTGTATTCTGACAGCAGGGAGCCTTCCCTGCTGTCAGAATAAACTGATCAGTGAAGCTGGTGGTACTGATAGTTTGGGAAAAACCTGACAGGCTGGTTTTTGATCAGTAGATTGGCTTCTGTACAACCAGCCTGCCCCATACATGGATCGAAATTAAGCCAGCTCCTGCTGAACTAGCCAAATTTCGATCCATGTATGACTCTGCCAGAACTCTTGATAAGTAATTACTCCCTGTGCTGAACATAACCAGTTTAATTCCTTCCAGCTATCACTGGAAGACTATAGAACCCCCCCACCTCTATAATATGAAAAAGATGAGAGGGGAAGATTTTTTTTGTCCCGTCTACGGTGACAACTCTGCTTCTTCATAGATACAGTAGAGCGAATGAGTATTGTCACCTCAGGACAATAAGTGTTTTACTGGAAGACTTGCTGGGTTAACTGCTGTCACCTTAAAGTGGAGTTCCACTCATTTTTAAGTTTATTAAAAGTCAGCAGCTACAAAAAGTGTAGCTGCTGACTTTTAATAAACACACTCACCTGTCCCACGGTCCAGCGATGAAGCCTCACTCGTCTCCCTCTCCTCTCTACAGTGCCATCATTGCAAGTGTGGGCACCCTACTGTGACAGCTTGCAGCTTCACAGCCGGGTGTGCACTGCGCTTTCTCAGTGGTCAGGCTTCTGGGACCTGTGTGACGTGTTTCAGAAGATTGCAGGGAGGGAGGAGAGAGGAGGAGTCGCCTAGGTGGCTGAGCAGAAGTGGGACTTAGTACCTGTCAAAAATAGGTACCCACTCCACCCCCCCCCCCCCCCAAAAAAAATATGACATGCCAAATGTGGCATGTAAAGGGGCGAGGAGTACTTAAAGCGTAAGTTCCACTTCTGGGTGAAACTTCACTTTAAAAAAAAAAAAAAAAAGAAAGGGATCAGTGGAAGCCGTGCCCAAAAACAGTTCAGTAGAATGTAAAATATTAATTACCGGTATTGCTTGTGATCTCCCTGTGGGTGATATTTTTCCAATTATTGCCACAGTGTCTCTTTTTGGAGGTGGTCATCTAGCTAGGGGACTTTGTGTCCTTATGTCAGAGCTGTTTCCCTGTTGACTGGTGGGGAAATATTCAGAAAACAAGACAGCTGGAGGAAGCACAGGTCTACAGAATAAATGAAGCAAAAACAGGGAGATCCTTGCACTGCTGGTCCTCAGATACAGCTTCCTCTCCAGCAAGCCCTCAAAAGAACAGTGAGCTGTACAGTAATGACATCACCACACCTTACTCCAAATCTCACAAGGCAGCAGTGCTTAAGGCTTGTTCACAGCTGATGCACTGAGCTGTGTTAATCAGCATTTTTTAATGCAGGCTCAACAGAAGGACACTCTAATAACTAGTCTACTGTAGAATTGCTCTCTAAAGAGCAAACCATATTTAGGTTGCTCGCCAATCGCTAGTGTAAAAACAACTTCTATCTGCCCCATTCACACCACTATTCATTTGCATTCTCATACAGCACAACGTGTAACTGACAGTGTGCATTTGGGGACAAGCACCTAAACCAAAAGATACACAAATGTCATATTGGAAGCAGCAGTGGTGTCCCTGCAGCCACTGCATCCCATTTGACATGAATGGGACTGCCTGTATATGGATATACAACCACCTGTGCATCCCCATGCATGCAAAACACAGGCTTCACATGGATGTGTGCTCAGGTACATCGATGTGACTGAGGCCTAATGAGTCTGTCAGCGCTTCCCTGCTATGCACTGTGGTTCTGACCCTTTAATCCAGTGGTCTCAAACTGGCGGCCCTCCAGCTGTTGCAAAACTACAAGTCCCATGAGGCATTGCAAGGCTGACGTTTACAAGCATGACTCCCCCCAGGCAGAAGCATGATGGGACTTGTAGTTTCGCAACAGCTGGAGGGCCGCCAGTTTGAGACCCCTGCTTTAATCCCTAAATTACTGCTTGGTCCTGTAAGTGAGGTAGAGCGTGAAAGATGAAACCAAAGCATGTGGAGGGGGACACATGCATCCAACACTCCTGGAAATGTTGAATGCTGAAGATTGTGGCTGCAGCAACTGAAAGTTAGGCAATACAGGCCCACGGGGATGCAAGTATGATATTTACAGAAGAAGCGTTAAAGTAATTTAAGTTCAAGTCCTTCTCAAAGAAGCTCAAACCACCCTGGATGCCCTTCCCTGGTGTTCTGGGTTTAAACTACAAAAGGCTGGGAGGGAGAAGCTGAGTGAACTGGGCAGGCTGAAAGAATGATTTTTGACAACTTCTGTGCCGCTGTAAATTGGAGATGAATCACTCCACCGTGTATGCAGCTATAGAGGTCAGTGATGACCGGTTTTACAGACCAGTCACTGCTTGTTAATATGTGAATACTTGAATGGCCCCAGGTCTAAACAAGTGTTTCACAAATCCAATGACTTTTCTGTACCATAAAAGTGAAAAGTCCAGCACACACAGAAAAATAATTATAGGTTTGTGTTGCTTTGCTGTTTGGTCTTGCCAAAAACTTATGCAGGCACTGGCATCATGCAAAGCTTGCCTAATGCTTTAGCTGAAGTCAACGGCACTGCACTTTTAACATTTCTTAGACATTCAATATGCATTCAGGAAGCTTTTGCTTTAAAAAGAAAAACCTGTTAAGCTCCAGATAATGCTTTACAAATGCCTCCTAAATGCATACACAATGCCTCAAAAAGTGCACTAAAGCTAGTCATTCATGGCTGAATGACAAAAAAAATCTATTGATTTCACCATTCATGCTAAAAATGTGGATGGAGGAATCTCCACTGCCAGCTATTGTATCAGGCAGCTACTACACCTGTGGCTGCCTGAATTCATTGATGAATTTTCAAACAGAAGGAACCTAGCATGTATGACCCGTAGAGATGAGCTTGGGCATTTTCTAAACTCACCTGCAGCCAAACAGTCCGGTAATTCACCAGCCCACACAAACACAATGATGGGATGCTGGTGACCTCAGTGTCCTTCTATGGACACATGTCCATTTTTAGTCAGTCAATGTCAACATTCAAATATAATGGAGGTCTATTAATGCCATTATATCTTTGGATCAGGCTTACCCTGCTATGTAAAGGGAACCCACAGGAGAGGAAGTAGTAATAGCACAAGGGATCTGCCTTGACATTTCAGAAATCCATGTTGTAGAAAATAAGCCATTCCTTCTTGATGCTGAGAAATCCCGACGTCAGCTGATTCGCCATACTCTGAACACATGACATTTAGGACACATGACTCACAAGGACAAAGAGCTCAGAGCACACAAATGTTAATCCTCTTCCACTCTAACAGAAATGCTGATCCTAAAATTTTCATATTCTATTTACCTAGGCTAGATGTAGATACAAATGGAATCAAAGCATGCAAATATTGGGAACCCACAGGAACCCATTTCAGTAAATAAATTGACTATATCGGTATAGCAAGGAACCAATAGAATTGTGCTGCTAAAATTTCTTCATTTTCCTCAGATTTCTCCAGTCAGTAATAAGGCCCCTTACAGACAGAGCGGAAACAGTCAGGCAGATCCCCCTGCACAGCGGGGGGTTCCCTCCGCTGCTCCCCGCTAAGCAGGCTGATGACAGGTCCGCTATGCAGAGCGGACACGGACACAGCCCGCTGTTCTCTATGGGGCGCGGGACTGTCCGACTGTCATCAGATCCAATCCCCCGGATCCTCCAAACACAGAACACTCTGTATTCTGAGAAAGAATTCTGTGTAATGTAGGGGAGAAAGAGACGGGGGGGGGGGGGATTTCTGTGTAGTGGGTGGAGCTCTGTACTGGAGAGATGGCGAGGTCTCTGTGTAGTGGGGGGGGGAGAGGGGGGGTTCCGTGTAGAAGAGGGAGGAGGAGGGGTCTGTATAGTGGGGGGGAGAGAGGGAGGGTGGAGCTCTGTACTGGAGAGATGGCAAGGTCTCTGTGTAGTGGGGGGGAGCTCTGTACTGGAAAGAGGGGGTGAGGGGGGGAGAGGGAGGAGGGTGGAGCTCTGTATAATGTGGGGAGAGGGAGGAGCTGTGTTCTGGGGGAAGAGGGGGGAGGATGGGAAGCTCTGTACAAAAGGGAGTAGTGAGATTTGTAGTGAGGAAGGGGTCGGGGTTGAGTGAAGAGCTTTGTACTGGGGGTGGAGCTTTGTAGTGGTGTTTCTTCCAGTGATGCTGCTAACGCAGGGACATTTTTTCTTTTTGGTGACACCACCAGTGAAGGGACATTTTTTCTTTTTGGTGACACCAACAATGCAGGGACATTTTTTCCCCCTTTCAGTGACACCACTAACCCGGGGATATTTTTTCCTTTAAGTGACATCACCAACTTAGATATTTTTCCTTTGCCACTGTTAGCTCAATATTTGTGCACAGATTTTAAAACTCATCACTGGTATTAATTATTTGTATATCAAACACATTGCAAACATTTTGGTGTTCACCACTAGCCCTTCTCCTTCTCCATCCAACGGGGGGGGTGTCAAGGGGTCATGGCAGTTCCCCATCTTCGCCGTGGGCACTTGTTGACCTTGTCCCTGCACTGACACCAGCCATTTGATGGCTGGACAGTTCTGTTGAGAGCACAAGCAACTACTTATCATTCACAGCATGCCTTGAAAGTGTTTTGGAAAAAAAAGTTAAATTTATGTTTTTTTCCACTTTAACCGTTTCCCAAAACAGTTACATGCAAGGCATGCAGTGAATGATAATAGTCACAGTTGCTTGTACTCCCAACTGACGTGTCATAACTGATCACATGTGCAGCACCATGGCAACTGCAGATCAAACAGACTAAGATGGCGGCTTCCTTGGCTGTAAAGGAACAGAAGGGTTAAGTTCCCCTTTAACAAGCTACATTTTTATGGCTGAGCTGAATACGTGGTTTGCTGTACTCCAATACTCTCCTAAACGACGTAGAAATAGTCCTGTTAAGAGGCACCGTGCATAGTGCTGAGAACCCTAGACCGTTCTAGCTCAGCTGTTTCATATGACTTGGAAGCCAGGTGGCAACTGGCGTGTAATTTTAAGTACTATTCCCCTGAGCACAGAGGTGTTGAAGTGCTGAATGTCAACAATGTTCACATGGCATTGAGAGAGGTCGGCTGTCAAATATAAGTGCGGCTCTGAATATTATAAATAATAAACAGCCGACTTGCTCTCTCTCACATTGGAACACAAGTCCTGACAGATGCAATTAAAGTCACTGCAAGGTAAGATTTTCTGATATCACAGTCCATCAGATTACAGTCAATTCCATAGGTCAAGCCAGGTGCCAGCGGAGTTAATACACTGTGAGGAGGGAAAAAGGGTTCCCAATTCACCTCCATGTTGTGTGTACAGAGGGTCTATACACCAGTGAGATTATAAATAAATAGGACTTTTCAGTTATTGGAATTTGCATTCTGACAACTGCTTGCTGTGACAGTTTACAACATAGACAATAAAGCTAACAGAGATAAGCTGTGGCTTCCCCAATTTAACCCTATATTGGCTTTTATCGTGGGGTGATGAGAAAAGTGCAGGACAGCAGACATCGCTGGATTCAATACTTGATTTTTATTTTAAATGATAATTGTAGTGGACCTTCAGAGCCCGTGCCACAAACGGTGGCTCCCATGCGCATGCTTGACATCATTGCGCCCCGGCCACTCATGTAGCCAGAGGCCGCAAACCTGGAAAGAAGACCAGGGGAAGATGTCAGCCCTCTCAGCAGTGACAATGCAGTGCTGGAAGACTTCGTTCTAAAGAAAGTTTCTCATAATGTGCTAGTATGCAATGCATACTAGCACATTATGACATTGCCATGCAGGAAATTGTTTTTTTTTTAACCAACTGCACTTTACCTGGCCCCTGTATAAATAAATATGGCTCTAGTATGATTCTTTACTTACCGTGTTTCCCTGAAAAGAAGACCTACTGTTATTTTCCAGGAGGGGAAGAGAGCTCCGGCAGGTCACGAAAGCACCAAGCGGCGCTATAAACGAAGGTATATGGCACAATTATATTACAGAAACACACATATTGTACATTATATACACTACTGTAATAGAGTGGATTATAGAATTTTACAAGCATTTTAACTCGGTTCACACTGGGGATTCCTGACAGGCAGGGAGGGAGAGGGGGAGAGAAGACAGCACATTACATGGTAAGACGTATCCCACAAATAAGCCCTACTGTGTCTTTTGTTGCCAAAATTAATATAAAACCGGGCTTATTTTCTGGGTAAACACGGTAGTGCGCCCAAGATGGCTTCCTCACCTAAACAGCAGATAAACCACCCCAAAGGGAAAAAAGTGCTATAGGAATACGTTAATCATCATCATCATCATCGTGTGACCTCAGCACTTTCTAATGCCCTGTACATACGGTCGGATTTTCCGACTGAAAATGTGTGATAGGACCTTGTTGTCGGAAATTCCGACCGTGTGTGGGCTCCATTACACATTTTCCATCGGAATTTCCCACACACAAAGTTTGAGAGCTTGCTATAAAATTTTCCGACAACAAAATCCGTTGTCGGAAATTCCGATTGTGTGTACACAAATCCGACGCACAAAGTGCCACGCATGCTCAGAATAAATTAAGAGATGAAAGCTATTGGCTACTACCGCATTTATAGTCCCGACGTACCTGTTTTATGTCACCGCGTTCAGAACGATCGGATTTTCGGACAACTTTGTGTGACCGTGTGTATGCAAGACAAGTTTGAGCCAACATCCGTCGAAAAAATTCCATGGATTTTGTTGTGGGAATGTCCGATCAATGTCTGATCGTGTGTACAGGGCATAATTCTCATAACAAATAGGTCAACTAGAAGTTCTTCCCTAATCTGAATGCTCGTTTCAAGTCACTGGCTCAAAGTACTGAAGCCAGGAACATCCAGGCAACTAGTATTTTCAGAAAGGGTTCAGCCTCCATATTTCTTTTCAGTAGAGGCTGAAGATCAATTTTTTGGACAAGATGGAAAAGGAGGGGCAGTGACATCATGATTTTCATCTCATCTAATCAGCGAACTCCTTCTATTTATAGAAAGGTGTTCTAAGTATGGCGGCAGTGCCTGGAAGATGGTAGTTATCACTGTAGTAGCACTAATTACTACAATGATTAAGTAAAAAAAAAACAAACACACACCTGGAGGCACCAAGTGCAGCATTGTTAAAAACTTTAATGGAGGGGGGCGTGGCCTGGACATGGCTGAGCGAGGCTGCATTTTCTCAGAGCTGCCGGTCTCGGCCTTCCATCCAAAAAAAAGACATAAAAACCGGAATGCAATCAGCCAAGAAATACAGGACAAGAGCAACATCCAGGGAGAACCGTTCCAGCTTACCCACCGGTGATTTACACCGTTATTTCAGACACAAACAAAGGAATTCCACCGGAGCTAGAGCGGCAGAATCACGAGGCAGCCCACGTGGAGTCCATTCAGAGGCCCAGGAACAGGACGAGTGGCACCCATATCCCAACCACCACACCGGAACAATCCCTGAGTACTCCGAGAACACCACATTCTGCAATGGAGACCCCCAGGCATTCCCAATGACTGCATCAAGCAGAACAAGACATAAGGGCACTCATACAAGCCCTCCCTACGAGAACTGACATAGAGGCACTAATCTTGCGGCTAGAGGAAACTCACCGCCGAGACATCCAGGAGGTGAGAGAAGATGTGTCCGCCCTGGCAAACAGAGTGTCCACAGGGGAGGCCTCCTTCTCAACATTGGAGAATCCGGTGTCAGAGCTGGAACGATCTCAGGACCACCACCGAGACACCGCCATAACCCTCCAGCTCCATCTGGAAGATGTGGAAGACCAGAGCCGCAGGAACAATCTGCGGCTCCGGGGTCTACCGGAGACTATTGAGGCTGAATCCCTGGGAGAAACGGTACAGGAGATGTTCCGCACCATACTAGATGACCCCGCAGGCTCCATAGATATAGACCAAGCACACAGAGCGCTGGGCCCCAGATCGTCAGACCCGGGAAGGCCTAGAGATGTGGTCTGCAGATTGTTTCGCTACCCACAGAAAGATGCCATCCTCCGTAGAGTATAGGAGCAAGGGGGCGTTTAACTGGACGACGCACACATTACAGTCCTGCCTGATTTATCCAGGGCTACACTGAAGCGAAGAGCTATGCTTAAATCTGTCCTGGACCTGGCGAAACAGAAAGGGTTTACCTACCGCTGGAGATATCCGTTTGCGGTAACATTCAGGAGAGACGGGAATGCCTTCACCCTGCAGACGCCAGCGGATCTCCCCGGGCTATTCCGATTCCTTGATGCGGATCAGATTTCAGTTCCAGACTGGCTCCAATTGCTGCCGGAAACTATACTGAAGTTTCTGTAGTGATTCTTTCGCTTCTCCCCACTCCGAGGATTGCCCCCCCATCCCCCTCATTGGAATAATAATGACACCTGAAGATCGTTACCTATATTACGTTCCTCACCCCATGACAAGTGACAGTCACCTGAGATGCAGCTAGACTGCCATGCCGACTGAGATGCAGCCCTTGTCTGCCTAAGGGGAAACCATGGTAACGATCTAGGTGACCCAGTGGAGAAACTCTCTATATCCTCCCTATGATGTAAATAGGGAATGAAGCTACACACAGATATACCGCCACTGAAAGACAGAAGGACTCCGGGGTCACACTCAAATGTCATTCCCCCTGGTATACACGGGGGATATACTCTATGAACTCCCAAGGAAACACAACCAGGGGGACATTAAGCACCATGAGGAACGACTGACAGGTAGCTGATTCGTTATTGCCCCCCAACCACAAACGAGCTGCAGGTAGCTGCGCTCTTTCATACTTGGAGACCCCATGATAACGCAGGGTCAAGGGGGGGTGCCACCTGGTGATCGAGGGCGCAGGGGGATGGACTTGTGCTCCCTGCCTGCACATTTCTGTACGGAACTGGATTTTGACCAGTGTCTCAGCCTCTGCTCTCCACCATCAAACCCCAGGAACATTGTTGTAAGTGATGACTGGAGCCCCAAGCTCAATAACCAAGCAGACGTCATATTAACTGGGAACTGGGGAAAATAGGCACTATCCTACCTTTCGGATGTGAGTGATAGATGTGAAAATGGACGGTGACACTCTCACACCCTAGACCCAGAGACATGATAAAATCTGTTATAGATCACTCAGTCTACCAGTCTATTCACTGTGCTAAGAGTCACATAAAAGAACATGATTATTGGTAAATGTCTACACCAGTATCTTCTTCCTTGCTGGGGAACGTGGGAAGTTGTATTCCATGCATAATATTTTGGTCAGGTACACAGCAACTTACTAGGAAGCCAGTTTACAAATGTTCCAATGTATTACCTTTTCTATCGTTTAAAGTTTATGCCACTTATTGTCTTATTATACGTGACATGTTTTCTACCTGAAATTGATTTAATTTTGTATGTTTTGATTGCACTCTAGTTTAAGGCATCACAGATACAACTGCCGGGGATGGCTGGAGGGACCAAGGAGTTCGCCTCCCGGCTCTGTCTATCCACAAACCCACTTAGGACTGCGCTCAGTTTCCAGTGAAAACTGGAGAGCGCCTTAGCTAAATACAGCTACACTAGCACTTTCCTTAGGAATTGCACACCTCTGTGAAAGCACCCTACCTTTTAAACTTTCTCCTTTTCCCCAGTTCTGCTTACTGAACTGTTTAATTCTTCTCCCTACCTTCCTTACCACCTACCCTACTCTCTTCTCCCCACATATTTAATTCTAAACTCACGGACATGGATAAACTATACATAGTCTCACTAAATACGAAAGGGCTGAACATGCCAGAAAAAAGGAGAATGCTGCTTCATGACACGCGTTGCATGAAAGCAGATATTGTCCTTCTACAGGAAACTCACTTCTGAGAAAATACCCTGCCTATACTCAGAAACAGATACTACCCCACAGTGTATCATTCCACATACTCTGAACCTAAATCCAGAGGGGTCTCTATTCTAGTCTCAGCTAGGATACCATGGACACACGCAGACGCAAAGACTGACAAAGAGGGACGATATTTATTCCTGAAAGGGCGGATTGGAGACGTGAAGGTAACTTTTGCAAACTTCTACACTCCAAACACCCACCAAGAGGCATTCTTAAAACGCAGTCTAGAACAACTCACACAATATGCAGAAGGACAACTTATCGTTGGCGGGGACTTCAACATCCCCCTGACGCCAAAAGAGGATACATCCTCTGGACTGTCCTTGACCTCACGAGACATATGCAAAAGAATCTCCACATCATTACATACCGCACAACTGATAGACGCGTGGTGCCTCTTCCATCCAGGAGAGCGGGACTATACATTCTACTCTAGACCACACCAGACATATTCCCGTATTGACTACTTCTTGATCCCTCACAGACACTTACAAGCAATCAAAGCCACCACACTAGAATCAATCACTTGGTCGGACCATGCCCTGATAACCTTACGGTACGTGATAACAGATATATATAAAACACAGAGACCACCATGGCGCTTAAACGAAAGCTTACTACAAGACCCAGAGATCATAGCAGATGTAGTGAAAGAATTAGGACAGTACTTTCATTCTAACGCCACTTCTGGTAGAGAACCAGGGGTTGTGTGGGAAGCACACAAAGCTGTGATTCGGGGTGCACTCATCAAACATGGCTCCCGACTCAAACGACAAAAGACAGCACAACTGACTTCATTGCTCCACAAACTACAAACGCTAGAGACAAAACATAAGCAGACTCCATCCGCGAGCGTAGGCACAGAACTAGACATCGCCCGCAAACAGATCACAGACCTCCTACATTACAAGGCCAAAGCAGCACTTCAAATTTGCTGGAAAAGAATATATGAATTGGGAAACAAATGTGGGAAACTATTAGCCCAGACCCTACGAACACAAAAACTGGCATCTTATTTACCATATATAAATTCCTCAAGAGACCAGAAACTCTCCTTACCTCAACATATTTCACAGGAGTTCAGGTCATTTTACAACTCCCTTTACAACCTGGACACACCGCCACCAAACCAAGACGCAACATCAAAGTACATAACTGCCTCCCATTTGCCAACCTTACCGGCCGAGGTTAAAAACCTACTAGAAGAACCGATCACGCTACCAGAAGTCCAAATTGCACTAGGTAATACCAAGTCAGGTAAGGCGCCAGGGCCGGACGGACTTACCATCACATACTACAAAACCCTACTCCCCTCCCTAGGCAATCACATGGCTAACTTATTCAAGGTCCTTAGTACAGGAGCAAACTTACATAACTCCACATTACAAGCACAGATATCTGTAATACCAAAAGAAGGAAAAGATCCTACACAATGCGGGAGTTACCGCCCCATCTCCCTGTTAAACACAGACTTAAAACTTTTCACAAAGATCATAGCCTCCAGACTACAACAACACCTTCCCTACCTAATACATTTGGACCAAGTTGGCTTTGTCCCGACCAAAGAAGCCAGGGATAACACCATAAAAGTCCTGAATCTACTTCACATAGCCAACAACAAAACACCAAGCGTATTCATTGGAACGGACGCTGAAAAAGCATTTGACCGGGTGAGTTGGCAATTCATGTTTATGAGGCAATGAATGTAGGAATACCTCCTTCACAACTCACACATCTTCAAGCCAGTTTTAAATTTAAATGGACAAACACAGCCCTGAAATACCTAGGAACACATATCCCACCGAAAATCTCCCAGTTATTCAAACTCAATTTCCCACCCCTCCTAAAAAAGGTCCAAAAATTACTCAGCCAATGGGACAGCGGCCTGCATTCTTGGTTCGGCCACTGTAACATTCTTAAAATGACAATACTACCCAAGTTCCTCTATCTATTACAGGCACTTCCTATACACATACCCGCAACATATTTCAGTGCACTCAACATTTATAACATTCCTTTGTGCAGGGAAAAAACCCAGGTTACACAAAAAAATAATATCACTCCCAAAACAACACGGAGGCCTGGCAATGCCAGACATCCGAACCTATTACCACGCGGTACACTTAAGTAGGCTAATTGATTGTGCTTGTTCTATCTGTGTCCAGACTTTGGTATCTCTATGTCAGCACCAAAGTGAAATTCCTTTATATAGGGCTCCATGGTGCCATGCAGACATGCCATCGGAAGTTAAGCGTCAACCATTGGTAGGCTGCACCATCAAACTGTGCGCCCAACTGATATCTTAAGCCTCCTTATACTCCCGCAACTCGCCTCTCCACCCAATTCTAGGTAATCCTCGATTCATCCCGGGTATGAGAGACATGAAATTCCATGCTCTGAACGAATCAGGATTTTACCAAGCCTCTCATTTCAGTACCGCAGGACGCTGGAAAACACTAGCAGAACTTCTAGACTCTACAGGCCAATACAGACTTGACTTCTTGAGAGCCCTACAACTAAACCATTTTCTTAATACCATGACTCCCCCTAGCATTATGGACCAGCCCCTCATGACTCTGGAAGAGCTTTGTACGGAAACGGGAACAATCTTACACACTTTTTCCCTCACATACAACTTGCTAATCACACCATCTGAAGATTATCAGCTCCCATGCCTTGACAAATGGGAAAGAGACCTAAACTGCCATTTCACCAAAACCGAGAAACACCATATTGTGACATTCACACACAAATCATCTATCTGCACCAAAGTACAAGAGACCAACTACAAAATCCTCACACGTTGGTATAGAACCCCGACTGTACTGAACAAATTTTTCCCGACAACATCAGACCTTTGCTGGCGATGCCAAAAAGACAGAGGGACCCTGATACATATTTTCTGGTCTTGCCCGCAGATTCAAAACTTCTGGGGGTAAGTCCGTCGAATAACACAAAAATTCACAGATCGCACAGTCCTGGACGACCCAGCATATTTCCTCCTACATGCAACGGACACCCCTGCACGCATCTATAAAAAAAAATCGGTAGTACGTCACTTATTGGATGCAGCCAAAGCTTGTATCCCACTTAATTGGAAGTCAACACACCCGCCATCTATAGACTTATGGTTTAAAAAAATAGGAGAGATCAACAAAATGGAAGACCTTATTCTAACAAACCAAAATAGACACGAGATGTATTCCAGGACATGGCAATTATGGAATATGTTCAAATACTCAGAAGAAGGACAAACACTCAGAAGAAAAAACCCTCATAATTCGACCACATAATCCCCCCAATACCAGGTAAATAGTACATTATAGACTGAAGAAATAATATACAATAAATAAATCCTTGTTCGTGAGCCCCATACCCTTTCTCCCCCCCACCCTACTTATATACACAACCCCCTCTTCCCCTTTCTTTTCTTTTTTCTACTTCCTTCTTACCACTCTAGGACACTGATCACATTCCACTATCTCTACCCTACTTTACTTTAATTCACCCAAAAAAAGAATGGGAGACGACTCCACCGGGATATAGCATTCTGTGCAACTACAATCAGATACAGGAGACAATCCTATAGAAGTTAAAACATTCTTATCAGATAGCAGACAGGGAAACCATACACAGATATGGACAGGAGACTTATCCATCAATCTTACATATCCCAACGGCTTACTATATAAGAATTTGTTATCATGTAATCCACATAATTTATATATTGCACCCTGTCACCACGAAACCTTCTTTGTATCTGTACTACTGCCATGTTGACTATATTGTAATGGCCCTTGTGGACCAGTTTCCCGGAACAATTAAAAAAAAAAAAAAAAAACTAAATGGTAAAAATGCAATTAGCCACTCACATACTGTAGTATGCAAAGCACATGATGGGTATGAGTCAATGTCATGGCCCTCAAACCCAGCAAGGCTTGATAAAGGAGCTAGAATGCTCCGAAACACATTACCATGCCCTCTAGTGGCAGGATGCTCTTGCACGAAACCGGACTTTTTTTTTTTTAAATATATTTTTTATAGGTAATTGTATTATATTCAACTTTTTAATTAGTATCATGAATTTAAATGAATATGAGTTTATGTCGGCCATTATCGGCACCTTTTAAAGGGGTGTTAAAAATCCTGCTTGCTGCATTGTTGGTGCACATTTGGCAAACTGCACCAAAAACGCACCTCCCCAATGAAATGCATTGAAAATGCAGAAAGAATGCATTAAAAATGCACTCGTGTTCTGTTTTTGATACATTTTTTGAGTCACATAACCTATAAAAAACACACCATAAGCCAGATCAAATCGCAGCAAAAATGCGGTAAAGGCACTGCCAAATCATGGGCTTTTTCAGCAGCTATTATCAACACTTTTTTGTCTTTCTGCACAATGCTGAAAACCCTATTTTCGCTCAATAGTTTTCGGCCACCAAAATTTTGGTGCATCATCATTTTTACCATTAAAGTTTTTAAAGTGGAACTTTAGGCCAGAATTAAAGATGGGTGAACAGGCAGGAATTTTAATGCAGCAGAGACATGCTTTGTCTTTTTCATTACAGTTACTTACCTGCCTGTCCGCTCTCATACAGTAAGTAGCGTACGTGCAGCTCACTGTACAAATTTGGCAATGCCGAATCTGACTGCCAGCTTATATAGACTTTTATACGGACTGTTATATGGACTTCTCTGCTGATTAAGTGTTTTATAACCTACCATCTATAGTTACTGGGGCAGGCTGCTCCTTTAGTGGTGTGGGCTGGACTCTTTTCCCTAGTTTGCGACATATATGTGTTTTGTATACTACAATGATTATCAGCTTCTCCAGCAGCCCGTCACATATGAGATATGAACACAATATACAGTATCTACGCAACAAAGATCATACCTAGAGTACAGCTTTAAGTTATGTTTCTTGTGACAGGTTATTACATTTAATGTGTAATTTAAGGACAGCTGTTGACCTTTTTAAGAATTAAGAACAGATCTTCCTCCCACCACAACTTATCACTTCCTCCTTTATTGTGCCTGCCAAGCCTATTAGATATCTACTTTTTTCACAGATCATAAAAATGCAGAGGAGGAAAGCACTTGGGATAAGACAACTACTTTGTGGAATTCCATATGGTATATCTAGTTATCATTATGACACGCACTACAAAACTAAGTAATATACGATTCATGTTTCAGTGCAAGCGGCATATATATTCTGATCTATATGCACATTACTTATACGTATACTGAACAAAGCGCTTCTAATGATTTAAAGTTAAAGCTAACAGCTCCTGTATGACAGTCCAAACCAGTTTCCAGTTCAGTTACTATTTAATGAACAAACCTCATAAACCAAACAGTAATGTTCCTTTACCGTTCACTAAGTGAGCCAAAGCCTCCTTTGTTTGTGTCTCACATGCTCCCCCTCCCAGACACTGCAGCTCACAGTAGGAAGGTTTCAGAACAGAGGCAGTGCTGCCAATGCAGAAAGCAGTAGGTAGGACTAGATGTGGCCATGTGCTGACTGATAACTTACAATCAGGGTTCTCCAGAGGTTAATAGGGGATCCTTGAGCTGTAGCTGATGGACCTCTCATCTGATGGTACTTGCAAAATTCTGGGACCAATGACGCTTGGCAGATCTTTTAAGCTGTCTAGAAGAGAGGCATTCTGACTACCACTGTAAGCAGGGCATTCTTTCTACTGACCTACAAATTCATTCAATAAGGGTTCCCCAAGACCTGAAAATTATTCCAAGGGCTCCTCTGGGGTAAAAACTGAACAAGGCGCTTGTATACAGGCTTGTGAATCAGCAGTGGCAGTGCTGATACCCATGTCCACTGTAAAAAAAAAAAAATCCTGCTGTCTTGCAAGCAGGTGCAGAATACATGACCGTGACAATTCTGCTCTGAATTCAGTAGCCGTGCAGAATCATTTCCACACCATCACAGGAAGTTGCATTATGTGGACTTCATTGGCAGGATCAACAGGTATTTGTGGGACTTTGCAGGGGAACTAAGAGAACGCTAAGTGCAGATCCACACATCAATGAAGGCGTACACGTGAGCGCTACTGCAGTGAATGATGGGACATGTAGTCCTAAGTTCATGTAAGCGGTAAGAAGGAAAAGAAGGAGGAAGAGAGGATGAGGCAGTGAACAGATACTAATACTGCACACAACATCACATACCTGTTTTTGTGCATGCACTATACAAAATTATAGTAATCTAGAAAAAAACAGGCGTACGTATTGTTGTATGATGCTTGTGTTAGGTGAAGTGCATGACAATGGGGTTGATTTACTAAAACTGGAGAGTGCAAAATCTGGTGCAGCTCTGCATAGAAACCAATCAGCTTCCATTTTTTTTTCTCAAAGCTTAATTAAACAAGCTGAAGCTAGAAACCAATTGGCTACCATGCACATCTACACCAGATTTAGCACTCTCCAAATTTAGTAAATCAACCCCACAGTGCCCTTCATCTCATGCATGAGCAATATCAAGTAAAGTTTCAAAATGGCAGCGCAGAAATAGGGACCTAGGCAGCACAGAGGCAAGATGAAAAAAGGTAAATCTAAAGAAAAAGTCACAAGGATATAAGTAAAGTATTATTGTTTATTTCTATACATTATTGCCAGGTTTATAAAAACAGGCAGCCTCTTAGCGATCCTGCTGCTGGCAATTTCATCAAACTGGCAATAGTGGGATTTTGCCAGCAGAAGAGTTGCCTAGCTGGCCTTAGCCAAATGGATTTTAATCTAAAGGCCTGTGGGTCACTACTCATCAGCATACTATAGCTGAGCAATTTTCGACCACAATCTCCTTCACCCATCTGAAGGGAATAAATTACAAAATTATAAATCTATTCAATTTTTTTATTAGAATTTTTATGTATACTAAAAAAAAAAAAATGTTTGGTTGCTGTCTGTGTCACTCTTTGGTAGATTCACCCTGCTTTGGTTACTATTATTACCGATACAGAAAGTGGTGGAAAATTCAAAATTTTTCAGAACAGGAGTTGAGGGTAAACTTTCCAATGGGGATACTGGTTCTAAAGCTGGCCTTATACTAGTAGCTTTCCATATCAATGGGAGAAGGGATAGACAGTTATAGGTGAGGGCAGCGGCTATTTGTTGTACTGTTGAAATATTGGTGAGGGGACACACTGGACACCTTTGCTGCCATAGTGCTATGTGCTGGGTGTCCAATGTGCCCCAGTGCCTTTAAGGAGGGATGGGCTCCCTCCAAGCTCACCTACCCTCTGCCTATCCATTATAATGCATGTGCATCTACTGTGGAGGCTTCCAAAATTGAGAGTTAGGACTACAGAAAATACTGGGGTGCCTTGATGGGGCTCTGTAGCTTGTGTGCCCCTGTTTTTAACGCATACTGTTAGATAGGATCCGTTTTGCATGCGTTGCCCTTCCATGTGCTCCTTGCTTGCGCATGCCAGTTATCGGCAAGGGCAGTGGCCATTTGTTTATTTTGTCAGCAAATATCCATTACGTAAACTTCTAAACCACCTAGGATGTGCATAAGGTACCAGATGCATGTTTACCAACTAATATGTCATTACACGGTATGACTCTTTACAACATTAGAACACAATTACTATAAATACTACTCAAGATGAAAGGAGTAGTAGGGAGTACTTAAGGGGTTGTATAAATAGTACTTGAACTGAATGGGAATGAGACCAAAACACATTCCTCACATTCCTGATGCTACTAATAGTCACCACTTTAAGTGTTTTTTTTCCTACTGACAAGCGCCAACATTCTTATCACTAGCCAACAACCACTTTCTAGATACAAAAAGATTACATATCACAATATTGTATTATGGGGGTCCACACATCAATCTGGACATCTATAGTTCTACAAGTAGAGAGCTACAGTAGAGTACACTACAGCTTTCTAAACTTGAGTTTAGGAGCTTTTGGCGTTTTTTAGCCAAAACTTCTAAACTTAACTCCATAAAAGCCTATGTGTCAATGTATACATAGGCTTTTACAAAAGTTTAGAAGCTGCTGTGGTTAGGGGACCTTCAACCTCCATCAACCTCCCTCTACTGAACGTGGAAAAATTGCACTCAGGATAGGAAAGTTTTGACCGCATGCTGAAAATTGTGGCACAATGTGCCACGATTTTACTGAGTTTTCCCGCTTCCGGAGATCAAACTAGGTTTTGTGTACATGAAGCTTTAATAAGGGCATAGTAACAAAAGGAGCCATTGCTCATATAAACATGGTAAGCCAGGAATGGGAAGTTTGCTGTAGCCAAATGTAGATAACCTTACTTTCAACAAGGAGCAGTTGTTTCATCTAAAACATACCTGATTCCAGGTCTTTACAGATCAATAAACAAATGACCAAAATGAAAGGTCAGTCCACAAGCAGTCTTCAGAACCCAGCTGTTGGTGGCCTCATTGATCAGCAGGAGAAAGGTCATCACAGAAATTTTACCTATATGCATTCGGCAAGCAGTGAGCATCTAACATAAACCACAGACAGAGGACCTTACTGTATCAGTTATCAGCATGCAGATAACTGATACAGTGAACTCAGAGTGATAGTAACAAAGATAAATACATCAGCTTTGTGGTAAAAATATTAGGCCATTTTCCGCACACCAAGTTAATGTTACAGCACAAGTTCCACGTAACGTTGCACTAGCCGCCTCAGCCACATTAACAGTGCTATGTGGCATTGTCACTTATATGGTTCCTTTAGTAAAGATCGCCCCCCAAGTTTTCCCCTATAGGTTCTTTAGTACATCCCATTTACATGCTTTGTTTTTTTGCTTCTGACCCTTATTTGTGAAAAAGTTTAGAAGAATTTTAAGCTTGTTGAGCAGTTTTCTCCTGTGCTTATTGTTGCATTTTCTTTCTGATTAAGTAAAACACTCTATATCCTATTCAGCGGTGTCTAAACTATTTCTTCCCCCCAAATGCAAATGCAAGCTGGAAGCATCTCAAGCATGTTCAAAACTTATCACAAATCAAAGCAATTTTCCATTGAACGTACAGTGCAAAGTCTATGCACTAAATAACATAGAACTGGGTGCCTTATTAAAGTCCAAATTTAAAAAGGTATATAGTTATAGATGTGCCCGCAGTGTAGCCAAAAACACATCGTATGCAGGATAGTCTTAGATTGTGAATATAAATATATAAAAAAAAAAAAATAGATCCCCAACACTTCCTTCCTGTAGTCCAGGCATCCATATGCATTATGCAACATTGAGGTCATCTGACTCCTTCTTCCTTACCTGATCTGCCCTCTCTCATCTCCTGACTTCCTACAGTCCAGCGTTTCTATTATGTTTGCACAACTAAAATGTATGCAGCAACAAGGAATAAGAATGCTGTCAAGTAATTATAAGAAAAGCAGCAGAAGGGTACCTGCTCCAGAAAATTATAATGATGATGTCATATTGATGCCTGTTAAAAAGAGAATAATGGCTTAACAAAAATTAAAAAAAGTATACTCTCCTAGTTGGATGCAGCATCTGTCCCCCGCCGGCTCTAAGACTGAGAATTGAGCAATCAAAGACCACTGATCTCTCAGTTCTCTGTGTTCCATGAGTGGAGGGGGCAGGAGGGGCTGGCTCAGGCTCTCAGCAGCTCACAGAGTCTGAGCCAGCTGCCGTTCCAGGCCTCTGGGCAGATCCTGACCATATGAGCCTGGACCTACTCTGTGACGTCAACTGACAGCAGACAGAAAGAACTGCACACCTGTGATCCATAGAAGGAGTATAGCTAAAAGAGCTATACTTCTCCTTTAAATTAGGACATTAGGTCAACTTTAAAGCAAAACTTCTAAAAACAGTTAGTAATGTGGATACCGCCACCCTGCTTTCCTATTACCATCAAAAACATTCAGGAACCCATGAAAATACTTATTTACCTTAAAGTGGGACTAAAGGCAAAAAATATTTTTTTTTTTTTCATTTTGGATAGAGTAAGGGAGGATATACCATTTGGGGAGATTTATTGTCACTTTCTGTTCAAAAGCCAGAACAGGAATAGAGAGGAAATCCTTCCAAATTAGGAAATCCCTGGTTGTTACCATGGTCACTGGGACTAGTGTTCCCATTTTAAAAAATTCCCACCTATTCTTGTTCTGAGGACAAGTCAAAATTTGAGGTTTTTATTCTACTTTCACTTTCAGTGATAATTGTAACCAGGACACATAGCAAGGGGCGAATCTCTCTAATGGGGCACAGACAGCAATAAAACCTGGCAGACTTTAGACAGACCCAATAGCTGTTGAAGAAGAAAAAGCACTGGACATTACTAACTGGAAAGCTAACGGCAAAGCTGAAAGGCCACCCAAGTTCCCTGGGGTCTGTTAACCATGGGTCGCACATTTCCTACCAGCTGACTTTGACCACCACCTCCTTGAACTATGATGTATGCTACTTACTTGCTCTATTACGCACGACTGTCAAGATTTCTCCCACCCGTTCCCGCCATCTGTTGGAACGCAGACCCTCTCTGTTCACTCCCAATTGAAATGGGGATGAAAAAAACTACAGATGCCCAGGTTAGACAAGAATTAGTTGAATTTTAGCATCAAAGATATGACAAAATTTAAAAACCAGATTATCACAGGTGATGCATCAAGGGAAGGATGACATGTGCTGCACATAGTTCTGGGATAGGAGTCACAAAAACACCCAATGCAGTCACACTAAAGTACCAGCACAGTTTGTTTTAATATTATGCCCGACCTGGTGTAATTATGTATACTTTTGATGACATAGATATAAAAACATTGACATCACCGTAATGGAACCATTACATACAAGGAGTTGTAATTCGGAAGCAAAGACTTTTCATAACAAAACACGAGTCACATGCATTCGCAGTCCTGACCAGAATCTACATGGAAACCCTGCTCAATTTATATGAGATCTATAGGACATTATGACAAGTTTATAATAAAACTTTGGAAAACTGCAGTGTTTCCTAAGAAAGCATGAGTCATTTTCTAATTTGTTTTATACTTGTTGCTCTTTAAAAGCACACCTATACTCAAACATATAGCAGATACAGATTTGGAAGTACTGTTCTATTACTGAATGAAAACTGTACCTGTGGCTCTCTTCAGTAATCAGTCACATAATCAGTGCCATGGTGACTAAGCACAAAAGGTTTGGGGGATTTATGCTTCGAAAGAACCAGCAATTAGGGGCTCTGCTGGAATACGGATGCTTCCAGCTGGCAAAGACTATGGGAAGTTGGTCTTGAAAAGTAGCCTTTTATCAGATAAAGATAAATTCACCCTCCCAAAAAACACAGTTCATGTGCCCTTTTCATTTTGTGTGCTTTTTATGCTACATAAATATATTTTAAAAGGCAACTGAATCAAACATTGTCCTCTTTTCTAGCACCACTTTCCAACAGGTCCTGTCCATCATTTTCCTCTTGTATGTCATAGGGAGCCAGCTGTCTCCTGGTTCTTACCAATGCCAGAAATATATTGCTGCATATTGCAGTTTATCAATCCTTAGATGTGGTGGCTGCATTTGTTTTTTAGTCCTTTTATCCTTTATTTTCATCTGTTGATCCAGCTAGTAAAGCCAGCCATAGACGGATCGAAATTTATCCGGTTCAGCAGGAACCGGACAAATTTTGATCCATGTAGGGGCAGGTTGTACTATAGTCGATCAATCGCTTCAGTACAACCAGCCTGTCCTGTCAGTTTTTTTTTTTTTACAACCAGCCAGCCTGTCAGTTTTTTTCATTCGACCATTGCTGGATATAATAGTGATGTGTGGGGGTGCCATTAAGAATGAATCAATGACAAATAATTCTGAGAATTAAAGCAGTAGGAAAAAATAAAGCCTATTTTGAATAAACTGATAAAATGAATTCATCCCCAAAGAGTAGGTTTTCTCATTTTGTTCTCCAGGAATACGCAGTCAAGAGGTAGGAGTTTCGTTCACACTTTACAAGTCACCTTGAACATTTCTTTTTGTACACGGTTTCTATGTAATCTATACGTCTCCCATTGTAATCTAGAAGGTATAGCTTTCACAGAAGTCAAAACCACACTCATAAAAAAACAACCATCAAGGTAAGGTTATAATTAAGATAATATGTTCCCAAATCTTGCAACAAGGTGATTTCTGTCAACCATTTCAAAATGTAGCTGCATAATCTTTTTGAGGAAGATGGTAAAACTGTTCAAACAAAAACAGCAGCTGCTTTGTTCCGATTCGCAGAGCTCAGGAAGTAGTGCATCTGGTCACGACTCTATCTTCTTTCATCATGTTGCTTTACTTCCTCCATGAATCAAAACAGTTGTGAAATAATGCAGCTGGTATTTTTACAGCAGTTTTTATGCAAGATTTAATTATGGAAGGCAATACAATCATATGGCCTATCTTGTTTAGTTCCTGGATATGCTATTAATAGTAATATAAAAGAAACAAAAACAGATGTTGGCCACCCTATACCGAGCAAGGTGCAAGAGATGGATTTAGAATCCTAGGGTGCTTGATGATAAATTGCCCCAAGAAATGCAATATCATCCTAGTTGGGCCTTACTAGCTTTATAACAAACTTAGTAGCAGATTGACTGATTTACACAAATGTGTGTGTTGGAACACCTAAGCAGGTAAGAGAAACTAAGATAAAAAAATAAAATAAACAAACATCACTCAGTATGTCCAGATTGGTTTTCAACCATTTATTCTTATCATATGTTGAGTCAAATTAAACGGTTGTTGGTAAATCCAAGGGCATTGAAACAGACTGCACAATCAAATTCTGAGCTACTATGGTCTCCTTTACACCCTCACAATTCAGGTGGTCCCCTTAAACCAGTAGGCCTGGGGCAAAACACCCATCTTTATTCAAACTTTTCTGTAGACCTTCAAATATTTGAAAAGTCAAAAGGCAAGAATACTTGCAGACTGGGAAAATCCATAAAGCAACTATGAGGTATAAACAACAATAGCACTGTGCAACGCCCTGGCGTAGTACCAGAGTAACAAGATTGTTGAAACAAAGAATAAAATGAGCCTACAAAACCCAAGAAGGGTATGAACATGTCAGAGCCCAAGGAATCTGATGTGTAATAACACCCTTTGTGGCCAGCAGCAGGGCTATGGTTGGCCAAAGAACTACGCCTTGATTTACTGCTGTAAAGGTGGCAGAACAGCCAAATGCGCTGGTGAAAAGTGGCATCCTCGTGGCTCTAAGGCCACATCCCTACTTCTGGGTTACAGAATTGATATAGCAATGCATCTCAAGGATTGCTCCCCAAGGCTTGAGAAAGGAAAAGCAATCCTCAAATCTGTAGCTGGACTAAGGGGTATTATATTTGCCCGCTATTTCTATTTAGGAGAGCTCAGGTTAAAGTAGTTCTAAAAGTATAAGATTTTGTACCCCTTAAAGCGTTTGTTACCCTAACACTTCATATTAATGGTATGTGGCTGCAGTACCATGTACTTGTATGACAAAGCATCCTGTTCTCTTTGTATTGCTGTCTTTGTGTGAAATCCCTGGTGTTCCTGCCAGTCTCTATGCTTTTCTATAAAAAACTGACCACACTAAGCAGGAGAGCACACCACGGTCAGTTCTGTAGCTGTGCTGGGAACTCATTGTACTCTCCTCCAATGATCAGACTTGTCCTGACACCCCCCCCACAGCCATTCACTGTGCTGCTGCTTCTCCTCCCCCCAGCTCTTATGCAGCTGAGAACAGAGATCACTTGATCACTTAATAAAAGGGGAAAAAAGGTATTTATGTTTTTTTTTATATCTATACGAAAAATGTTTTGCCTTTCATTTCTATTTTAAACTGAATGAGTTGTTTTACAAGGCGATCGTTTATAATCACTTTAAGGCATTTTATGTGTTAAGGTAAAAAAAACTTCTGGGCACAGCTCCCACCCAGCCCCCCCTATACTTACCTGAGCCCAACTCAATCCAGCGATGTGCATAAGAGCAGCGGCTCTGATAGGTCTCATTTTCCTCACTGGGTCACACAGCAGCAGGAGCAATCAGCCCCTGCTGCTGTCAATCACAGTCAGTGAGCCAATGAGTAAAGAGCGAGGGGTGGGGCCGAGTCCCACTCTGTGGGAAAGGACAATGTCGACTCACAGGAATGGGACTCAGGAGAGAGCCTGTTCGAGGGCCCCCATAGCAAGAGGCAGAGGGGAGCAGCCAGGACTGCTGGCTGGGGATCCAAAAAGAAGAGGATCAGGGCTGTTTTGTGCAAAACCATTGCACAGAACAGGTAAGTATAACATGTTTGTTAGTTTAAAAAAAAATCATAACCTTTAGAATCACTTTAGGTCTTGTTAGATCGTTCTGCCTTAGCAAGTAAAATTACATTTCGACTGTCTGGGGTCATTTCTCTTTCTCCTTTCCCTTCCTCACATGCCTCTATATACCATTCTAGCCACCATAATTATTGATCTAGTCCCTTAAACCATGACCCCATATTTATAGTCTCTATTTATTTGTTCATTGGCCTGAATTGTATATGTGCATTGTGGTAGTGGATTACGTTTGAGACATTTCTATACCATGTAGCGGCTTTTATCTATTATACTTTTATGTATACTGAAAACAATAAAGGATATATATTTGCCTCTAAATTCTTTAGCAGCAATAATGAAATTAAGAATTGAGCAAATAAAAAATTTAGAGCCAGTTAGATTATATTGAAAATCAAAACAGATTTTCAGAAAACAAACAATGTAAATGGGCAGGGAAGTGCCTTCTAGTCTGCTAGGGTCTTCTTTCCACCTTCAGAAAGACATTTGACTGGATACAGTATTCCCAGTTCTGACTAAATATCTGCAACAAATTCCAACCATTTAAAATATCTAATGCTGCTGTACAAAAGGTAGATCTGGACTGCAGCCACCTGGAATTGTCCTATGGCTACAAAAAAGGATAGCAATGGGTAGAGATACAGTGTGTACCACCTTACAGAATGAACTTGGTGGACAAAGTCATAATTACGCGTTTAAAAACATCAAGGTGGAAGCCAGAATTCTCCTGTAAAGTGGAACTTTCCTTTTAACATGTAAGATGTCAACTCCCCTAAAAGCCTGATTGTTTTCCATTTTATTAGAAAGGTGAACAAGGTCACGATAAAAAGTGCCTTAACAAGTTTTGCGTATTGGTAAACATGTCCTCAGGAGACACTAGGACAGATCAGCAGATAACTGACGAATAAATAGTAAGTAATGGATCACAACCATGGCTTCTAAACTAATTATTTAAAAAACTGCTAAGAAAACGCTTTAGGAAAAGTAATGTGTCACAAGATGAGTGAAGTAGGACATTAGGACTCAGTTTAGCAAAACAAATGCATGTGACTTTTATAACACTTGGCATCGGACACATTTGGAGAACCACTGCTAGACCTCCCATTTACGGTAAACCAACTTCAATGGAAGGTTGACAGGCTTTGGATGGGCCCTTCGTTGAAGTCTATGAATTGTGAGTCACAAATACATAAGGGTATTGTGAATACCTGAGAACATTTTGAAGTAGGCCACACAGTGAAGTTCTCTGGAGAATTGTGTTGAAAATATGATTATTAGATTACACATTTGCTTAGCCCAGGGAGGGAGTGTTTCATTCAATACCCCTGGACTAGAGGTTAAAGCTGGCCATAGACCAAGCAATATTTTTCCCTGCAACCATGGGTTGCAGGAAACAAAATCACTTAATTCCCCCATCAATATAGTCAGTGTTGATGGGGGAATCCCTCCAGTGGAGCCATTGTGTTCTCCTGGCAGGTGGACAGGAGAACACAGTGATTACTGCTAGCGGCTATAATAGCCGCCAACAATAATTGCATGTACAATCTGACAGGCTGGTTGTACCCAAGTTGATTGATCAACTTGGGAACATTAAGCCTACCCATACAGGGTTTCGAATCTCGACTGGTCCCTGCTGAACTGGCCAATATTTCAACCGTCTATGGCTGGCTTAACAATATAGCCCAACTTTCTCAGTAAAAGGTTGCAAAGTTGTTTTAACTGAGTAAGAGTTGGTACAAAGATGTATGGCAAAATTTCCCTGCTGCTTAAACTTATTGTCGTTAGCAGGTCCCATTATGTAGTAGCAAGAACTGTGAAGCACTACATTACCAATGAAACGCTATGCTTTGAACTCTTCACAACAGTCATATTACTATGCAATGTCAGTGTGTATCATCGAGTTTTAATAAGTATCATAGGACACATCATCTAATGTGTATGGCAAATATGAAAGCATAGCCCTATGCAAACAGTACTTCTAAGAATCTTTCCATATAGTCATCTCAAAACAGTACATCTGTGAACATCTCCAAAAAACTTCTCTCTGTGTTCTTGGCTAAAGGAAATTAAGACACGTACTATATACTAAAGTATACAGTATAAAAGGCCTATATTAACATTACAGGTTATTAAGGTTTTGTGCATATCCAAAAGGGTACGAATGACAGGACATTTCTAGATCCAGTTACCAAAGTGACATTCGGGATATGGGAGTGGAGCAGCTGCACGTGGGTCACGTAATGATCGCCTTATTATAAAACGTAAATAGGGTTGTCACATAATATTTTGGTGTTTTGACTTCTTCACAACAGCATTAGTGACTAATTAAAAAGAAGACTCAAACAACGTTCCATTTAAATGGTTTACCCGAAAAAGCTTGACCCTGTCCCCACCAACTTCACAAGCCTCTCTATTGGTTCTTGAGATGGGAGGGGGTGGGACCAAGTTAATCTTTTACATCTAGCATTAACATATATATTATATATCTCTGGTTCTAAGGTTTTTGGCATGCATTTTGTAGCAGAAAGTTCTGATTATTTTTTATTGCATATTCAGTTTGCATTGATCAGATTGTGGCAGATTATTATGCAAACACAATAGTATTTTGCCCATTAGGGCAAAGTAAAAGTTTTGTTCCCAATACTTTCTTTCTTCACTGATCCAATAACCCATGAGAGCCGCAAGTTCTAGAATTGAACTTACATAGGGTGAAGGACCTCCCCATGTATAACTGCGATCAGGCCTGGCACCTTTTGCTACACCATGGGAGAAAGGACAGAGTCATGTTCCTCCATGCACAGAATACCAGGTATTTTAATGAGGCTCTGGCTAGCCACATCTGTGGGAGAAGATAAGTAACAGCAGTGAATGTGGCAGGTAAACAACCAAAAAAAAAAAAATCAACCGTGTTCATCAGGTTAGTTTTAAATTTAACTGAAATTTTAAAATGAGTTATTATTCGATAAGATCTAGCATGATACAGAACCCCTCCCCATTTCCTTTTTCAGCATGCTGCGTATCCCTTGTGTCAGTATTAGGAGCACCAGGGGAAGTCAAATAAACACTAGGTTGGCCCAATGCAGACAAGCTTTCTGCTGCAAATGGTGTGCATTAATATTTACAGTTTTGCATTATATTACCTGTAATTTCTCTGCTACTTGCTAGTCCTTAGATGTGGTGGCTGCATTGGCCTTTTTCCCCACTTTACTTTCACCTGATGATCCTGCCAGTAGCATACTTCCTGTCCTAGGATGACAATGCTTGCTCATTCGCTCTACTACATCTGTGAAGGACCAGAAGGGTCACCCAAGAGCAGGAAAAATGCTAGGACTACAAAACACATTCCTCTCAATCTCTGAAGCACAAGACGAGGTGTTCTGTAGTCCACAACGCTGATCTAGGAACAATGCTAATTGATAACAGTACACCAAACAGGATGGGGAATTACCAGCTCACAAAACTTCTGTCAAGATCTTTAATTTAGAAAATAATATCATTTACCAAAGAAAACACTGATTAGGAAATTGGTAGGCACATAATTATGGCATTTGATCAGACACTACTATCTAAAAAAAATGGTCAAGCACTGAGGGCTTATTTCTTCTCTACAACTCTCACAATAAAAATGTATATAATGAAATTTATAGATAATAAATAAAAAAAATTAAAGTTTTACTAAACCCAGGACCCTGCATTGACTATATCTGGTCTGCCACGGTACACAGTACATGGAAATGAAATAGTTTTAGTAAATATAAGCTGCTAAATACCTTTTCTCATCAGCAGTTAGAGCATCCTTGTGACTTGTATCAGTGTCTGGTTAAAGCTTGTAGGAGTTTTCATTCTACTCTGACTGTCCTATGAGGCTACAGGACCCCTGATCCTATGTCTGAAAAGTGCTGATTGGCCCTGTGCTGATCACATGCACGCTCTAAAAAAAAAAAAAAAAAAAAAAAAAAAAAAAAAAACCTCTAGCAATACACACCAAACTGAGCATGTGCAGTTTGCCCCCAAGGCTCTGTTCTATCAGGAGATGGTTTGGAGTCAGTGGAAGAAGAGGAGGATCAAAGAGACAGGACCACACAGCCTTTATACACAATGTAGAGGATTAAACCCTTCAGTTCCACAGTGAGTATAACAAGCATGCTTTATTGCATATACAGACTGATTTTACTGTTGTGGGTTTAGTAACACTTTAACATGTGATGCATCAAAACAAATCTGTCGTTGTGAAAGAAATTCCTAGAAAAAAGCTCTTTGAAAAAGAAGAATCTTAATACTACTTCTCCGATGGGTGGAGTCCTCACTTAATTTTATAGAAGTGTTACGTCGTGATGGTTGGGCCCCACGTGTGCTGTGGTATCAACCGTCGGCCCTATGCTACTACCAGACACAGTAGACACATAGGAGATGGCGGAAGAACCCCTATGCAAAGTGTATCCAACACACCCAAAGGTACATCGGATGTGAAGATTCAGTTAGAGGCTGTTGCTTTTGGACAAAGAAAGGACTAAACCTCTCTCTAGAGAGGCAAGTTTTAACGCTGGGTTCACACTGTTGTGGTGCAGTAAAGTGTGGCTTAGTACACTCGTTTCCATATTAAACAAAAATGCACATTTGCCCATCGAAGAATGTGTGCTAAAGTGCCATCACTCTTAACGGCACCCCAGCACATCTTGCCAACATACATGCATTGCAGCACACCACAATGCACGGCAACACAATACCATTCATTGTGGTGTGCTACGCAACAAAAAAATAGCAATGCTAATCCCTATTAATATTTGTCAAGTCAAGAATCAAAAAAAAAATAATAGACCTCATATGCAGGCTTCTTACTTTTTAGATTGACACAACTAAACCCTGGTTGGGTAGCATTTACAGCCTGTATAGCCCCTTCCATAGTGACCTACTTGTCTTCTTGCTTGGGGCAAGGAGAAGGGTAATGTATCCAACTCTATAGAAGAGAAACAACAAACACTGTAGTGAACAATCCACGGTTGCAATGCAAACTTTAATGCTGCCTGCACAGTGGTACACATGGCAGCCTCAAAAACGAGATGTCCGACGTAAGGGTCATATATCCTACCAGGGCACATAATTAGGGGACCAGAGGGTTTATTTGGGAAATGCTATTACTAAGCAGAGGTAGTGTATGACTCCAAGCACACCAGGCATATGGATTGCTCTATCCGTGGCTGGAAGGCTGGTGGAAGGTGTTCTGCTTTTCTGATACCAATACATAAGTCTTTTAGCATCAAGATGTGAGGCAGATCCCAAAATATGTTTCTCAAGGAACCGGTGCCCAATGCTGAAAAAGATTAGGATTCCCTGTACCTCCAGTGAAGTTTAGGCATGGAGCGGGAGTTTATTTGTGATTTACCAACTCAGTGAATGGGAAATATAACAATGAAATGGCATACAGTATATCTGTTACACTCCATACTGAGTAACAGAAGTATAGATTGAGAATGGGAAAAGAAGAATCATACACAAAATCACAATTTCCAGCATTATCCTTTGACTTAAATTTTTAATGATTATGAATTCTGACCAATGCTGGTCAGTGATGCCACCCATAACAGTAATAGACTAAAAAAGGAGGCTCAGTAGGCAGGGTGGGGCGCTGAACCCAAAGGTCACAGAATTGGAAACAGGTCATGATGTGTAGATACCTGAAGGACACCCGAAATCTGCTGTCAGTGGCTATTTAGGACTTTTTCCACTTCAGGCTTGCATTAAAGTTCTACTCTAAATGCCGAGAAGACTGATGTATAGGGTCTAGGCCACACAGACTGACTTATTTAAATCCCGCTTAGCAGTGCAGCATTTAAAGTGGTTGTAAAACCTTACAGACCACTTTTCACTACAATAAATAATAATATATATTATATTATATTATATTATAATATATATATATATATATATATATATATATATATATATATATATATATATATATATATATATATATCTATATCTATATCTATCTTACTTGTAGCTACCCCAGATATCTCCTAAACCTGCACGGTTTAGGATATAACCCCTGTATCTGCATGTGCCAACATCATCGGCACACGTGCACTGAAGCAATGGCTCGTTCGTGCCCTTGCTTTAACTGATGTGCCATTACCGATGGCTCCCGTGCGCATGTGCGAGAGTGACGTCATCGTGGCTCCGGCCAATCACAGCGCCGGAGCCCACGATACCCAGAGATAACTCCCGGAGACATGTTGCTGGGCAGAGCAGTGTGCCGGGACCGCTGCAGGGGCTTTAATCTAAGGTGAGTATTTCATAATAAGCTAGTATGCATACTAGCTCATAATGCCTTTGATTTGCAGGTTTTTTTTTTTGTTTTTGTTTTTCGTGGGATTACAACCACTTTAATTATCTTTCACATGTAAGAAGCCCGTTCTGACCAGGAAATACAGAGTGACAGTCTGTTCCTAGTGATTAGGAACCGCAATCTCTCTGTGCTCCCAGTCAGTCCCCCCCCACAGTTAGAAACATCTTCCAGGGAACACCTTAACCCCTTGATCACCACTAGTGTTAACCCCTTCCCTGCCAGTGTCACTCATAGTAATCAGTGCATTTTTTTAGCACTGATCGCTGTATAAATGGCACTGGTCCCAAAAAAGTGTCAAAAGTCTCCAATCTGTCTGCTGCAATGTCGCAGCCCCACTAAAAATTGCTGATCACTGCCTTTACTAAAAAAAAATAAATAAATACTAAAAATGTCTTAAATCTATCTCCTATTTTGTAGACGCGATAACCTTTGCGCAAACCAATCAATATACGCTTATTTCGAATTCTTTATCAAAAATGTGTAGAAGAATACATATTGGCCTAAACTGATGACATTTTTTGGGGGGATATTAATTATAACAACAAGAAGTTAAAAATATATATATATTTTTTTCAAAATGTCGCTCTTTTTTTGTTTATAGCGCAAAAAATAACTGCAGAGGTGATCAAATACCACCAAAAGAAAGCTCTATTTGTGCGAAAAAAAGGACGTCAATTTTGTTTTGATACAACTTCGCACGACCGCACAATTGTCAGTTAAAGCGACTCAGTGCTGTATCGCAAAAAATGGCCTGGTCATTAAGGGGGAAAATCTTCCAGTCCTTAAGTGGTTAAAGAGACATTGTCAATTTACCCTTTCATGCTGATAGCCCACTTGAACAAGTTATATTCACCTATCCGCTCCTGAAGGGGTAAAGTGGCAGCGTCTCTTTAAATACTAAGAGATGTTGTACATGCTTCTTCAAAGCCAATCCAGATCGGTCACTTACAGGTCAGGTTTTTACCAAGTGCATCTCTAAACATATTGTTGCCTGAGAGACGCTGCAAAGTTAATTAGTATAATTTAGACACTTGGGTACTGTGGCAATGTGTCAGGAATGAATAAAAAATATTTTTTTTAAAAATCCTTTCTTACTTTGTTTCCAAAAACTGGGTAGGCCCTAAAAAATTATCATGAGGTCACGAAAAAAAAAAAAAAATCCCTTTAAAATATTACTCAAAAAATAAACACATACTGTACAAAAGTAAACAGTAGGTGATATCACTAAGCAGCATGATAAGGTTTTAAAATATTCCCAAGCTTAAACAAAAAAAAAAAAACCCTCCAAACACACATCTCAGTCTTTGTAATTTAGTTTAATAAAGCAACATGTAAAGTATATTGTGATATTGTCTATAGCAGTGGTCTCCACACTTTCAAAACAAAAGGCCAGCTTACTGTCCTTCAAACTTTAGGAGGGCCGGACTGTGGCTAGAAGGAGTAGAAAAAGTACTGGCATCAGTGGAAGTAAACAATACCCCTGTCATTGGTATTAGGGGGAGTAATAGTGCCCCATCATTGCCGTCAGTGGGAGGAACGGTGCCTCATCATTGCCGTCAGTGGGAGGAACGGTGCCGCATCAATGCCGTAAGTGGGAGGAACGGTGCCGCATCATTGGCGTCAGTGGGAGGAACGGTGCCGCATCATTGCCGTCAGTGGGAGGAACGGTGCCGCATCATTGCCGTCAGTGGGAGGAACGGTGCCGCATCATTGCCGTCAGTGGGAGGAACGGTGCCGCATCATTGCCGTCAGTGGGAGGAACGGTGCCTCATCATTGCCATCTGTGGGAGGAATGGTGACCCATCATTGGAGTCAGTGGGAGGAATAGAGCCCTATCATCAGGGTCAGTGAGAGGAATAGTGTCCCATCATTGGGGTCAGAGGCAGTGGGGGAGATAATGACCCAAGGTTGGATAAAAGCAAGCAAAGGGCCGCAGTCTGGAGACCACTGGACTATAGCATTGACCAAGGATTTATTAAAGACTTTTGCTTCATGGTATATGCAATATAATAAATACTGATTCACCCCATTTCTCTGAGAAGTTATGCCAAGTACTGTAAAGTAGCTTTCTCTAGCACTAGTTATACAATCACTAAACACAGTTTAATTATAAAAGTGCATCTATAATTAGAAATTAAGAGCTTGTCAGACACTTAGTGTCTGACAAGTTCTTACTTGTGCTCTCTGCAAGTATGAATGCCTACCACTTAACTGTGGTCTGAAGTGCCGACCTGCACCATGACTCATCCTCATGTCCATTAACGCAACGTTCTACTGGGAAACTGATGTCTGTGTTATAATATATGTATGGGAGGAAGGGTTGTTGATTGACAACCGGTTTGCACTGATTTGTACTTGGCCACGATAGTAACCCTCTGTTGGAGATCTCCGACTTAGTGAAGTCACATTTTCCCCAACTGAGATCATTACCAGAGCTGTATCTGATATTTTAATATTTCTCTTGCTCAATACTACATTTGCTTCAATTACTTTTTAAGCAATTGAATGAAAAAAAAAAATATTTTAAAATAACTCCATTCCACCAAAAACAGAATAACAGATCCTAGCAAGAATGAGTAAATAATGAAATGTCTATTCACCTGTACTGTATAGTTCAGACCCCTCAATCCACTGGCATCAAGCTCTAAGATGCTTCCAGGACCAGGGGCAGCTTGTTTCCCTTCAGCATTTTTGTCACCTCTTTATACGAGTGTCTGAGGAATATTACAATACCAAAACAGTTCCTCTTCCCAAAAGTTATCAAGAGCCTTATCACACAACTACTACTTGCATGGTTAGAAACCGCTGGCAATTAGACAAAGGAGAAACCGATGCATAAAATTGACAAGTATGCTCCAAAGTTAGAGAAGTCCTGTAATAACCACCTGAATGTGTTTTTAGTTTTGACAGCAGTTGTAACACCAACCACATGGGTAATGGAAAAGACCAACCACATGGGTAATGGAAAAGACCAACCACATGGGTAATGGAAAAATAGATCATGTAAGTATTCTCAGTGCCTTCATCTTCCCTGAAAAGTGCTGAGGACCATAAAAGCCCATAAGGGAAATACAGTGGGGCAAAAAAGTATTTAGTCAGCCACCAATTGTTCAAGTTCTCCCACTTAAAAAGATGAGAGAGGCCTGTAATTGTCATAGGTATACCTCAACTATGAGAGACAAAATGTGGAAACAAATCCAGACAATTGTACGAATTTTGAAAGAATTTATTTGCAAATTATGGTGGAAAATAAGTATTTGGTCAATATCAAAAGTTCATCTCAATACTTTGTTATATATCCTTTGTTGGCAATGACAGAGGTCAAACGTTTTCTGTAATTCTTCACAAGGTTGTCACACACGGTTGCTGGTATGTTGGCCCATTCCTCCATGCAGATCTCCTCTAGAGATCTATATTTTGGGGCTGTCGCTGGGCAACACGGACTTTCAACTCCCTCCAAAGGTTTTCTATGGGGTTGAGATCTGGAGACTGGCTAGGCCACTCCAGGACCTTGAAATGCTTCTTAAGAAGCCACTCCTTCGTTGCCCAGGCGGTGTGTTTGGGATCATTGTCATGCTGAAAGACCCAGCCATGTTTCATCTTCAATGCCCTTGCTGATGGGAGGAGGTTTGCACTCAAAATCTCACAATACATGGCCTCATTCAGTCTTTCATGTACACGGATCAGTCGTCCTGTTCCCTTTGCAGAGAAACAGCCCCAAAGCATGATGTTGCCACCCCAATGCTTCACAGTAGGTATGGTGTTCTTTGGTTGCAACTCAGCATTCTCTCTCCTCCAAACACGACGAGTTGTGTTTCTACCGAACAGTTCTACTTTGGTTTCATCTGACCATATGACATTCTCCCAATCCTCTTCTGGATCATCCAAATGCTCTCTAGCAAACCTCAGATGGGCCTGGACATGTACTGGCTTAAGCAGGGGGACATGTCTGGCACTGCAGGATCTGAGACCCTGGCGGTGTAGTGTGTTACTGACGGTAGCCTTTGTTACGTTGGTCCCAGCTCTCTGCAGGTCATTCACTAGGTCCCCCTGTGTGGTTCTGGGATTTTTGCTCACCGTTCTTGTGATCATTTTGACCCCACAGGGTGAGATCTTGCGTGGAGCCCCAGATCGAGGGAGATCATCAGTGGTCTTGTATGTCTTCCATTTTCTAATTATTGCTCCCACAGTTGATTTCTTCACACCAAGCTGCTTGCCTATTGCAGATTCAATCTTCCCAGCCTGGTGCAGGTCTACAATTTTGTTTCTGGTGTCCTTCAACAGCTCTTTGGTCTTCACCATAGTGGAGTTTGGAGTGTGACTCTTTGAGGTTGTGGACAGGTGTCTTTTATACTGATAACAAATTTAAACAGGTGCCATTAATACAGGTAATGAGTGGAGGACAGAGGAGCCTATTAAAGAAGAAGATACAGGTCTGTGAGAGCCAGAAATCTTGCTTGTTTGTAGGTGACCAAACACTTATTTTCCACCATAATTTGCAAATAAATTCTTTCAAAAATCAGACAATGTGATTGTCTGGATTTGTTTCCACATTTACATCATATACCTATGATGACAATCACAGGCCTCCCTCATCTTTTTAAGTGAGAGAACTTGCACAATTGGTGGCTGACTAAAAACTTTTTTGCCCCACTGTATCTAACATCTATGAACATGAAGACACATGCCAAGGCAAGGTAACAAGTTAACGCAAACTAAAGCTGGCCATACACTAGAACAGGGGTCTCCAAACTTACTAAACAAAAAGGCCAATTTACTGTTCTTCAGACTTTGGGATGGCCAATCGGTAAATAGAAAATGCGCTGGTGTCAAAGGGAGTAAATCATGCTCCAATCACTGGTATTAGTGAGAGGAATAGTGCTCCATCGTTGGTATCAGGGGAAGGAATAATGCCCTTGGTGTCAGTGGAAGGAAATATGCCCCGAGGGCCATATACAGGCAGGCAAAAGGCCACAGTTTGGAGATCAGTGCACTAAAAGATTTTCATAACGTTTTATTTATCTCATGGTTAGTGGGGTCAAGTTGGCATTAGTTTTCAACTGTAGTGACGAAAAAATTCTAAGGAGCAGGATCTAATATTTTTCTCGATTGAACGAAATTCTGCAATTCTAATTTTTATTCAGGGAAAAACATATCTACTGTAATGGAACCTGCTGAATACGTCTCATATTATACAATATTCAAATCAAGGATCTATATGGAATTTTAAGGGCTTTGAAACAAAATTAGTTGACTCAATGATGGCAAGAAAGAATATTCTGATGAATATTGTTGTATGAATGTTTGTACAAAACTCTACCAATGTATGCCCAGCTTTACAAGGACATTTAAGCATTAAAACTGTGGGTTAGAGGACACAGATATAAATGCCATTTACACAGAGATATGAAGGAATAGATTTTTTTCCATCACATCAGGTGACTGTAAATCTGTACACAAATTACTTGAATAACAGTATGTTTGTATGAACCGAGCCAGACTGTTGAATAATTAGGCCAGGTGCAGAAATAAAGAATTTGCACACTCTACTGCAGTTCATGCAAACTGGTAAATGCACATTCAAGAGTATCGTGATTCACCTACAAACTATACAAAATGCCATAAAAAAGTTGTAAAAAATTCATATGTGCACAGTAAAACATGGTTTACAATATTACTATGTTGTAAGCATTAGGAAGGACCAGGGTTACTAGAAAGTGCACATGACCGTTTATGCAAACAGGCATTTTTCCAGCTGAATGGATTTATCAGCATGAAACTTCATTCTGCTCCATGGGAAAAACCTGTGTAGGGAATAAGGTCAGCCATACATGGATCAAAATTTGGCTGGTTCAACATGGACTGATCAAATTTCGATCTGTGTATGGGCAGGCAGGTTATACACAAGTCGACCCATCAATCAACTTGTGTACAACCAGCCAGTCAGGTTTTTCCCGAATGATCAGTGCCTGGCAACTATTGTATCAAAGCAGCTGTGACCTACTCAGCTGCTTGAAGACTCATACAGTGACTGCATTTGATAGGATATAGTCGCTGTTCAGCTGATAATTTTCCACCTGTTGAGTAAAATTTTTAGTGGACATTTGTTGAGCCAAAGTGGTGCCAACAGGGCCATCCATGTCACAAATGTTGCCAGATTGGGCAGCAATTGACCAACATTTGAGCCACCTTCGACTAGCTTAAAGCAATGTTCTAGCAGTTTTAATATGGAGCACATGCGTATGCAAAGTCAATACACAAGTAGTTGAACAGACTTTGCGGTCCTAGAGTCCACGATGAGAACTACAATTCACCACAAAGAACAATTCAGTGCTAGCATAACACATTCACAGAAAAAGAGCTTCTCCATACCAGTCCTAAAGGTAAATGGCCCAAGATTTCGAAGTGAGGTGACCAACTCAATCATTTCTTGAAATATTCAGACCATGTAAGTGTTATGAAGCAACATACTGGATAATCTCTGGGTGATGTATCAAAATGGGGACACTCTCTCAACTCCTGTGTTTTGCCAAGTTAAGGAGATAAACTATAGCAGGCTAGTGTAGTTTGAAATGTAAAACAGCACAAACTGATCTTTTATCTTCTATCATTCATAATGAGAGATCTTTCATATAGACATCTTGTTACTAAACATCCATTGTCTACGCACATGTGACAAAAGTCAACACTGCAGGCAGAGCCTACTTCAGATGCAAACACAGCCAAAACATTTATTTTTAGTATTGAAGACATTAAGAAACTAATCTCTGTCAAACTTGTTTCTATGTCTTTCTCTTTTGGAAAGACTTCCTTATGAGCCTAAAGGCCCGTACACACGATTGGACTTTTTGACAACAAACATGCAAATTAGCTGTTTTGGAGCAACATCTGACCGTGTGTACACTCCATCGGACAAACTTTTTCTGTTTACATCGGACTATTGTTGGCTGTGTGAACGCACAAACTTTCCGGCAACAAAAGTCCAATGGAGCAAAGTCCGATCGTGTGTACACAAAACCTTCGGACTTTTGTACAAACTACAGTACGCAGCCGCAAGAATCTGGTTCTCGGCGACAGGGTACTGTACATCTCGCGCTGGCTGCAATAGGAAAAAACACATTTTCCTACTGCGGCGGGTGCGAGAGGGAATTTCCCTCTGGGGGAATGCCAGGCCCTTCGGTCTGGTATGGATTTTAAGGGGAACCCCCTACGCCGAAAAAAATCCATACCAGACCCTTATCCGAGCATGCAGCCCGGCCGGTCAGGAAAGGGGGTGGGGACGAGCGAGCGCCCCCCCTCCTGAACCGTACCAGGCCGCATGCACTCAACATGGCGGTGGGTGCTTTGGGGGAGGGGGCGCCTTGCCCCCCCACCCCAAAGCACCTTGTCCCCATGTTGATGAGGACAAGGGCCTCTTCCTGACAACCCTGGCCATTGGTTGTCGGGGTCTGCGGGCAAGGGGCTTATCGGAATCCGTGAGCCCCCTTTAATAAGGGGGCCCCCAAATCCCGGCCCCCCCCATGTGAATGAGTATGGGGTACATCGTACCCCTACCCATTCACCTAGGGGAAAAAAGTGTCAATAAAAAAAAAAAACACAGTACACAGGTTTTTAAATTAATTTAATTAGGCAGCTCCGGGGGACTTCTTCCGACTTCGGGGGTCTTTCCAGGGTCCGGTTCTTCTCCACCTCTCTCGGGCGTCTTCTCCCGGTGTCCTGTTCTCCCGCTGTAATGCTGTCGAAGCGCTCTGCAATAACTTATATAGGCAGGGACCCCGCCCCCTTATGACGTCACAGTCTCGGGGCATGCTGGGACTGTGACATCATAAGGGGGCGGGGTCACTGCCTATATAAGTCATTGCGGAGCGCTTGGTCAGCATTACAGCGGGAGAGGGCGTCGTGTCAACATCGGAAGAAGAGAAGAGGGAAGAAGACGACGCAGAAGTCCGGGCCACCGCTAGCAAAAAGAGCGGCAGAAGATAGCGGAGGAGCCGGCAGAAGAACCGGACACCTGGAGAAGAGGTGGAACACCGGGAGAAGAGGCCGGAGAAAGCGACGAAGTTGGAAGAAGATCCCCGAAGTCGGAAGAAGACCCCTGAAGTCGGAAGAAGACCCCTGAAGTCGGAAGAAGACCCCTGAAGTCGGAAGAAGACCCCCAGAGCTGTCTAATAAATTACTATAAAAACCTGTGTAGTGTGCTTTTGTTTATTGACACTTTTTTCCCTAGGTGAACGGGTAGGGGTACGATGTACCCCATACTCATTTACATAGGGTGGGGGGCCGGGATCTGGGGGCCCCCTTATTAAAGGAGCCGCACTGGCTATTGAACTTCCTTTTTCTCGGCTCGTCGTACGTTTTGTACGTCACCACGTTCCCACATTCGTAATTATTGTCCAACATTTACCATTGTTGACATCATTAATACACAGAGACCAAGTAGGTTTTGTTCCGACAAGACATGCAGGGGACAACAGAAGACAAACGATAGACCTCCTGACTAAGACTAAACATCCTGCCATTGTTTTAAGTTTAGACGCACAAAAAGCCTTGGACCGCCTAAGTTGGCCATTTATATTTGCAGTCCTTTCTAGATAAGGCTTCTGGGGCCAATTCATTTGGGCCTTAGAGGCTCTATACTCAAATCTATCATCCCAGGTACAGCGGTCTTCTCATTTGTCACAGACGTTCCCCCTAAGCAATGGCACCAGACAGGGCTGTCCTTTGTTGCCCTTGCTCTTTATTCTAAGTTTGGAACCACTTGCCTTCGCCATCAGGTCCCATCCAGACATTGGAGGGGTACTGCTGCGACAGCGGGAATATAAGCTATCATTTATTGCCGATGATATTTTGTTGACTCTCACCCATCCCGATAAATCTTTACCTTTCCTACATAGCACTTGGCCTCCGCTGGATCCTTATCAGGGTTTAAAATGAATCCTTTAAAAACGAAGGCTCTACCCATTAACATCCCACCGGACCAACTCACCCATCTCCAACACAACTTCAAATATTGTTGGTGCACTCACACACTTAAATGCTTGGGCATCCATATCACATCCTCTTACTCCTCCCTATAGCAAGCCAACTTTCCCTAGAAATGTTCACGGAAATAACTTGTCTTTTAAATCAATGGACCTCTCCCTATATCTCTTCTAGGAAGAATTAATGTTCTTAAGATGTCGATTCTTCCCAAACTGCTTTACTTATTTAAGACGCTCCCAGTCTCAATGTCGCAATTGAAAGCTCTCCAAAGGAAATGTCTCCACTTTATATGGAACAACGCCTCCCATAGGATCACAAGCTCAGTAGTCCTAGCCTTAAAACATAGGGGGGGGGTTGGGTTGGCGACTCCGAACATCATTAAATATTATTATGCATCCCATCTCCGAGTATTGACCTCCTGGACATCTAGGAAGGCCCCAAATAGACGGGCTGAGATTGAACGAAACATTTTTTCCTCTCTAAATCCCCTCATATCTAGAGAAATCCACCAACTTTGAACTTATATGTCCCGATTGACCATATGAACCCAAACTAATCTCATCCATATATAAAATCTTACATAAAGCCCCCTTTAACAGAGTCCACTCATAACTAAATGAAGAAATGGACCCATATATTACAGCGACCTATATCTTTAATAGATTGGGGAAAAATTTGGGAGTCCTCGTCCAAAATCTCACGCTGTGTAGTGCAGAGAGAAACTGCAATTAAGATTTTGCTCTTCTGTTGTAAAACCCCAGACATACTACACGCCCGCAACCCTACGGCCCCTAGACAATGCTGGAGATGGAAAGAAACTATGGGCACTCACTTCCACATCTTCTGGGAGTGTTCCTCTACTGGCCCTTTCTAGATTCGGATTCAAAAGCTCTTGCAGAAATTATTAAACACATCCATACCTCTAAACCCCATATACTTTCTATTAGGCCTCCCTTTTTCAGGTATCTCTAAAGCCTCAGGGAGGCTAGCGTCTTTCATTCTACTAGCTGCAAAACGAGTTATACTAAGAAACTGGTTGTCCACTTCCCCCCAGACATGCCATCAATTTCTTTCTATAATGGCTGATATCCGTAGGATGGAACACTTGACTGCAATGATCGATGATTCATTACCCTCTTACCCTCATATGGAAAATTTGGGATGATTCTGAGTATTCCCTCCAAAACAATGCATCTTGAATACCTTATTCCGTTTATACCACCTGTTATGTTTCTGGTGACATTTGCGTTTCCTGAGCCTCCTGGTGTTAACTATTAGCTATGTTGTCTTTAAGACTTTTTGATGTTTTACTTTCCTTTATTATTTTGTATGGTATAGTAAATATGCGTTGTTGATCCTAGATGGAAAACGTTATTATCTGGACTATACAATGCTCTTGTTATGTCTCACTTACTTGCACATGTAACGCCCTTTATTTTTATACGTTGAAATGCCTTACTCTATGTACCGCATTGTAAGATTTCTAAAAATGTAACAAACAAACAAACAATTAAAAAAAAAAATCCCAGTAAATTAGCAATTTTTGAAATACTCAGACCAGTCCATCTGGCACCAACAACCATGCCACATTCAAAGTCACCTAAATCCCCTTTCTTCCCCATTCTGATGCTCAGTTTGAACTTCAGCAAGTCATCTTCACCACGTCTAGATGCCTAAATTCATTGAGTTGCTGCCATGTGATTAGCTGATTAGCTATTTGTGTTACCAAGAAATTGAACATGTGTATCTAATAAAGTGGCCAGTGAGTATATATGTATGAATGCGAGTTATGCCGCGTACACACGACCGGACTTTACGAAATACTTTGTCCTGCGGACTTTGACGGACTTTACGATGGACTTTCCGAATGAACGGACTTGCCTACACACGATCAACCAAAGTCCAACGGATTCGTACGGGATGACGTACGACCAGACTAAAACAAGGAAGTTCATAGCCAGCAGCTAATAGCTGCCCTAGTGTCGGTTTTTGTCCGTCGGACTAGCATACAGACGAGCGGACTTTTCGACCAGACTCGAGTCCGTCAAAAAGATTTGAAACATGTTTCATTTCTAGGTCCGTCAAACTTTTGGGGAAAAAAAGTCAGCTGGAGCCCTCACACAATCGAATTGTCCAACGGACTCCGGTCGTGTGTACGCGGCATCAGGGAACTTAGATTGTAAGCTCCATAATGTTAGGGACTTATGTGAATGTACAATATGTGAATGCCTAGTGCAGCCATCTGAAGTTCTGTATACCTTGACAAGAATGGTAGCTGCCCATTAATGGTCTGTTATATGTACTAAAAACTAAAATTAGCATACCATAAACCCAATATATCCAAACAAATCATCAATGGAAATCTTTTGAAAGTAGAAAAGAAAGCGCTAACTTACAACACTCTACACAACTGAAAAGGCTATTAGCGAACGTATTTACAAGAAGTCCTTCCTGGACACTAATCTGAAGCATGTGGTTTTCAATGGTATGCTTACCTTCTCCTTGCTAAATCTTTGACATACAAAAACTCACGTGTATTATTCAAACATATTTTATCACCTTGAATGCGAAGTAAAGACTTAACTGTGTTTTTGTTCCCGATATCGAAAACCTCACTAGGTACTAGGCACAGAAAACTTGATAGAACTGCCAACTTCACCTATGAAAACTAAAATACATAGAACACAGAAGATTTTCTTTGTTTTCTTAAAGATTACCTACTTCCAAATGTTTTATCACAAGAATGACATTCCAAATAGGATATGCTAAGCATTGATTAGAGTTAGAGTTAAAGGATAAGTTCCTCTTTGGGAACATGTTACAGGTCACCCATTTTTAGGGCGGAACATGTAACATGTTCCCACTCCTGCAACCGCTGCCTCTAGTGACAGCAAGTAGGGGGATCTTCTCCCTTCGCTCAATATCACTATTTAAAAAAAATGCGGCTGTCTGTAGCTCTACCCACATCATTTACAGAGTTCTGTGCATGGGAAACTACAAGTACCAACAGCCTTTGCGGCTGTTGGCTTGTAGTTCTCAATGAACTACCATGGCACTGTTGAGTGCTCTGGTAGTCCATTGGCTCTTCCTGTCAGTGTGCATCTGCTTGCCCATACGAGGTATGAGCCGACAGATACATTGACATGTCTACAGGAGTCCTGTATGGCTCCAGTGATCTGCTGATCGCAGGTACAATGCTTTAAAGGCATGACAAGTGGAAAAAAAAAAAAAAAAGGATTAACAATTGCACATTTTTTTACCTGCAAAAAAAAAATGTGCATTTATTTATTTATTTTTAAAAGGTGAACTTATCCTTTAACCACTTGACGTTCGCGCTGTAGCCGAAAGACGGATACAGCGCTGACCTCAAATGCTGGGAGGTCGTCCATGTACGTCCTACTGTTCTCAGGGTGCACACGTGGCGCACTCTGTGTTCTTTGGACTTGGCTGATCACCGAGCAGGGTAAAGGGCCAACCACAGCGGGCCCTTTACCACGTGATCAGCTGTCAGCCAATGACATCTGATTACGGAAGTAAACAGAAGCCGGTTGACGGCTTTTTGTTTTCTTCATGCTAAATAAAGGCGGTAACCAGCTTCTGTTAGAAGGACATTGGTCCCCTAAGGGCCAACCAATGCCCACCAGTGCCATTTATCAGTGCCCATCAGTACTGCTAATCAGTGTCACCTATCAGTGCCCCTCAGTGCTGCCTATCAGTGCCTCCTGATCAGTGCCCACCAGTCCCGCTTATTAGTGCTGCCTTATCAGTGCCCATATCAGTTCAGCCTCATCAGTGCCACCCTCATCAGTGCCGCCCCATCAGTGCGGGCAAAAATTACCTGTTTTCAAAATTTTATAACAAAATATAAAAAACAGTTTTTTTTTTTTTCAAAATTTCCGGTCTTTTTTTAAAAATATTTTTTGCTAAACAAACAAAAAAACGCAGTGGTGATTAAATACCACCAAAAGAAAGCTCTATGTGTGTGAAAAAAAAATGCTAAAAATGTCATTTGGGTACAGTGTTGCATGACTGCACAATTGAAAAAAGTGTGAGAGCGCTAAAAGCTAGAAATAGGCCTGGTCAGGAAGGGGGTGCCCAGTAAGCAAGTGGTTAAGAGCTTTTTAATTGTTTTAATCCCTTCTCACCATACCTTGTATGGTAATACTGTGTCATTGGTTTCCAAGCCCTATACCATGTTTCCAATCACTGTCCTGCTGATGGCCAAACAGGCCTAAACAGCTGTATGCAGCTTGGAACAAATGGCTCTATAATATTAGGGTTTATGCAATATACACCAGAAGATCTGAATGTTCAGCTGGGTAATAGGGTGTACAGCAACGATTTGCATAGCTCTGCCCTCTGTCCTGAAATGTGGGATAATCCTCTTTTTTATGGGATATGTTATGGAGTGCAAGACATGAATACCTACTGTTTTAAGAAGGCTTTTCTGTCATATACACTAATGTGAATTCAGTTTAGAAAAAAGCAGCACATTGTATGTGATGTTGTCCGAAGTGGAAATGTTCACTGAAAAGATCATGTAACAATTGGGAGGTACATCACTACAACTGTCACTTTCCCTAATAAGGTTCTCTCCACAGTCCAAAACACTGCAGAACCTTGCTTGCCTACAGGGGAACGGCAACAGAGCAATCTCACACTGCTTCAGTCAATGATTCCATTCGAAAAAACAGACATCGCTGATCCCAGGTTATAACTAGCAACAGGCTTACTAGTGTCACATGGCCCTGAGGGTTGGTGGACGTGCCAACTGTGGTCTGGTATATTTACCACAAGCAAAAAGACCATATCTTACAATATTTAAAGTGATACTAAGCACACACTGTTTAACTTACATTGTCCCTTCTCTGTCACATGAGCCAACTCTTTCCAGGCCTGTCTGTAGGGAAACATAAGCAGGAGGAGCTTCTAGTCCTCTGCTGCTGGTTTCATGTTCATAATAAAAAAAATAAATAATAAAAAACAGCCTTTGGAATACAGAGTAAAAAAAATAAATAAATAATTAATATCAACAAATGGTTTTAAATTGGCATACAAATACATGTTTGAAGAGAGAGTGCACACAGCGGGGAACTCCCAGTCCAATTTGCAAGATCCTCTTTCAGGTGTTCAGGCTCAGTGTATAGACATGGACTGCTCAGATGCGATAGGGAGGAAATGCCCAGCTTACTGTAAAAATTCACTGAAAACTGAGCATGTGCAGAGTTGTCACAACAGCTGCAAAACCCCTAGCTGGATTGGGGACATGGACAGAAGGTGGAGATAGAGAGCAGCAGGATCAACCCAGATTTTTACAGAATACAGAAAACAAATCTCATAGTGACTGAGTGTGAGCAGCATGTAATACAGTATTTTAGGCTGCATTCACACCTCAGCGTTTTGAATCGCGGGCAAATTTACAGCAATTTCAAAGCAGCGACGTATTAATGACAAAATCGCAGAACACACATTTAAGATTCTATTCATTTGAATGACACCTAAAATCATGGTGCAGTCCTGCTGCAATTGTGGCAACTTGCATCGCATGAAACATGTCGCCCAAAAGTAGCTCCTGAACTTTTTTTGGGTAACAAGCTTCACGCAATGCGGTTTGCCACAATTTATCGCGTGAAAATCGAGGCAATCAATTTTAGGTGCCATTCAAATGAATGGCATCTCAAATGCGCGTTCTGCAATTTGTCATTCAAGCCTCGTCACTTTGACATCGCAGGCAGAATCGCTGCAAATCTGTCCGCGATTCAAAACCCCAAGGTGTGAATGCAGCCTTATTGATAGTTTATAATGTGGGTTTAGTGACACTTTAATGGAGTTAAAATATCAGAACAAATTGAATGTCATAATTGGTGTAAATGACTAGAAATCCCATTCACAATGTGTTGTTTTTTTTTCCCCAAGATCATATTATTGCCTTCATTTTTTTTGACCAAATGAAAGTCCTCAACAATGAAAATTGTGCTAAGCATAGCGCCAAGTGCAAAAATGCCACATCAAGAGACAACTTTTGACCTGCCAATCTCAAACACCAAAACGTATCGATCTCTGCTTTGTACACTGGCCAAAATAGGTACAACAGTGGAAGGAACAAAATAATTTTTTATATAGCTCAATCAGATTATCAAATACAATTTATATATTGTATTTTCACTATAGATCAAAAAAAAAAAAAAGAGAATTGTGTGTTTAGTTGTTAGAGTTGCTCTTAGCTCAACAATAAAAGACAACGAATACCAATATTGCCCCTCTGAGCACCATTCTATACTACGACAAAATGCCAATGTATCAATTCCAGCTGACAAATATTTCATATTATATATACATTTATTATGGAGAAAAATTGTGATTTCTAAGTGTTATAGCACATTACATATTCCTTTATAGAGTAGCGCTAAGCAAGCACGTAGAGCGCCGTGCTGACGTCACCACGCTATGCAAATCCCGGAAGGACAGGCTGCTACACGGAGCCAGCCGGCTTGTATATTCTATGCAAATTTTAAAGTGCTTTGTCTAAGCGCAATCCGTTATATTTAATTAATACGTTTAAGGATTTTACGCTATGGTGAGTTTATGTCTTTTTTTGGGGACCTTCTACGATTACATCTTCCGATTCCATGGATCTCCTCATTTCATCACAAAGTTCCCTCGGATGGATAGAGGCCCTGGCTGGGTTTTTGAGCCGCAAGCGGACCTTAACTTAACTTTCCCTTGTAATAGGAGGTCATCATAAGCTGGTAAGTAAGCACTCTGTAAGGTGTAGGCATTTACTAAGGATCACGCACTCATTCTGGTCATGGATGGTGTATCTACCATTTGAAGGATTTCATTTAATCACCTTTGGACTTTCTTCCCTACTTTCACATTTAATTCATTTAATGTATGAGCTTTTTGGAATTTATCACTACTTTATAAAGGAATATATTTGTTACTGAATGTAGCTCACAGGAGAGTTGCTGCTTTTTAGGTGTTAATGTTAAAATGTAAGAAAAGAGCTCAATTGTTTTCATTTTTGTTTGAAATTATAGCACATTCCATATTACATTTTATTCTTTGATTTAGTAAAGACACTCAAATTGGGATAGTAGGAGCTCTGATGCTACAAATTAAGTCTAATCTCTGGACCAAAATGCTAAATGCTTGCTCTTTTAGGCTCGATTCACACCTATGCATGTTGCTTTTGAGCGTTTTTGGAGGTTTTTTTTTCATGCTTGCCGCGTTTTTGAGCCGCGTTTTTGCCGCGTTTTTGCCGCGATTTTGCCGCGATTTGCGTTTTGCGTTTTTTTTTTGTTTTTTTTTTTTTCATTTTTTTTTACAGTCTTACAAAAAAATTACAAAAAAAAAAAAAAATAAAAATAAAAAAAAAAAAAACGGCAAAAACGCACCAAAAACGCATCAAAAACGCTGCAAAAAAGGTGCACTTGCGTTTTTGATGCTTGTCCATTGAAAACCATTACATGCAAAACGCTGCATTTTGCATGAGAAAAAGTCCCCGACCCTTTCCAAAAACGCGGAGATACAAAAAAGCATTGATGTGAACATGTTCCATAGGAACCCATGTTAAAAAATTCCCGTGCATTTCTGCAAAATGCAAAATGCATCAAAAAACGCGCTAGTGTGAATGGGGCCTTAGAAACAGTTAACATTTTATATCCATGGAGTGGGTTCTAAAAATAAGCAGTAAAGGCAAATTTTGTCCTTCAATAATAAAAAATAATAATAATATTTTTATTAAAACATTTTTTATACTAGTCCCATTAATAAATGCCATTTCCCACTGTTGAGTTGACAACAAGCCTCAAACAAATGGGGAAAATTAATAGAACACAGGCATAGAGAACCATGATCTTCCCACCTGCATTCAGGACAGCTGTAGCCATCAGCTGCCATCAGTCAGTAAATAGGCCCACTTCATGTTGTTTTTGTTTGACTGCCCTTACTGCCCTTACTTTCCTTCAGAAAAAAGACTGGCCATAGATTTTTTTTTTTTTTTTTTTTATCCAATACAAAGAAGATTTACAGAATATGCCTTATAAGTCGCCATCTGACAGAGATAGCTTCCTTTTTGTAGAGGAGACCACAGCCCTTTGTTCATCAATCACAGGCCCCATCCTTTGTCATCTACTCCTCTTGTAACATCCAGGATTAAAGCTGGAGAACCAAGCTGTTCCCTTGGCTTTCAGCAGTAGAATAAATCTCACAGAGATTCACTGCGGTGTACCAAGACGTGGAATTCTTTGATTGGCCATTTCATTTTTTTATAGGAGACATGGTGATAACAGCCTGGGAATCTTCCATATGTCCCATACCCCAAGTACTCTACAGTGGCTCTAGAAAGTTAAGGTTAGAAATAGATGCACCTACACATGGGGATTTGTAAAGCAAACCACAAAGAACAAAATATAATAAAATGTTTTTTGCTTTTTACGTCAATTTTGTCTGGCTGTGATTTCATCATACTTTCTTGAGGTGCCAGAGTGGGTAGGAGCCTCACACCCCTCAGCACCAGGCTGTTGGGAGAGGATGCAAATCGTTTTTGGACCCCTTTCTCCTAAACACAAATGGTCAATTCACAATTTAGTAGTCCACTGCAGTATATAGCACAAAAGCAGCCTATTCATTTGAATGGGTGCCAATTCACCACAATCTCAGACAGCATAGCCAACCCAACCAAGAGGATCCCAAGGATCCTAGAAGTGTGTAGGGTGAATTCCTGGAGGAGTACACATATAAACCCAAAACATAAATGGAATATATTGCATACCAGTCCTTAGGTGTGGTGGTTGCATTGGTGTTCTTTTTTTCAGGCCTTTTTCTCTTTATTTTCACCTGGTAATCCTGTCCCTAGATGTCTGCACTTATTTCTCCATTGGCCCATGGTTATCACATAGGCTGAACTTCAATCGTGTCTGCCTTTGTATGTCTCCATTACATGTGGATTGATAAAATTAGTAGATTACACTAGAAAGATAACAATTTTTTTTTTTTTTTTTTACAGCTCACAAGAAGTGACAGGGACACTAAATTTCTGGCAAGATCAGCACGTGTTTTTTTTGTACATGCTGAAAATGTTCCTAGCTGGAAAAATTAAAACCAATGCAGCCATCACATCTAAGAACCAGTGATGGGCTCAGGAGGGTTTGGGCACAAGTCCGAACCAGTCTAAGCTATTCCGCCAGAAGTTATCCAAGCCGGCAGCCAATCTTAGGCAGCAGAGGCATTCCCTTCCCTGCAGCTGCACATATGTATACACGTCCCTTGTATACCTGTGGCTGTAGTGTGAGGAATGCCTCCGCCTCCTATGATTGGCTGTCGGCTTTAAAAGCTCCCCGGCGGGATAGCTCAGGTGTGCCTGAATTTGTGTCCAAACCCACCTGAACTCATCCCTACTAAAGAATGGTAAGCTTTTTTTCTGTTTATGCTTCAAGTTTGCTCCTCCGTAGCCTTGGAAGAGAGTAATCTTTTCTAACAGGAGGGTTATTAACCTTTTCGCGTCGAGTGCACACAAATATGCAGCCTCTCGGCAGCCGGGCCTTGGCACCGGGCAGCCACGTATTTGCATACAATAGTGCCAATAGAGCTGTGCCGAGAACATGCGCCCTGCCCACTCCCAGTAGTTACCGGCGGCTAACTGAAAGCTCCAGTTCGCCGCTTGCGAACTGGAGATTTCTGATCATGTGACTGCCGTGACAGCCAATCACGGTGGTCACATGACCATAAGCCTCGCCTGGGCATTCTAAAGCCCTTACAGGGCCGGCAGGCGCTGGCTCTAAGGGGTTAAAGTTTATCTAAACCAAAAATATAATATATTGCAGATTATTAGTGCTTGATGTGGTTAATACATTCATTTTCTTTTCATGCTCCTCTTGCTTTATTTTAACTCAATTATCATGCAAAAAAACAAAACAACTTCCTGTCACTTGGTGGCTACGTCCCTCCTCCACTGATCTATGGAGGGTGCCATGGTTTTCACCCTAGGCTGTTCTCCTGATATGGACTACAAACATATCTGTATCTCTTCATCTCCATTATATATGGGGGCAGGGCAATTGGTAGATTATAAAAGATAACTAGAAAGACAGATATTCTGTACAGCTCACAGAAAGTGTCAAGAACACTGTATTTCTGATCAACAGTTATTGTCTATATTTCTTTCAAATGTTCTAAACAAAAAAACAAAAAAAATGCAGCCACCACACCTAAGGGCTGCAAGCTGCAATTGATTACATTGTTCTCCTTGTGTTTAGTTATGCTTTTATGTTAGCCAATACATTTTTAGCTGTGACTCCCAAACTTTAGCCAACTTTGTCCACATTTTTGGGCAATTTGGTGATAATGCATGCAAGACCATGAGGAAAGAGTCTGATGATAACTGATCACAACTGGTTTTCCAAACAATTCACTTCATACCAGTTATTTTATACATAATTGTAATATAGAATTGGTATTATGTAGCAAAACTCCAGGCAAGCAAAAAAAATTAATTAAATAAAAATGAAAAACGGAAACACCCCTTAAAAAAACCTGACTACATTAAAGCAAACTTTTTACTAAAACTTATACCTGCCCCTTCTTGTATAATCTCTGCACTTTTCATTGGTGGACAGCTTTTTCTGGTTTACTTTCCCTGGGCCACTAAGGAAGACATGTACCTCATGTGCTCCACCACATTACTCATCTGTTAAAAAAAACCTTTCCCTCTGAAGTTGAGATCTTGGGACTACATATCCCATGGTACCCTTCTGCCTGCATGCTGTAATTCCTGTACTGACTCCGCCTCCTGAAACCCCTCCTCTCAGGTCCTCTGTAGTTCAGAAGGCAGACTCTGTGAAATATGTGACACATATGGTCAATGCATACTCAAAGAGCATAGTGACCATATATCACAGAATTCAAGGAAGTCAATGTGTGGGGATCTTCACAAAGTACAAACAGAAATACAATGTGGAAATGGATATTTGATTCTAAATATGACCATAGGTGTACTTTAAATTACTGGTTCTAAACCTACCCAATAGATCATTAGAGAAAACAAACACCAGCAGGGTAATAAGGCAAGTCTTTATGAAAGGTGTGATAATTAGAACCCTGTCATACTGACAGATGATCTGCCAATATTTAGTGTGTCAGTGTACATTTGATCCAGGGCCTAAAATAGAGATCACAATGCTATCTAGTACATGTTGGACTGTTAGAATACCAACACTTTAAATGACTGGTTGTACATACGCCATACTTTTCACAATAAGGGTCCATGCACACTAGACTTTTTTCTCCTGTAGAAGCAGCTCAATGTTATCCTATGGGGTTGATTTACTAAAACTGGAGCACTCAGAATCTGGTGCAGCAGTGCATGGTAGCCAATCAGCTTCTAACTTCAGCTTGTCCAATTAAGCTTTGACAAAAAAAAAAACCTGGCAGCTGATTGGTTTCTATGCAGAGCTGTACCAGATTTTGCACCCTCCAGTTTTAGTAGATCGACCCCTATGTGTCCATGCACATTTGGGTTTTTATTGGCATATTTCAAGAGAGTTTAGAGCCAGAAAAAAAAATAATATGATATCACACACACACACACACACACACACAAGTGTTTTGAGAGAAGTTTTCAGGCAGTTAAAAAAAAAAAAGGAAACGCATGTTTAGGAGCATTTTAAAGTGTACACCGATTATGGTGAAAAATAAGCAGACGGGAATGGTTTGAAAAAAATGCTTATAAAAGCAAATGCCCATAAACGCTCCTAAACTCTTGTGCAATACGAGCTACTATGAGCATTTTTTATGCTGCTTTTTCTTCCAGATGTTCTGGAATTTTTCTCTGCTCCTAGTGTGTATGGACCCTAAATACACGGGCCAAATATCGTCCGGCTCAACAGAAACCCTCCGATATTTGGCCTGTGTGTACAGCAGCCTGTCTGGCTGTCAAATGGGCATTCTGAAAAAACAGCAGCCAATAGGTTGCGACTGCTGTGTTCTAGCAGGGGAGGGAAAATCGCTGTATTAGTATAGATAGTAAAGTATGGAGTTCCTCTGGGGTTTTTTTTGTTCAGCTCACTGGGTTAAATGAAAACAACTGCCTGTATGTACCAGGCTTTAGGTCTCGGTTCACACTGGTGTGATTCCTTGGCGGGTTCCCGCATCACATCTGACTCGCAGGCAGTTCACACTGACATCTGCTAACCGCTGCAGTTTGGCAATAGAAAGTTAATGACACCCCCAAAATCGGTCCGCAGAGCGCAGTGCAACCCATGTAATCTGATTTCAGTGTGGAACCAACAGACTTCCCAAGTCTCCCGCGAAGTGCGGAAGACTCCCTCATTTTGGCTGCGGCTCCCACACACCCGCGAGTGCCGGGTGATCTCCCGGGCGCAGGGCAGATCCTGGACGGCAGTGGGGTATCATCCCCTCCCTGCACACATGGAATGCTCCCCAGCTTCACAGCCGGGGATGATCGATGTGGCAGAGGACAGCTGTGAGCACTGATCTCCCTGTAAAGCTTTTGAGCTGACAGCATCATCGTCTCCTCTCCCTCCCGCAGCTACACAGGGAAATCGGTCCTCACAGCTGTCCCTCCCGATCATTCCCGGCTGTTTCCTGTCCTTCTCCGGCTCCATGTCCTCCACCCGTGTCCTTCTCCGGCTCCATGTCCTCCACCCGTGTCCTTCTCCGGCTCCATGTCCTCCACCCGTGTCCTTCTCCGGCTCCATGTCCTCCTCCTCCATGTCCTCCACCCCGTGTCCTCCTCCTCCATGTCCTCCACGTCCTCCACCCCGTGTCCTCCTCCTCCATGTCCTCCACCCCGTGTCCTCCTCCTCCATGTCCTCCACCCCGTGTCCTCCTCCTCCATGTCCTCCACCCCGTGTCCTCCTCCTCCATGTCCTCCACCCCGTGTCCTCCTCCTCCATGTCCTCCACCCCGTGTCCTCCTCCTCCATGTCCTCCACCCCGTGTCCTCCTCCTCCATGTCCTCCACCCCGTGTCCTCCTCCTCCATGTCCTCCACCCCGTGTCCTTCTCCTTCATGTCCTCCACCCAGTGTCCTTCTCCTCCATGTCCTCCACCCAGTGTCCTTCTCCTCTGGCTCCATACACTCTGCACTCATTTCCTGCACATACTACCAACCTCCATACACTCCACACTCCTCTCCTACGCATACTACTCACTGTCGTACACTCCGCACTGTACATTCCCTATTTAACATTACTGCATTCTGCACTATGTAAGTCATCTCAGACTGCGCCATCTTGGTGCGAATGCAATGTAAATGTAGCCATACAAACCATATGGTTGAATTTCCATCGCACAGACATCGCATGTGATGTGCACAGTAATGCGATGTTAAACACGATGAAACACTGCATAAGTGTGAACCTAGCCTAAAGGCGAATTGCGTCACTTTTCCACTGAAAATAGTTACTTCCTCTTACCAATACTAACAAACCAGGACATCATTTCTCCTGGTGTCAGCTATTCTATTTTTTTCATGCAAAAACTGAAGGCTTGCTATGTTACAGGAAACATGTAGAAACGGTAATTGTACCTAAGAAGTACCCGGAAAAATCAACCTTTTGACTTGAATTTCTCTATAAAGTGGAGTTAAACTTTATCTGAGCACCACAAAGTGGATTTTCTTGCAACAAATACATTATGCCCCATTCCAATCTTCCTCTCCTCTCAGCATAAAAAAGTTGTTTTTTTTTGTCATCTACCTTTCTTTTCTTACTTCCTCTGCACCTGCAAAGAAAATAAGAAAAAAAAAAAAAAAAAAGACCCAAATAAGTGGATGTTGCCAACATTCACATTCAAACTCTGCAACTTCATCCGAGCACCACAAACCAAAAAAACACAAATTTAAAGTGGTTCTAAACCTCAGTCATGAAATATGAACAAACCAAATGTCATTTTTACTGCTGCTTTGTTCCTCTGCCTTCTGCATAAATCACTTCTGACAAGTATTCCTGACACCAAGAGAAAAATGGTGACAGGGGAGGGACCCCCACCTGAGTGACAACCTCAGCTCTGCTCCTGTGTGCTGTGCGAAGGGGAAGTGTCTCTTCCCTCCAGTCAGCTTTGAGAGCTTCTCTCACTGAGCTCTGCAGATTGTAACTTCAGCTCCCCGCCCCCTGCTTTCTGGAAGCTCAGACAAGCTGTACAAAATTTGGCATTTTGAAGAGATTTGAAAAGAAGATTGCACATAAACAGGTACAACTTACATAGCAGGGTTTGTCTCATCTCTGTATCACCTGATTCCAGTCACTTCAATTGGTATATGGAAGGGTCTACAACCACTTTAATTCATTTTTAATATTCAAAGCAAACTCACCCATCTGTCCAGGTCTCTATGCTTTATTTTGCTGACAAATCACTCTGAAAAACATCCCTTGCATTTCTAGACATGGCTATCTAGAATAAGGGCAGATGATTCATATAGCATTTACTTCCTGGAATCAATCTGCCCTTGGCTCACGCATGCAGGCAGGAGGGCGTGCTTAGCTGCTTTAAAAAATATCTGCCATTCCGTTCAGCTTGCATTGTGATTCACTGTCCTTCCACACTTCATAGCCATGGGGGTGACACAGCTGTCCCTACTACAATCAGGGAATACAGCACTCAATACATGACAATAACTATGAAGTAGCAGCAGCACACTGAAGAGGTCATCCCTGTCCTCCTCACCCAGGGATGTTCAAGTCCTATCGCCGGACACCCAGGACATGCAGTTCTGGCCACCAGAAAAAGAAAAGCCCCCCCCCCCCCTCCTGTGCAAAGGCGAATGTATGCGTCGGTCCCACACACGCATGCAAACAGCGGTCGTTCACACGTGAGGTATCACTGTGATCGTCAGATCATGGGCAGCACCAGGCCTCCTCTGTAAATCTAAAGTGATAACCTGTAAGGGCTTTTAAAGCTTCGCCTAAAATTTACGTCATTTGTTGCCGTTGCACGGGTGTGCGCAGTTTTAAAAGCGTGACATATTTGGTATAGATTTACTTGGCGTAACATCATCTTTTAGATTTCACCAAAAATTGGCTTATTTATTATGTTTTACAATTCAAAAAAGTGTATTTTTTCCCCGAAAAACCACTCTGCGCAAATATTGTTTGACATAAAAAAAACTGCAACACTAACCAATTTATTCTCTAGGGCCTTTGCTTGGAAAAAAAAAAAAGTATAATATATATATATATATATATATATATATAAAATAAAATTATATATAAATAATATGTGTGGGGGTTATAAGAAATGTTCAAGCAAAAAATGAAAAACATTAAAAAGTTTAAGTTGCCTTCAATCCCCTTTCGTTTTTAAAAGCCCCAGACATTCCTAAATGCACCTCTGCCTCAAAAACCATCAACCCTTCAAATTTTCCATCCAGTGGAAAAAAAACCTTTTTTTTGTATCAGGACAAGTAGACTGGGAGCCCAAGTCTCTTGGACAAACAGTTTTTTTAAAAAAACTAAATCCACACCCTTGTTCACCTGAAAGCATGGTTTAAAGCAATAGAATGCAGACAAGCTCAGAGAGTGCAGCCCCTTCATGTAAACATGTATACACACAGCATGTTTACAGCCTGTTTACACCCTCATCTGCTGCCTTTGCAAAAAGTGCTTTTTTGTCCCCTTAAGCTGGTCATAGATAAACCAAAATTTGGTCGGTTCTGCAGGGAATGGACAAATTTTGATCCATTTGTGGCCACTACGGATGAACAGAAGTCGATAAAAGCCCTTGATCGGGGCTGTAGACAATAGGCTGCAGCACTGATCTGTGTATTCTCACAGTGGTGGGAGTCTCCCTGCTGTCAGAATACAATAGCACAGAGAAAATTCCCCCCATCCACATCGAATGTGTGGATGGGGGAAATCGGTTCAGTTTTTTTCGTCCAACCAACTGGCTGAATAAAAAAAAAAACTGAATCACGTATGGCCAACTTTAAACAAGTTTTCTGTAGTTGGGCTTTAAAAGGTGCCTGAGCTTTGCATATATTTTGCAGGTAGTTTGCTTGTGTTTTGCATGCTGTTGGTGTTGCTGGACCACTGAAGATCTGTATTTTCTGAAACCTGTACGGAAAAGGCTGCATTTTGCTATACCACAACCTACAGAAAACCAAAGATGAATAAACTGAATACAATGGAACAGGCTTTCTGTACAGTTTGGCTTTTTCCTAAAAGGTAGACAAATGTGGGGAACTATTCAAGTTCCTTAAGAGCCAGTTCACACGGGGGCGACTTGTCAGGCGACCTAGTCGCCTGACAAGTCGCCTCCCGTTCTGTACAATGGAACCGTTCTAATCGGAGCGACGCAAGTCGCTCCGACTTAGAAAAAAGGTTCCTGTACTACTTTGGGGGTGACTTGCATAGACTTCTATACAGAAGTCGTTTTGCAAGTCGCCGTGGCAGTCGTGTGCAGGTCGCCTCAAGCCGTGCCGCTTCTAGTGTGAACCGGCACTAAAAGTGTGGAGTGTCATCACTGTGTGCCAATCAACTTCTAGAAGATTTCACAGTACTGTCATTATGGCTGGTGAAAGGTGATACATTCAAGTGGAACTCAACAATAACTATTTTAACCACTTCTATACAGTGCATTTTCACCCCCTTTCTGCCCAGGCCAATTTTCAGCTTTCAGCGCTGTCACACTTTGAATACCAATTGCGTGGTCATGCAACACTGTACCCAAATTCAATTTTTATCATTTTTTCCCCACGAATAGAGCTTTCTTTTGGTGGTATTTGATCACCTCTGTGGTTTTTATTACTTGCGCTATAAACAAAAAAAAGTGACAAGTTGACAAGTTTGAAAAAAAAAAAAAAAAACAGTATTTTTTAATTTTTGCTATAATAAATATCCACTTTTTTTTTTAAACACATTTTTTCCTCAGTTTAGGCCGATACGTATTCTTCTACATATTTTTGGTAGAAAAATATCGCAATAAGCTATATTTATTGGTTTGCACAAAAGTTATAGTGTCTACAAAAAAGGGGGATAGATTTTTAGCATTTTTATTTTACTAGTAATGGCGGCGATCTGTGATTTTTATCGTGACTGCGATATTGCGGCAGACACATCGGACACTTTTGACACATTTTTGGGACCATTCACATATATACAGCGATCCGTGCTATAAAAATGCATTGATTACTGTACAAATGTGACTGGCAATGAAGGGGTTAACCAGGAGGGGGCACTGTAGGGGTTAATTATTTTCCTAAGGAGTGATTCTAACTGTGGGGGGAGGGGACTCACAAGGGGAGGAGACCGATCGGTGTTCCTCTGTACAAGGAACAAACCATCGGTCTCCTCTCCTTTGACAGGACGTGGATCTGTGTATTTACATACACAGATCCATGGTCCTGCTCAGTTACCAGGCAATCGCGGTTGCCCGGCGGACATCGCGGCCGCCGGGCACGTGCACCGGGAGCCGAGTGACGCGGGGGGCTCGCGCGCCCCCTGGGGGGCCTGGAGGGCCGTCACATCATATGATGGCAGCCCAGGATAAAAGCTGCACCGTCCCGCCGTCAGCCCAAGAAGGTTTTGCCCCTTCCTGACCAGGCCTTTTTTTTTGCAATATGGCACTGTCGCTTTAACTGACAATTGCGCGGTCGTGCGACGTTGTACCCAAACAAAATTGATGTCCTTTTTTCCCACAAATAGAGATTTCTTTTGGTGGTATTTGATCACCTCTGTGGTTTTTATTTTTTGCGCTATAAACAAACAAACAAACAAACCAAAAAAACACAATATTTTGTACTTTTTGCTATAATATATACCCAAAAAAAAAAAACGAATTTCTTCATCAGTTTAGGTCGTAATAAAGTTATAGTGTCTACAACATAGGGAATAGATTTATGTCATTTTTAATATTATTAATTTTACTAGGAATGGCGGCAAACTGCGAATTTTATCAGGACTGCGGCATTGCGGTGGACAGATCGGACACTGTTGACACTTTTTTTGGACGACTGACATTTATACAGCGATCAGAGCTAAAAATAGCCACTGATTACTGTATGGCAGAAAAGGAGTTAACACAAGGGGGCAATCAAGGGGTTAAAGCGGAGTTCCACCCAAAAATGGAACGTCCGCTTTAAGTGAAGGTGACCCCCTGACATGCCACATTTGGCATGTCGTTTTTTTTTGGGGGGGGGGGGGGCGGATAACCTCTTTTTAGGAAAGTTCACCTCTCCCCGTGCCATCTTCTGGGACACGTTCCACTGAAGTGGTTACATCCGGCGATGCTCTCATGTAGAAGTGACTCAATCAATTCTACTGGAAGCAGAAGGTGTGCCTCCCGCCACTGCCTCTCTGATCAGGGAGACCGGGACCGCTCTGACAGGTGGCATCCTATGGACTGAACAGACAGACAGACACAGACAGAGACGGATGTTGCTTCTCCGTGTGAGATCAGAAACCGAAAGCAACATAGACTGACACTTTCAGTCTTTTGTTTACTAGCTTGTAAAGCATTTGATCAAACCAACCTCGGTTTAACCAGATGCTTTGGAGGCCAGAGGAGAGTTTTGGGGTCTAAAAGGCCCCAGATGTCTCCATAAAAAGGGCCTGTCACAACCCATGCTATCACAAGGGCTGTATGTTGTTCATCCCTTGCGATAGCAATAAAGTTGATAAAAAAAAACAAGTGTAGGGATAAGGTTAAATAAAATAATACAGTAAAGCACCCCCTTCTCTCCATGCTAACACGCAAATGAATACATTAGCCCCGCACGCATATGTAAATGGTGATCACACCATACATGCCTGACGAAGGGGTCCTGCACAGCTCCAAAACATTGCACTAGGTCCTTTGTAATGTGATCTTTCTGCATTGAAAGTTCTAGATGATTTATTAACCTCTTAAGCCCCAGAAGTTTTACTCCCTTCATGACCAGGTCATTTTTTGCTATACGGCACTGTGTTAATTTAACTGACAATTGCACGGTCGTGCGATGCTGTACCCAAATAAAATTTATGTCCTTTTTTTCCCCACAAATAGAGTTTTCTTTTGGTGGTTTTTGATCACCTCTGCGGTTTTAATTTTTTGTGCTATAAACAAAAAAAGACCAACAATTTTGAAATAAAAACAGTATTTTTTACTTTATGCTTTAAAACATACCCAATAAAAAATAAAAAAATAAATAAATAAATAAAAAAAAAAAAAAAATGTACAAAAATCAAATTCCTCAATTTAGGCCAATAATGTATTTCGCTATATATTTTTGGTAAAAAACAATCCCAATAAGTGTATATTGGTTGTTTTGCGCAAAAGTTATAGCGTCTACAAACTATGGGATATATTTATGGAATTTTTATTGTATTTTATTTTTTTTACTACTAATGGCTGTGATCAGCAGTTTTTAGCAGGACATTGTGGCGGACAAATCAGACACTTTTTGGGGACCAGAGACATTATTACAGTGATCAATTCTAAAAAAAAAAAAAAAAAAAAAAAAAAATGCACCGTCACTGTACTAATGACACTGGCAGGGAAGGGGTTAACATCAGGGGCAATCAAAGGGTTAAATGTGTTCCCTAGGAGTGCTTTGGCTGGGGAAAACAGAGATCCGTATTTCTGCTTAGCAGAAAACACAAGCTCTCCATCTTCTCTCACAGAACGTTGGTCTGCCTTGTTTACAGAGGCAGACTATCGTTTTGCCTCTTCGGAGAACGCTGGCGGCACGCGCGCCACAGATTCAGTGTACAAAATCACGTACAGGTACGTGATTTCACGCAGGAGGGCAGCCCTGCCATAGTATCTGCGTGGGGCGGTCCTTAAGGGGTTAAAGTTTATTTTTCAAATTTCACGTTTGACATAAAAAATTGCAGCACCCACCGTTTTATTCTCTAGGGCAGGGGTAGGCAAACTGGGGCCCTCCAGCTGTTGTAGAACTACATTTCCCGCGAGGCATTGCAAGGCTAGCAGTTACAATTACTCAGAGAGGCATGATGGGACTTGTAGTTCTGCAACAGCTGGAGGGCCCCAGGTTGCCTACCCCTGCTCTAGGGCCTCTGCCCTAGAGCAGGGGTAGGCAACCTGGGGCCCTCTAGCCCCAGGTTGCCTAAAAAAATAAATAAATGAAAAAAAAGTTTGGGGGTTCCAAGTCATTTTCTAGCAAAAAAAAAAAAAAAAAAAAATGCTATTTTAACCGCTTGTCGACCTTTTCACGCAGATATACTGCAGCAGAGGGGCTCGTACAGGGAGAATTGTGTACCTGTACGTGGCCCTTTAAGAGGCGGCCTGCGGGAGCGTGGCAAGCTCCGTGAGTCGGGTCGCAGGTCCCACGGACTCGATGTCCGTGGGGATACCCGCGATCGTCTCACGGAGAGGAAGAATGGGGAGATGCTAATGTAAGCAAGCATCTCCCCGTTCTGCCTAGTGACAGTGTCACTGATCTCTGCTCCTTGTGATCAGGAGCAGAGATCAGTGACATGCCACTCACAGCCCCTCCCCCCCACAGTTAGAAACACACCCCAGGACACACTTAACCCCTACACTACTACCACCTAGTGGTTAACCCCTTCACTGGGAATCAATGCATTTGTATAGCACTGATTGCTGTATAAATGACAATGGTCCCAAAAATGTGTCAAAATATTATATATTTTTTGGGGGATATTAATTATAGCAAAATGTAAAAAATAATGCGTTTTTTTTTTCAAAATTGAAAAAGAAAAAAACAGCAGGGGTGATCACATACCACCAAAAGAAAGCTCTATTTGTGGGAAAAAAGGACGTCAATTTTGTTTGGGAGCCACGTCGCGTGCAACTGTCAGTTAAAGCGACGCAGTGCAAAAAGTGCTCTGGTCAGGAAGGGGGTAAATTCTTCTGGGGCTGAAGTGGTTAACATGTAGGAGAGAGAGGTCAGAAATGGCCCAGTAGGCAAGTAGTTAAAAATTAAGTAAATAGGAGTTTTCAGTTTGTGGTGCTCAGATACAGCTTAGTAGTTCCGCTAGTTGCAGGTGTTGAATGGTGGTAACATCCTCTGACTTTCTTAATTTCTTTGCAGGTGCATAAAAAAAAAAAAAAAGAGAAGAAGAATGAAAGGAGATAAAAAGGTAGATAAAGAAAAAAAAAATGGCTTTGTAAAGTTGGGTTTTAAAGTTGTAAAGTGAAGAGGGGAGGATTTGAATGCATTTGTTGCTGGAAAATCCACTATAATTAAAGCCGTATCTGAAAAAGATGGATTGGGATTGCTTGCTGTAGACCAGCCGTCCCCAACCAGGGTCCCTCCATAGGTGGCTGGGGATTCCTTGTTCTGTAGCTGATTGATCTCTATGTGATGGCTCCTGCCAGGACCAACACCACTTGGCTTAGCCAGCTCCATAACACCAATGATCCTTTTGGCTCTCTGTATGGGGCATTCTTCCCAGTAGCCACCAATATAAAGGGTATTTTTCCCCCTGGGCCCCCAATAAATTGGTTTTAACAGGAGTTCCCCAAAACATGACAAATTATTTCAATTGTTCTTCTGGGGTAACAATGATGAGAAAGGCTGCCGTAGGCACTCCCTACACCTTAAAGTTGACACGTTGGCCGGGTGACTAAATCCCAAGACTGGTTGAACCAAATGAGAGCTATTACAGCGGGTACGGCAGATCACACATCACACACGTCAGCTGTGACTTATCTGCTGGCGCTGGTTGTGTTAGTACAGGTGTGGACTTGTCATAAACTTTATTAAATGGAGATGTTACTAATAATGAGCCGACTAAAATAGAAATCATTTGCATGAGTCTTTGTTTATAGTCAACTTAAAGCCGGCCAAAAAAAAACTGTTCAGACTTGTTCACACATGCGGCTATTACTGAAAAGCCACCCAGCTCCATAGAACATAAAGACACATTTTGTTGCAGATTTGTTTCAAAGATGTGACACAATAATTACATAAGCAACAATTTCCTCCACCATGGAAAAAGTTCTCTACCTCCACTTTCCTGGTCACCGACATGGTGGCATTTCTTTATGAATCGCTCACAAAAATAGCGAAGTTAAGTAAGGCTCCTTTCCCACTTCTGTGACTTGGGATGCGACTTGTGAGACGTCACATCGCAGGACATGTGACATTCAATGAATGTCCATGAGAGCCATTCCTACTGACACTACAGAAGTCACTGCGACTTCACAAAAGGTTCCTGCACAACTTTGGTCTGACTTTTGATACAACTTTGGTCCAGATCTAACATCAGATCAAAGTCGCAATGCAAGTCATACAACTTTGTCGTCTCACAAGTGTGAAAGATGCCTAAAAGTGTCACAAATATTTGAATTTGCTGCATGCATCAGTGTGAACAATGAAAATGTTGCAGGGTTTGCATGAATGTGTCACAAAGATTCTGCTACATCCTCACCGCCAGAATTCCAGAACTGGAATGCTTTATAAATTCACCCCCAATATCTGCACAGTGCAAACTCCAAGTATTCTTGTACTTTCATAATATGCATATAGCGTGCACATCGGCAGGCGGTAAAAACATGGCTCAACCAGGTTTTATCACTCCCCCCTACAGCTGCAAGTCTAAAACAAGGCCCAAGGGCTCTTTTACACTCATGGTGGTGTGCGGTGCCCTCTGATGAGCAATCAGGGTTTGAGTCACTTTTCTAAAGGCGTTTGACAGGCAGTGAGGAGGCCTTATATCGCATCCTCGCTGACGGATTTAACCATATCTGAACTACCACGCCGCAACTGGGTGCATTGATCGCGGTTGTGGCGCGGCACAATTGAACTCAATGGACAAGTGGTGCCGCTTGTCAAACTCTGCACCCCAAGTTAAAAATGCACCGGTGAGAAGAATAGCATTGCGGCTGCGGCATGCGAACAGCCCTGTCCAGTTGATATTTTACAGGTCGGGTGGGCGACTATGTAAGGCTGGATTCACACCTATGCATTTTTAGTGCTTTTTGCATTTTGCAGATTTGCACTACAGTCCATTTAACATGGTTTCCTATGGAACACGTTCTGTAGTGCAAATCTGCAAAATGCAAAAAGCGCTAAAACTGCATAGGTGTGAATCCAGCCTAAGACAGGGAATGAGCCGCTTTTTTGTCACCCCATCAACCACCCTCCCTTAAAGTGGTTGTAAACCTCGTACATGAAATATGAACAAAGCACATCCCTCTATAATGTGTACTTGTCTCTATCCAGACCACTAAGGCCCCTTTCACACTGAGGTGCTTGTAAACTGCTAGTAAAACACTGAGCACTTTTGAAGAGCTTTTCAGGTGCTTTTGAAGAGCTTTCCATTCATTTCAATGGAGAGGGGCGTCTTTTCACCACCCTGCCAGCGCACTGCTCCAGTGTGAAAGCATTCATTAATTTTAATGAAAATAGGTTTTCATGAGCTTTTCAGGCACTTTTTTTTAGCGTGAAAGCGCCTGAAAAGCACCTCAGTGTGAAAGGGGTGTAAGTGTCCTTACTGTCTGCTGCTTTGTTCCTCTGCTATCAGCATGAATCACTTCTGACAAATTTTCCTGACACCAAGAAAAAAAAATGGTGATGGGGAGGGAGCTCCAGCTGATTGACAGCCTCAGCTGTCCTGTGTGAAGGGGGGGGGTGTGTCCCATCTCTCCAATCAGCTTTCAGAGATCTCCTCTTTGAGCTATGCAGAGTGTAACTTCAGCTCTTCTCCCCCTTTTTTCTGAACACTCTGACAAGCTTTATAGATTCAGCACTTTGAACAGATGGCTAAAGATAAACAGTTACAACTTCTGTAGGAGCATTTGGTTCATCTCTGTGTATCACCTGAGGGCAGTCCATATACAGGGTATATGGAAGGGTTCACAACCACTTTAAGCTGCAATAGGCAGTGGACAGGGATGTTTACATGCTGCGGCTGCAATGCTTTGTGCCCACGGCATGTAGCGATCGGCAGGTGGCCACCGAACACTACACATTCAATGTCGCGGGCCAAAACAAATGCCATTAAAACAGGTGGGGAGGAAGGGTCGTATCGCTTCCTTACCATCAGCCTGATTCGAACGCAGATTTGGCTTCAGGGACAAGGAAGATTTGGATGCATGTCTAAATTTATCCTAAAAAACAGATATGTACACGCAACTTTTTTATACGGAGTAGGCAAAATAGGTGGGGGGGGGGGGGGGGGTTACGAATAGTTAGACTTTAAGTGGGTGTCCTTGGTGAAGTTCTGAGTGTATTTGTACCCTCTTACCCATTGAATCCAAAAGACCAATGTACCCAGACAGAAGATATAAAAACAATGAAGTATATATAGACACATCCAGCAACTGCACACAATCTACCTAGATTGCTCAACATCTAATTGCTGACCACAGCATTCTTCTACCGCGACTGATCTATAAATACTGGAAGAAAATAAAGCCAAGCTCTGCCCATCGCAGCCAATTGGATGTCTCCTTTCAATCCTTGCATTCACTAGTAAAACACAACTGGCCTGTGATTGGCTACTGAAGGCAACACCTTTTATAGTCAGTGTGTTAAAAAGGACAGTCCACCTTTTGCAAAAAAATTATAAAATGTACCCACATAAAAAAAAAAAAAAAAAAAAAAAAAAGAAAAAAAAGGGCATTTATTACACTTTTTCATTGAAGTCTGCAGAGCATTGCAACTGTGATGAGCATATCATGGGTGCAATGTACAAGCTTCTGCACGGTTTACATCCCAGCCCCATACAGAGGTAGTATGGTACAGACCTACCATCAAACTAAGGTGCGGAGACGTCATTGCATTTGTGCCGGGGAAATCTACGCATTTCTCTGCCGCCGTGGCAGATGAATACCTGAAAAATTAAAAAAAAAAAAAATTTGGATATTTTTTTTTTTTTTTTTACTTACCTCTAAATGCTTGTTGCTAGGTGGTCCCTCGTAGTCTGCCTCTTCCTTTGCCTGGGCTGGTGACATCACTTCCGCCTCGGCACAGGAAGGGCTCCGCTCTGTTCCCTCCCTCCTGTCAATCATCTGGGACCCATTACAGGTCCCAGGTGATTGAGCGGCCAATCACGGCGCGCGGCGCCGCTCGCGCATGCGCAGTGGGTGCCAGGCTGTGAAGCCACAGCCCGGCGCCCACAGTTGAAATGCCGACGAGCGGAGGGGGGGGGGACGAGCGGGGCTTCAATCCCCCGCATCGCTGGACCCAGGGACAGGTAAGTGTCCAATTAAAAGTCAGCAGCTGCAGTATTTGTAGCTGCTGACTTTTGATTTTTTATTTTTTTTTTTTAATGGACCCCCTGGGTGGAACCCCACTTTAAGGGGTGTATTTATTTAAAAAAAATAGAATAGAAACAAAAAAAAATTATTCCAGAGCTAATTTATTCTAGAAAAGGCTCCTTCAGTGCAAATCCGGACAAAATTGAACATTAGCCATTTTGCCTCCAGGTCAGATGGTGGAATCGGGAGATTAGCGCATTATGGTCACTAGATGGAGCAGATTATCATACTAAAGAATATTTATTTACTGCAGGGGTAGGCAACCTTAAAGATGTGGAGATCTACCTGAACAAGTCAAAGATCACCGGGCACAGTGTCGCCTCCTCACACCTGATGTAAATCTCTAATGGCCGTACTACCGTGTCACAATCGTGTGCATCACATGGCAATCATGGGTTTAAATCAGGTGGTGAGGAGGTAAAATATCCCCACCTCACCTCTTGTCAAACACTCAGATCGCTTTTTAGGGGAGCAGCTGTGCCTCCTGCACTTGTGAATGCGCTCTTAGTGGCATTTGGAAGTGCCACCCTTAGGGCTCTTTTACATATAAAGTTGGGGTTTTACTGCCCCCAATCCCTACCACCTTTAGCTACTGAGGCAGCAGCCAAAAAGGTATAGATATGGTGCAGCAGGAATTAAGCCCCTTGTTGCTTTTAGTGGGTGCTACCGTCTGCCAATCACGACCCATTTAAGTAAATGGAGCCACCCTGAAAGTACCCCGCAACTCCATGCTTCTGCGGGGTCCAAGGGGTTAAAACAGGTGGTGAGAAAGCCACACAACACTGCCCGCTATAACCCCTTGTTGGCTGTACTGCACAAGGTTGCAGGGCACTTGCAGAGCAACCTCCTTAACTTAAATGGGTCATGCTTGGCATGTGCTACACCTACCAACCATGACAGGGCATAGAACTCCTGTTGTGACTGGGACATATACACCCCTGGCCACTGCAGCTAAGGGGGTAATAAAAACACGTCTTAACTATGGGGTTTTACCACCCCCAAACTGCAAATGTGAATGAACCCTTACTCTTCTGAACCCCCTATAAGGCTGCTTTTACACTGATGTGCTGTGGTGTACCTGCACTGTGGGCGCAGAGCAGGGCATTTGTGACTTTCCTGGGTTAGCTGTGTTTTGCTAAACACTTATATTATTTCCTGCAGGTGTGGTTCACTTTCTGAAAGTTTTGGTGCGCTTTCAGAGAGTGCACCAAACCCGCAGGATATAATAGAAGTCTATGGCTAAGCACAGCAAACCTGCAGGTACACTGCCCTTCACCCGTGGTGTGGGTAACCCGCAGTGCATTGGTGTGAAAGCAGCCCTATACTATTATGCCCGGTGTATTCCTTCACACTGACCTGAAGATCTCTTCTTTCCTGCTGTTGGCACCACTCTGGAGACCACTAGGCGGGATAAGAGATGGAGTGCAGTTGGTATGACTCCGCATGGGACTAGGGCAGTGATGGCGAACACGTGGCATGCGTGCCGCTGCCGGCACGTCGAGCCGTCTCTGTGGGCACGCCGTAACAATTCAGAATTACACTGTCAAATCGTCTACAACTCTACACCGCGCCCGAGAACTACATCTCCCATAGTTCTCTGGGGCTAGCGGTGATGTGTCCGAGTGGGCGTGACGCACGCGCGCCAAACGAGAGCGCTGACCCCCCCGTTCTTTTTATCTGACGTCTCTTCATCTGACGTTCCCTGCCGACGCACCTCTTCATCGGACACACCGGAGCGCCCGGGAACTGACCCCACACTGCAACCCAGTGAGTTATTATCCACTTTCCAACCCGCCATAGGCCGAAAGACGGCTACAGCGTGGTCGGCTTATTCTGGGAGGGCGTCCGTGGACATCCTCCCAGAATCTTGCACCTGTGCGCCCTACAGTGTGAGGGGGGAGGGGGAGGGAGAGAGATCGTTTACAGAGTATGGTTACTGAGCAGCGATGTGGGCACTACAGATCCAGCCCACAGCGCTGCTCAGTACCAATACTCTGCCCATACTCTGCCGTACTTTGAACCTGTGTCCTGGCCTATGGACAACAATGACAAATAATGTTTTTTATTCCAGGCCTTTGTATCTACAGCGGACCCAGCAGAGTGGTGTCAGCGGTTTCACAGGACATTGGACAAAATCGTGAGTTGCTCTTCTACAAATCTTTGTTTATTTTGTACCTTTTTTTGTGAGATGTCTCTCTATGTACTCTGCAGTACTCTGCAGTACTCTGCCCATACTCTGCACATACATACAGTTTGGACAACTGTAGGAGTTGTTTTTTTCTAAACTAAAACCTCGGTATTCAGGTTTAATTGCAGTGTTGGCACTTTGAAAAAAATAAGTCGGTTTGTGTTGCAGTTTAGGCACTCGGGCTCAAAAAGGTTCGCCATCACTGGACTAGGGTGACCACATTTCCAAACTCCCATTCAGGGACACAACCCCCCCCCAGCTTTATTATTCAGCTGTCAGCGGGGATGCCCATTGACAGCTGATGACTCATCGGTTGCCGGGGGGGGTTCCCAGCCCCACTCCTTAACAACCAGCTTTTATTACGTCCACCGAACACCCTGGGCTGGGAAAGGAGTGACAGATTCCATCATTGGCTCATCAGGTGTCAGTTTCAGGAGTCGGCTGTGTCAGTTTTATTCCAGGACACTGTATTGTCTCGGAATGAAAGTCCCCGGGACCCTGGACAGACCTGCAAAATGCGGGACTGTCCTGGACAATCCGGGACACGTGGTCACCCTACAAGGGACAGGAGCCGGCACTACAGAGGAGACATCAGATTATTCTTGCTCCCTTCTACAACCCCAACTTTATAAGTAGTCCCTGTGCATTGTAATCCGTTTAACGCTCTGGGATGGCAGGTCAGCGAGCCCAGACCACGATCTACAGGTTAGAAGCTGCAGCAAGAAAGCTAGAGCCCACCTCCCTTCCAGACTGGAAGACATCCAGCATCATCTAGCTCTTTTCACTACAGTCTTACAACCCCTTTCATTCATTGGATTTCAGTTCTTTCAATCATGGAAACTTAGCAATCACATGTGAGTGTTATCTAGGGCAGTCTGCATGCAAATCCAGCCTAGGAGCGCCCACCTCTCCACATTGACACCTGTTCATCAAAACATTTTTGACATTTGCATAACCCCTCCCACTGAGAAACGCATGCAGCCCCTCCCACCAGCCACAATCTGCCTGTATTGCACAGGAGCATTTTGATATTTGCATGACTCCTCCCACTGATAAAAGCATGCAGCCCCTCCCACCAGCCACAATCTGCATGTATTTCATAGACAAGCACAGAGACCCAGAGATGACAGCACTGGCTATAAAATAAGGTATGGAATGAAAACACAATTTGGAATGTTGAAGGGACACGCTGGAAAACTTTTCTCAATGGGCAGCTGCAGCCACTGATCAGTGTATTGTGACAGCCACAGGTGCCAATGTCATCTGTACCAGATTGTGAGTGCTCCAGTTTTAGTAAATCTCCCCCTATGGTGTTCCTTTACAATTCCGGTGTGGACGGGCCCCCTAACACCCCAATCTGATGTCTGTGGGGGGGTCACCGTACTGATTACAATCAACTATGTCATACGAGGTTCTACCTAAACCGTCCAATCACAGACTTGTAGGTACAATCAGATTGGACCGTGTGTGAGGATACGGGTGATGCCACCCAGGTGGTGATCACTTACCCACGGTGGCCACGGTGTCAAAGTCGTCCAGCTTGTACTGCGGTTGGAGGTCGGGGCAGGGCGGCGAGCTGCGCCCACACACGCTGAGTCCGAGGCACCCCGGGCTGGGGCTAGCGACTCCCCCATCGCAGCTGCCCTTACCGCCACTCCTGGCTTTGGCCGTCCCGGCGGCGCTGGCGGCTCCTTCCATCCCCGAGCGCGTTCAGATCAAAGCTACAGTAAGTTGCAGGTAAGTGTCTCCTGTAGGGGTGCCCAGAGAACGGAGAGAGGGGACAGCGGCTCACTCCTGGTGTGCCCAGGTGGCATTGCCAGTCATCAGTCTGCCATCCCTCATTGTGTCTGGGCACTGCCAGGGATGGAGGGAGGGAGGCACTGCTGAGAAAAACGTGCTGCTAGTCAGTGCTGGACACAATACATCCTCACAACTCTCCTCAACTGACCCGCAGCCCCGCTGTCACCCGGCCGGCCCCTCGCTGCTCACTCACTACTATGGGCGGCTGACGTAGAAGAAAGGAATGGGGAAGAGGCTCGCTCGTCTCTCCGCTTCAGCCGTTTTACTCGGAGAAATACCGCAGCTCCGGCTCCCTTTAGACGTGTGTGCTTCTCCTGCTGGCCGCTGGGTGGTGCTGTCCGGAGAACAACGCGCTGATTCTCAGGAGACAGCAAGAAACTTTAAACTAAACATCATAGATTAGAGATTAGATGTGGTGGCTGCATCCGTTTTCTTTTTTAGACTCCCCCCCCCCCCTTTGTTTTCACCTGGTGATCTAGCTAGTAACACACCTCCTGTAATAGAGTCCCCCACTCTGGATGAAGAAACACATTTCATAGTTCCCAATCGTCGCTGATTTCGAAGGACTGTCCCTGATTTCGAGCAATGTCCCTCATTCCTCCTCATTTGTCCCTCATTTTGAACTGATCTATATAGATGTATATAACATGCACTTTTTATCTATCAAAAAGTGTTTTCCAGTGCTAAACCTTTCATCTGATTTCTAAATTGCTGCATTTGTAAATTCCAAAAGCCAATATAAAGGAATAGTAGTGGTAAAAAAAGCACTTGTGAGTTTAACCAATCTTGTTTTTTTTTTGTACAATTCTCCTTTAAGGGGGTGTGGCAGGGGGCGTGTCCTATGCCTGCATACTTTTGCCAATAGGTGTCCCTCATTCCCATCTCAAAAAGTTGGGAGGTATGCATTTGGACTAGAGCTGCCACTTTTTCTTCAGCCAAACACTTTAGCAGCGCACAATTTTAAAAAAAAATGTTTTAGAATACACTGTACTACAGGATTGTAACAAACCTGGGACACCTTTGGGTGCTCCAAAGAGAATAGAATTTGTGGAGTGCATAGTGTCCCCCTCACCCTCCTATCAGGCCGAGTCACATTCCTGTCTGAATATTGTGTCCAGGTTTTAGGCGGACTGAAACCCGGACACAAGATTCAAAACCCGGACTGGCCAGGCGAATCCCAGACAGGTGGCAACCCTAATTTGGACAGCAGCATTGTCAGTCTAGGGGTAGGCAACCTTAACCACTTCCTGCCTGGCCTATAACAGATTGACGTCCGGGAAGAGGTTCTTTTAAAATGGTTCTGTTATTCTGACTGGTCAGGATAGCATGCCGGCGCACACCCGCGAGGTGATCACGAGTGTGGCATCTCCGATTGTGATAAGAAGCCTCTGACAGAGACTTCTTACCACGTGATCAGCTGTGATCGCGTGAACCAGGAAGTGCATTCCTTGGTTCGCACTGACAGGGAGAGCCAATCGGCGGCTCTCCCTGTCGGGGGGGGGGTCTGTGCTGGTAATCAGCACACTGATTAACTGATTATCAGCACAGCCAACATCAAATGTACCCATAAGCTGCCAATCGGTGCCCAGTCAGCGCCCCATCATAACCCCCTGCCAGTGCCCAATAAAGTGCCAAGCAGTGCCTACCACAGTGCAAATCAGTGCCCACCATAGTGCCAATCAGTGTGCATCACAGTGCCAATCAGAGCCCAGCATCAACATCTGACAGTACCTGCCCAATCAGTGCTACCCATCAGTGCCATCTATTAGTGTCCATCAATGCCACCTGTCAGTGCCAATCAGTGCTGCCGGTCAGTGCCCATCAGTGCCGCCTGCCAGTGCCCATCAATGCCACCTGTCAGTGCCCATAAGTGCCACCTGTCAGTGCCCATAAGTGCCACCTGCCAATGCCCATCAATGCCGCCTGTCAGTGCCCATAAGTGCCACCTGTTAGTGCCCATCAGTGCTGCATATGAGTGCCACCTATTGGTGCCCATCAGTGCTGCATATCAGTGCCCATCAATTCTACATATCAGTGCCTCCTCATCAGTGCCCATCAGTGCCAACTCATCAGTGCCAACTCATCAATGCCCATCAGTGAAGGAGAAAACAAAATTTTATAAAAGAAACGAAGAAAAACTTTTTTTTTTTCAAAAATGTTGGTCTTTTTTTAGTTTGTTTAGCAAAAAATAAAAACCGCAGAGGTGATAAAAAACCACCAAAAGAAAGCTCTATTTGTGGGAAGAAAATGATAAAAATGTATTTTGGGTACAGTGTTGTATGACCGCGCAATTGTCATTCAAAGTGCGACAACGCTGAAATCTGAAAATTGTCCTTGGCAGGAAGGGGTGAAAGTGCCCGGTATTGAAGTGGTTAAAGAGGTTTTCCAGCCTGGGTGAAAAAAATTAAGTCAGCAGCTACAAATGCTGTAGCTGCTGACTTTTAATATTAGGACACTTGCGTATCCAGAGATCCAGCGATGTCGGGACTGCAGCCGATCTTCAGGTCGACTCCCAGGTGCTGCCGCCGCCATTCCTGGTAAGGGAACCCAGCAGGGAAGACTTTCAGCTTCACTCCTGGCTCCCTACTGTGCATGCGCGAAGCGCACTGTGATTTCTAATTGGCCCGGCGGCGGGAGAAGGAGGAGGCGAGTCAAACTTCCGGGAGATTGGGCCACGACCCGTCTATGGAAGTGGGGAAGGCTGCTAAATGTGGCACCGGAGGGGCGGAGGAAGCATATAAGCGAGAGTTCCACTTCTGCTTTAAAGATGTGGAGATCTACCTCAATAACAGAGAAGTCAAAGATCACCGGGCACAGTGTCGCCTCCTCACCCCTAATCACCGTACTACCGTGTCACAATCATGTGCATTGCACAGCAATCATAATCAGGTGGTGAGGAGGTAAAATATCCCCACCTCACCTCTTGTCAAACACTCAGATCGCTTTTTAGGGGAGCAGCTGTGCCTCCTGCACTTGTGAATGCGCTCTTAGTGGCATTTGGCAGTGCCACCCTTAGGGCTCTTTTACATATAAAGTTGGGGTTTTACTGCCCCCGATCCCTACCACCTTAAGCTACTGAGGCAGCAGCCCAAAGGTGTACACAACGCGCAGCAGGAATTAAGCCCCTTGTTGCTTTTGGTGGGCACTACCGTCTGCCAATCACGTCCCATTCAAGTAAATGGTGCCACCCTGAAAGTACCCCGCAACTCCGTGCTTCTGCGGTGTCCAAGGGGTTAAAACAGGTGGTGAGAAAGCCACACAACACTGCCCGCTATAACCCCTTGTTTGCTGTACTGCACAAGGTTGCAGGGCACTTGCAGTGCAGCCTCCTTTACTTGAATGGGTCATGCTTGGCATGTGATACACCTACCAACCATGACAGGGCATATAACTCCTGCTCCGGCTGCCACATGTGTACACCCCTGCCCACTGCAGCTAAATGGGTGCGGTTGGGGCAGGGGTGATAAAAACAGATCTTAACTATGGGGTTTTATCACTCACCAAACTGCACATGTAAATGAACCTTTACTGTTCTGAGCCCCCTATAAGGCTGCGTTCACACCGATGTGCTGTGGTGTACCTGCAGTGTTGGTGCAGGGCAGTGCATCTGCGACTTTCCTGGCGCTTTGCCATACACTTCTATTATATCCTGCAGGTGTGGTTCACATTCAGCAAGTGCACAAAACTCCCGCATTTAGAAAGGGCACCAAACCCACAGGATATAATAGAAGTCTATGGCTAAGTGCAGCAAACCCGCAGGTACACTGCCCTGCACCCGTGGTGTGTGTAACCCGCAGTGTATCAGTGTGAAAGCAGCCTTCTACAGCTGCGATATACAGGTTGCTGACCCCCCTGGTCTAGGGGAAAGGGAAGTGCTCCCTTCACACTTGTGTGACTTGTGAGACCCCAAGTTGAAGAACATGTGAAATTCAAAGTATTTCTATGAGAGCCATTCCTACTGACACTACAGAAGTTGGTACAACTTTATAAAAGGTTCCTGCACTACTTTGATCCACGTTTTTGATGTGACTTTGGTCCAGAAAATGTAAAGTCAGATCAAAGTCACGCCAAAAGTCACATCAAAGTTGCACTCCAAAGTGCGACTTTGGAGATGCGCTAATGTAAAAGGAGCCTAAGGCTCCATTCAGACTTGTGCGACTTGTCATGCCACTTTGGACACCAAAGTGGCATGACAAGTCATTCTCCATGCTTTCCAATGATAACCATTCATATATGCGCAGTAGTTCAAGCACTACTTTGGTCCAACTTTCATGCAACTTGAGGGCCATAGACTTCAATGTTAACCCTCAAAAGTTGCATGAAAGTTGTACCTGAATGTTATACAACAGTTGTCCATTATCAGTGGTCAAAGCCAAAGTCTTATCCAAGTTGCACCCCAAAGTCGGTACAACTTTGGAATCATACAAGTATGAATGGAGCCAGACTAGCATATTTAGATACACTAACAAATTAAAGACAAACTCCAGCTCACACTTTATCAGCAGTTGCAGTAAACAGTTTTGTTCCTTTTGTGATAAAGGTTCTACATAAATAAAAGCTAATCATTGTAGGCTCCCCTGTCAATGGTAAATGGTTTATCTCAACCCACTAACTGCTACATCTGCAGGACAGCTTGTTCTGCTGAAAAACAACAAAACGTACTGGCAGGATGACCAGATGACACAAAAGAAAGAAAGCCCAAGGGCTCTTTCACGCGGGCGGATCTGCCTGTTCAGTGCGGAATCTGATTGCTGACCCCCGCTGAGCAGGCGGATGACAGGTCCATGTCCGCTCCACTTATGCTGTTATGCCTGTTTTTCCATTTAAAGTAGTATTAAGCCCCCAGCGTTTTTTTTAACTTAAAGTGATATTTCCAGCCTTTAGAAGGAAAAAAAAAAAAAAAACACCCCCGTGATGGTCGCATCTATGTGTAAATGACTCACTGTCACCTCCTTAGTAAGCGCGCTCCCATCTTCAGTGTGGGCATCTGAAGCCTGCCCGTAGTTCCTTCCAGGATACCCGATCTCGCACATGTGCATTGTGTACAAAGCGTGGTGCATTCGCATTGCAGAGGCTGCCCATTGACTTCTGGGATTGATGACACTTATATGCCAGGAGCCAATGAGTGGCCAGATGTCGCTGCAGCGAGGTAATGTGGAAGTGCACCTGTTTATTGGCCAAAATAGGTAATAAATAGGTAATAAGCTCTGAAAAAAACAAAAACAATCTGGGATTCATGGAAATGTGATCGGCAGCAACGGGGGGGGCGAACTTCAACATCGGATGGAACTCTGCTTTCAAGCAATATGAAACCCAAAAGCAAACATTTATTATATTATGTAGCTTACCGATTCTTAGATGGGATGGCTGCATTTGTTTCCTTTTTTAGGGCTTTCTTTTTTCTATTTCCATCTGGTGATCCAGCCAGCAAGTCTGTTGTGTTTCCCAAGCTCTCCTTAGTAGCTATGACTAAGCACTGTTGAGAGTGTGAAATGCGTCAGCTGATCTATCCAATACCTCCCAACATTTTGAGATTGGAATGAGGGATACTTACTTCCAAACGTATGTAGGCATAGGACACGCCCCCAGAAACACCCCCTTAAAGGAGAATTAACCAAAAAAATGTTATTTAAATTCATAAGGACTTTTTTTTTTTACCACTACTATTCATTTATATTGGCTTTTAAAATTGACAAATGCAGCAATTTAGAATTTGGATGAAAGGTTTAGCACTGGGAAACACTTTTTGAAAGATAAAAAGTGCATTTTATATACAACTATATGGATCAGACCAAAATGAGGGACAAATGAGGAGGAAAGATGGACAGAGGGACATTGCTCCAAATCAGGGACAGTTGGGAGCTTTGTTATCCTGTATCCCTGCTATGGTTTGAACTTTTGGTATTTTATACAATAAAGGTGTTTTTATTGGAGTGCGGCTGTCCAGATCCTCTTTCTTCTAATTGCTATATGCTTAGCCTGCACCTGCTGCTTCCACCTTGAGAAGGGCGCCATTCTCAGACACCCCCACCTAGAGCGGTGATCCCTTCTCCCCAGAATGTATCTGTTTACATGGATGGGACAAACCACTTAACACTGGCAGGGGTGATTAAAATGATCCGATTTTATTTATTCAAGCAAAACCTTTATCCCAAAAGGAAAAAAGCTGTTTGCTGCAACAGACTAAAGGCCCGTACACATGATACGAATATCGGAAGTAAAATTTCGTCCGACGAACGATCTGCCAACTTTCGGATCGTTTCGACAGCCGATACTGATTTTTCGTCTGACAAAAGCTGGATGTGCAGTAGAGCTACGCGACTAATCGTTAAGAATCGTTATCGCGATCTTGAAAAAAGTATTTCCCGATTCTTTCTATGTAGAGAATTCTCTCTGCTCTGCTAAAGCTGGCAGCCCTCAAAAGAAAGGAAAAAAAAAACGGGCAGTCTGCCAAGAATCACAACATTCTTTGTTGAAACTTAAGAATAAACATAGTAACAAGCTGTCCTTTAGATCAAAGGAATACACTTTGGTGTGAAAATGAGGGAACCACTTAAACACTAAACCTTTTTCTGACATTTGTTGGTTTCAAGTTAAAATCATTTTTTTTTTTTTTTTTGCTAGAAAATTACTTAGAACCCCCAAACATTATATATATATATATATATCTATATATATATATATATATAGATATATATATATCTATATATATAAATATATATATCTATATATATAGATATATATTTTTATATATATAGATATATATATACATATATATATTTTTTTTAGTAGAGACCCTAGAGAATAAAATGGTGGTTGTTGCAATTCTTTATGTCACACTGTATTTGCGCCAGCAGTCGTTCAAATGCAATTTTTTGGGAAAAATTACACTTTAATGAATTAAAAAAAAAAAACAACCCAGTAAAGCCCAATTTTTTTTTTTTTTTGTATAATGTGAAAGATTTTATGCCACGAGAATCATGAGAGAATTGTGATCCTTTTATTCTGAGCAAAAAAATCATGATTCTCATTTTGGCCAGAATCGTGCAGCTCTAATATGCAGACTATAATATTTTTGTCAGTTGTGAACAACGTCCGATTTTCGTATAATTAGTACGGTTTTCATTGGAAAAAATCGTAAGAGCAAGACTACGCATGCTCAGAAATGAAAGAACACATACAAAACCATTCAACACATTACGTCACTTCTGAAGTTGAATTCTGTCATACGAGAATTTACTTATGGTGAGTAACCTCTTCACTTTCGACATGAGACTAGCATGCAACAAAAAACAGTCGCCTGAAAATCTGATTGTGCGTACAAGGCTTAAGCGTGAGGGGGAGTGTGGCATCAATTTGTTAGTGTATTTAAATCTGCTTATACATTTAACACCCCCCCCCCAGACTGACAATGCTGCAGTCTGCTGTGCCTCCTTTTCTCATTCCTCCAGAGTTGTCTCTCATTAATACAGGAGGTGTGTTACTGGCCAGATCACCAGGTGAAAACTGAGGGAAAAAAACCATAGAAAAGAAAACTATTGCAGCCACCACATCTAATGATTGGTATGCTGCAATATACATTTTTGGTTTTGGGTGTGATACCGGTTAATTTGATTTAGGTGAACATTACCTCAACATTTCATATTCCTGATATGTGTCTGTTGTACCATGTACTTGTGTTAAAAAGAATCCTGTTTTCTCTGCATTGTTTCCTTTGTGTGATATACCTGGTGATCCTGCCAGTCCCTCTGCTTTTCTATTTCATACTGACCACACCAGAGCATGGATGCACATTCATCCCAGCATGATCAGTTTACTTCTTTGCATTCTACTTGGGAGCACAACAGTGCATATTTTTAGCACTGATCACTGTATTAGTTTCACTGGTTCTCAAAAATTGTCAAAAGTGTCAGTGAGTGTCAGCGTGTCCACCGCAATATCGTAGTCCCACTATAAGTTGCTGATTGCCACCATTACTAGTAAAAGAAATTAAAATAAATACAAATATCCCACGCTATAACTTTTTGCGCAAACCAATCCATAAACGCTTATTGGGATTTTTTTTTTAACCAAAAATATGTAGCAGAATACATATTGACCTAAATGTATGAAGAAATTAGTTTTATAGCAAAAAATAAAAAAATATTGTTTGTTTTTTCAAAATTGTCGGTCTTTTCTTGTTTATTGTGCAAAAAATAAAAAACGCAGAGGTGATCAAATACCACCAAAAGAAAGCTCTATTTGTGGGAAAAAAAGGTCATCAATTTTATTTGGTTACAGTGTCGCATGACCACGCAATTGTAAGTTAACCCTTTCATGCCTAAGCCTACTGTATTTCTGACATTTGTTGCTTACAAGTTAAAATCCGTATTTTTTGCTAAAAAATTACTAAGAATCCCTAAACATTATATATATATTTTTTAGCAGAGACCCTAAAGAATAGAATGGCGATTGTTGCAAATTTTTTATGTCAAATGGTATTTGCGCAACGGTCTTTCAAACGCAATTTTTGGGGAAATAAAGACACTTTCATGAATTAAAAAAAAGCAAAACAGTAAAGTTAGCCCATTTTTTTTGTATAATGTGAAAGATAGTGTTACGCCGAGTAAATGGATACCTAACATGTCGTGTTTTAAAATTGTGCACACTGATACTTATCCAGAGTATTGGAAAAGTTTGGCATATGAGGTGAAATATTTTCAGCCATCACTGCTCTATATATGGTCCCATCTGCCTATGTATACTCAGAAGGTCTGTTCTCAAAAAACTTTACAATTTCAAATGGCACGAGACAGGGCTGTCCCGTCTCCGCTTATTTTTGCTTTGGCGATGGAACCCCTAGCGGAGAAAATTAGGTCCCATAGTGTCATCAAAGGGATACAGGTAGAGGGAGAACATTACCCTATAACACTTTTTGCGGATGACATTATTCTGACATTAGATGACCCTGCTAGATCATTGTCAGTAATACACCAGATCCTCAACGAGTTCAATCTAGTCGCCCTCTATAAAGTCAATTAAACAAAATCTAGCATATTGAGTATTAACATTAACAGAACCCTGAAAACTTCCTTACAATCCCAGTTCACATACCCATGGTCCTCCAACACACTATTCTACCTGGGTATCACTTTAACTTCTCCTCTCTCTAACCTATACAAGGAGAACTTTGCCCCACTTCTGTTAGAGATTCAAAAGAGACACTGTTAAAATGAGCAAACTTTACCTATCATGGGAGGTAGATTGGCAGCGTTTAAAATATCCATTCTACCCAAAATTTTATATTTCTTTAGAACATTACCAATCCAAATCCCACCAGCCTTTTTTAAAAATATCCAGAAAACTATATCTACCTTTCTGTGGAATAAAGGCAAGTCCAGATGTAGTCATGACACCGTTCGGAAACATAGGAAAGCAGGAGGCATGGGAGTATCAGACCTGCAGGACTACTACTCAGCCACATTATTAGATCAACTGAGGTTCTGGTTTACTTATCCAAATTGTAAATCATGGTGCACCATAGAACATTCAGTAGTGACACCATGCAACCTGCAGTCACTTCTACTAGCAAACGCCATATCCCCTACTCTCAGTACTGGCTTGAACCATCCCACTATATCAGCCTCCATACTTGGAGGCACTTCCTACAACATGGTAATCAAACAACCAAACGAACAAAAATCCCACTTAACATAGGAACACTTAGATTCGTCAACCCCTGTATAGCAACTCCCAAGTGGGAAGCAAGAGGAATCAGAGAAATCTCGTCTATACTTGAGGAAGATAAACTTATTTCATATGAGGCACTAGCTTCTAAATACTCCCTCCCAAAAGGAGAGTTCCTCACATACGCCCAACTAAAATCCACCTTAACACCTAGTCTAAACTTGGATAGAAAGATTCCCCAGGATGTCTGGAATTTCTGCATCCAAATCCCAAAAAGAGAATATCACTATTTTACAACTGCTTGCATGATAAACTCACCTTTAATGTATCCAAGCCCCTGATCAAATGGGCCACAGAACTGAACGTTGATATCCCAGACCACCAGTGGCAAAAAACAATATCAAACAATATGTCAACTTCTAAATGTGCTACGTACTGGGAAATGGTACAGAAACTCCATCTTCGGTGGTACTACACGCCATACATGATAGCTAAATTTACGCCTGAACAATCTAACCAATGCTGACGAGGCTGCGGCCTAATAGGCACTCTTTCTCCCATGTTATGGTTTTGTCCCAACATACGTAGTTACTGGAACTCAGTGTTCAAACTCATTACTAAGCTGACTGGGTTCATCTCCAGACCAAACTTTAAACTGGCAATTCTGAGCATTGGCATAGAAAAAATTTCCAAAGAGCCTTAGACATGTGGCTATGCATACACTTTTCACCACACCATTAATTCTCATGAGGAAATGGAAATCTATCACAGCCCTGAATGTTGGAGAAGTGGTGAATCTCACTTCGGAGACATACTTTCTGGAACAATTAATGGCCTACAAACTAGGTGTCTTAACTAAATTCTATGAACAATGGGCTCCTTGGAGAGAACTCTACAACGAGACATAGCTTAAACCCCTCACAATCCCCCTGCTGAAAATCACACAAATCAGGAGTCCTGATATAAAGCCGTGACATAAGGTAATTGGGTAACCTACCATTTCTCCCCCCCCATCCCATCCCTCCCAGTTTTTCCTTTCTTCTATACGGTTCAACATATAATGTTTTATGTATTATTGATTCAAAGCATATGTGGTAATTTCTTCAGATTGACACCCACAGAATGATATAACTCTTTGTTTATGCTATGTTTATTCATACCGAATAATGTTAAGTTCTTTAAGACCCCTTTCACACTGAGGGCATTTTGCAGGCGCTATAGCATTAAAAATAGCGCCTGCAATCCGCCCTCAAACAGCTGCAGCATTGTCTCCAGTGTGAAAGCCTGAGGGATTTCACACCGGAGCACTGCGCTGGCAGGACGTCAGGAAAAGTCCTAGCTATTGCGGCGCATTGCGGGCGGTTTTAACCCTTTCTCGGCTGCTAGCGGGGGGGTAAAAGCGCCCCGCTAGCAGCCGAAATGCGCCGCTAATCCGACAGTAAAACGCCGCTATTTTTAGCGGTGTTTTACCGTCGGATTGGGCGGCTCGGTGTGAAATTGGGCGGCTCGCTATGGGCGGCTCAGTGTGAAAGGGCTCTAACAGTAGTTTGATTAGATTACTGGTTAATTTGCCAGGAAGGAAATCCCCTTTGCTCACAGAGACCCTGTCCTGGGTGGAGGCACTACCAAATTTATTATCAAACCCACTCTTCCATTTAGCGAAGGTTCTGGTTGTCCTACATGTTTAGCACAATATCCTATTTGGGGAGGGACATTTCTCATAACCCCCCCCCCAGAAAAAAAGGAGGGCTACAATAAGTTCTTTTAATACATGCAAAAACTATTTGATTTGCATTTCTATTGTAAACTAAGTTAGATGTTTTACAAGTCAAAGGTTCACATATACTTTAAACTGCATGTGCCTGCGTAATGGCAAAAAAGGTACCTAAAATTACCAATGAAAAGTCCATAGAGCTCACCAGTTTAGAATTAAAGGGTAACTCCACTTTCTTGGGGGGAAAAAAAACAGAAAAAAAAATAGCATATGAAGTACTATTGGAATTGAATGTTATTAACCGTTTGCCAACCAGCGCACGCCGATGCACGTCGGCAGAATGGCACTGGCAGGCAAAAGGGCGTACAGTTACGTCCCCTTTAAGAAGCGGTGTCGCATGCGCGTCGATGGAGGTGCGCAGCCGCCGCGGTCTCCATGACCAAGGGACCCACAGACTCGATGTCTGCTGGGTGCCTGCAATCGTGTCACGGAGAGGAAGAATGGGGAGATGCTTATGTAAACAAAGCATTCCCCGTTCTGCCTAGTGACACTGACACTGATCTCTGCTCCCTGTCATCGAGAGCGGTGATCGCTGTCCTGTGTGCTCAAGCCCATCCCCCCACAGTTAGAATCACTCCCTAGGACACACTTAACCCCTTTACTGCCCCCTAGTGGTTAACCCTTTCATTGCCAGTGTCATTTACACAGTAATCAATGCATTTTTAATCACACTGATCGCTGTATAAATGATAATTATCCCAAATATGTGTCAAAAATGTCCGATGTGTCCGCCATAATATCGCAGTCCCGATAAAAATGGCAGATCGCCGCCATTACTAAAAAAAAAAAAAATTAAACCTAAAAATGCCAAAATCTATCCCCTATTTTGTAGACGCTATAACTTTTGCGCAAACCAATCAATATACACTTATTGCGATCTTTTTTTTACCAAAAATATGTAGAAGAATACGTATCGGCCTAAACTGAGGAAAAAAATTGTTTTTCTTATATATTTTTGGGGGATATTTTTTATAGCAAAAAAGTAAAAAATATTGCATTTTTTTTTTCAAAATTGTCGCTCTTTTTTTGTTTAAAGCGCAAAAAATAAAAACCGCAGAGGCGATCAAATACCACCAAAAGAAAGCTCTATTTGTGGGAAAAAAATGTCGGTTTTGTTTGGGTACAGCGTCGCACAGCTGTGCAATTGTCAGTTAAAGGGACGCAGTCCTGAATCGCAAAAAGTCCTCTGGTCAGGAAGGGGGTAAAATCTTCTGGGGATGAAGTGGTTAAAAATACCTTTCCTTTTCCATCTGCAGTGCTGTAAATTTCTGTAAAATGCAATGCAATATGGCTACCTGGAGGTGTTCATTACACAGGATGTATACAGAACGCCCCCCCAGAAACATCATTTCCTGATTGTGTGATTGGCTCACCAATTTTCCCAGAAGCCTACACTAAGATAGAAGTCAGATTTCAGGCATCGTCTGCAACAAAAATGTCATTTTTGGTGAGATACTCCCAATAGGAAATCACATCTAAGGGCCGGTTCACACTGCTGTGAATTCTTTTGTGAATTTGAGCCGTTGCGATTGCTCAAATTCGCAAGTCATTTAAATAACATAGTTTTCCATTAGTGCCGTTCACATCAATGCGTTGCGAATCTAAGCTGCGTACAAAAAGGGTCCTGTGCGAGTTTGATCCGTGTGCGATCCGAATTCCACTCCATAGACTGCGAGATTCGCCAGAACACATAAAGAATTCGCAACAAAAATTTGCAATGCAATCAGATCAAATTTCCGCAAAATTCGCACCGCAGCAGTGTGAACCAGCCCTAAGAGTCGGTTCACACTGAGGCAGCACGACTTGCAGCACGACTGCCTCAGACGACTTGAACACGACTGCAGCGGCGACTTGCAAAACGACTTCTATATAGAAGTCAATGCAAGTCACCTCAAGTCGCCCCCAAAGTCGTACAGGAACCTTTTTCTAAGTCGGAGCGACTTGCGTCGCTCCAATTACAATGGTTCCATTGTACAGAACGGGACCCTACTTGTCAGGCGGCTAAGTCGCCTGACAAGTCGTCCTAGTGTGAACCGACCTTCAAAGTAATGCAGGCCCAGCAGCTTTCCTCATTAGTGCCCTGCAGGTGCAGCAGCTGGTTGATAATTATGAAACCACTCCCATTAGACTCACTTTTCCACATGGACACAGACAAACACACTTGGATTTCTTCAGAATAACAAAAGGTCGGAATCTGCAACAACATTTGTTAAAGTCCTTGCAATGTACGTAGATCACTCAGAGGGGAATGTTTTTTTTCTCAACAAAAATTAAAGAGTTACTCTTTAAAGTATGCAAAGTAAACCCAAAACCACAAATGTAATTTATTGCAGCTTACCAGTCACTAGATGTGGTGGCTGCATTCGTTTTTTGTTTTTTTTATATCCTTGTTTTCACCTGCTGCCCAGGAACACACCTCCTGTATTAGGATGCTCCCACTCTGGATGAAGGAGCAACAGAGACACCTTTGGACAGCAGCATTGTCATTCTGAGGGGGGGGAATGTTAGATGGACTCAAGGTCGCTGATAGGGGGGACCACCAGTTCTTCTGTAGGGGGGCCCACAGGGGGGCCTGAACAGCAGGGGGAATCAGGGTGGTTGGGTGGAGGGGAAATTACAGTAGGATGTCCTGTGTGGCTCTCTGCAGCAGCTGAAAGCCGGTTTCTCCCCCTCCTGACGGCTTTCAGCTGCTGCAGGGAGAGACACAGACACAGGACATTGTTCTCAGAATTGCTTTCCCTGCACCAATCCCCCTCTCTGTTCTGCCTGCTTTTAATCCCCCCCCCCCCCCCGTGTGCCCCCCTGTCACTGTGTGTAAAAAAATAATAATAATTCAAAATTGTATTAAATAATAATAAAAAAATGTAAAACAAAAATTTTTAATTCTCTTTCTTTCAAAAAAATGAAAAAAGGGCTAATTCACACAGGTTCTCTATTACGTTTGTGTCCACTAATAATAGTTTTAGTGAAAATTTTGTTTTGAGGTAGGCTGTACGGGGCCCCGTGATTTCTAACAGCAGACCTGGATGGACTGGCAGATTTAGATAAATTAACAAATTGAAGCCAAACTCCAGCTAACACTTTATAATCAGTTACAGTTGTGTTCCATTTGGTAAAAAGGTTTTGCATAAATACATAAAAGCAGATCATTGTAAGCACCCCTGTCAGTGGTAAATGTTTTTTTTTTAAACCCCTAACTGCTACATCTGCAGAGGAGCTTATTCTGTTGAAAAAAATAACAGACCTGCTGGCTGGATCACTAAATAAAAGAAAGAAAACAAATGCAGTCATCACTTGGATAAGCTGCAATAAGTTTCCCCTGTAAGCAGTGTAGGTGTATAAAGATACACATGGACTGTTCATGGTCTGCACAGACACAATGGGACAGCACATCTAAAGGGATGCCGGGGATGCCTCTATGGACATTCCCCCCCCCCCAGCTCTCAGTGTACATGTTCCCCGCACTGTCTCCCCTGTGCCCGCTGTGTGTACAATGGAGAACAGAAGAGCCCGTATGTCCGTATGGCCCGGTACACAGAACAGTACCCACACTCTCACACTTTCTCTGTTTGTTTCCGCACATTGCCGCTACACCCCGCCCCTTCCCTGCAGATTCAAACTACAGCCATTCACACAGGAGAGTCTGCCGGGAGGGGCGGGGTCACCGAAAGCAGAATCCGCCCACTTACTACAGCTTCAAGGCATGGCATGGCCAGAACGGGCTTCCCAGGAGGTCATGTGACCAGTGTGATGGGCGGGGTCTGTGTCAGTTCAGCAGCTGTTTGTGTTGTGCTTTGAAGTCCTTTATGGTGTCGGAGAAGTTTAGCTTCACTTTCCAGAGCGTGCTTCTCTATTGTAAACTTTACATGCGTGCCAGTTATGTCTTGAATGTGTGCTTGTCATGTACACCTATGTGTTCTATGACTAAAGGTGACCATACAAGAGCCCCTTTCACAGTGAGCTGCGGCCACGTTATGGATAAAGTGACGCTTATTTTAGCGCTGTTTAATCAGGGCTTTTTCGCCTGCTGGCGGGGTGCTTTTACTCCATAGAAGGGGTTAAAAGTGCCTGTGTCGCAGCGCTTCCAAAGCGCCTTACAGGCGCTTTAGAAGCGCTGCCCATTCATTTCAATGGGCAGGGCGTTTTGGGAACGCTAAATACAGCGCTCACAAACTGCCCCAAAGATGCTGCTAGCAGGACTTTTCCTAATGTTCTGCAAGTGCACCACTCCAGTGTGAAAAGACAGACTGAAATGAATGGGAGGCGCTTTTCAGGCGTTATTTAGAGGCTATTTCCAGCGCTAAAACACCTGAAAACCACCTCAGCGTGAAAGGGGTCATAGTGGTCATACATGGAAAGATTATTTATATATATTAATAACTATTATATTATTAAATATATTTATTAGAAGTGAATTGAATGAAAATTTTGGTGCCAAAACCAAAAATGCAGGATGCACTTGGCCGGAAACTAAAAACAATAGTTTTTAAAAAATAAATATTGTATTGTATTCAACTTTTTAATTAATATCATGAATTTAAATGAATATGAATGTATTATCGGCACCTTTAGGCTGCTTTCACACTGGAGTGGGCGGGCGTTGATGGTAAAACGCTGCTAAAACTTTACCCTCATTTTACCGGCACTATTCGGCCGCTAGCAGGGTACTTTTAACCCCCGCTAGCAGCCGAATAAAGGGTGTAGCACCACCGCTGCCAAAGCGCTTTGCAGTCTCTTCAGCAGCTGGCCCATTCAATTCAATGGGCAGGAGCGGTGGAGGAGTGGTGTATACACCGCTCCTCCATCGCCCGAAAGATGCTGCTTGTAGGACTTTTTCTAACATCCTGCAAGCGCACCAATCCAGTGTAAAAGCTCTCGGGCTTTCACACTGGGGATGCAGGGGAGGCATTTTACAGGCACTTTACAGGCGCTATTTTTAGCCCAAAAGCGCCTGAAAAAATGCCCCAGTGTGAAAGGGGTCTTGGTGTTTCACCACTCAGGTAGACCTGCTCCCAGGTGTGTGTTTAGTGGATCCTTCAGAAGAGGGGAGTCCCAGGTGCTGGCTAAATGCAAATTGAAGCAAGGTTTGAAACAAGAGAATCTGGATGCCGCACACCGGATAAAGTTGAAAATTCTTCTTTATTGTAAAAATTGGATCATCAAAAATACAGGACAATCAGGTAGATGGTACAGACACAGCTGACGCGTTTCGCACTCTAGTTTGAGTGCTTACTCATAGCTGACAGATAATGGGAATGACTATAAGATAGTCATTCCCATTATCTGTCAGCTATGAGTAAGCACTCAAACTAGAGTGCGAAACGCGTCAGCTGTGTCTGTACCATCTGCCTGATTGTCCTGTATTTTTAATTATCCAATTTTTACAATAAAGAAGAATTTTCAACTTTATCCGGTGTGCGGCATCCAGATTCTCTTGTTTCAAACCTTGTGAAAGGGGTCTTAGTGCAAGAAAGGCTCAAGAAAAATGCATCCCTTTAAATTCTATGTATGTCTTCACACTGGTCCGTTGCGCTTCCGTTGTGGTGTTAATCCTGCTTGCTGCATTTTTGGTCAGTTAAAAAAAATGCACCCAAAACACACCTTCCTGTTGAAATGCATTGAAAACTCAGCAAGAACACATCAATAACCCACCCGTGTTACATTTTTGATGTGGTTTTTGAGACAAATGACGTATGAAAAACAAACCATAAGCACAGTAAAATTGCAGCGAAAACGCCGCAAAATCATGTGCATTTTCTGCACCGTTATCGTCACCTTTTATCGGTAAAATGCTAATAACACCAATATCGGCCGCTGAAATTTCAGCGTATCTCTAATATTTATAAATATATACAGTATACAGTATCTCACAAAAGTGAGTACACCCCTCACATTTTTGTAAATATTTTTCTATATCTTTTCATGTGACAACACTTAAGAAATGACACTTTGCTACAATGTAAAGTAGTGAGTGTACAGCTTGTATAACAGTGTAAATTTACTGTCCCCTCAAAATAACTCAACACACAGCCATTAATTGTCTAAACCGCTGGCAACAAAAGTGAGTACAACCCTAAGTGAAAATATCCAAATTGGGCCCAATTACCCATCTTCCCTCCCCGTTGTCATGTGTTACAAGGTCGCAGGTGTGCTAAATTTGGTGTTATCGCTCTCACTCTCTGATACTGGTCACTGGAAGTTCAACATGGCACCTCATGGCAAAGAACTCTCTGAGGATCTGAAAAAAAGAATTGTTGCTCTACATAAAGATGACCTAGGCTATAAGAAGATTGCCAAGGCCTTGAAACTGAGCTGCAGCACAGAGGCCAATACCATACAGCAGTTTAACAGGACAAGGTTTAACTCAGAACAGGCCTCGCCATGGTCGACCAAAGAAGTTGAGTGCACGTGCTCAGAGTCATATCCAGAGGTTGTCTTTGGGAAATAGGCATATGAGTGCTGCCAGCATTGCTGCAGAGGTTGAAGGGTTGGAGGGTCAGCCTGTCAGTGCTCAGACCATACACCTCACACTGCATCAAATTGGTCTGCATGGCTGTCATCCCAGAAGGAAGCCTCTTCTAAAGATGATGCACAAGAAAGCCCACAAACAGTTTGCTGAAGACAAGCAGACTAAGAACATGGATTACTGGAACCATGTCCTGTGGTCCGATGAGACCAAGATAAACCTATTTGGTTCAGATGGTGTCAAGCGTGTGTGGCAGCAACCAAGTGAGGAGTACAAAGACAAGTGTGTCTTACCTACAGTCAAGCATGGTGGTGGGAGTGTTATTGTCTTGGGCTGCATGAGTGCTGCCAGCACTGGGGAGCTATAGTTCATTGAGGGAACCATAAATGCCAACATGTACTGTGACTTACTGAAGCAGAGCATGATCCCCTCTCTTGGAGGGTGGGGCCGCAGGGCAGTATTCCAACATGATAACAACCCCAAACACACCTTCAGGATGACCAATGCCTTGCTAAAGAAGCTGAGGGTAAAAGTGATGGACTGGCCAAGCATGTCTCCAGACCTAAACCCTATTGAGCATCTATGGGGCATCCTCAAAGGGAAGGTGGAAGGTCTCTAACATCCACTAGCTCTGTGATGTCATCATGGAGGAGTGGAAGAGGACTCCAGTGGCAACCTGTGAAGCTCTGGTGAACTCCATGCCCAAGAGGGTTAAGGTAGTGCTGGAAAATAATGGTGGCCACACAAAATATTGACACTTTGGGCCCAATTAGGACATTTTCACTTAGGGGTGTACTCACTTTTGTTGCCAGCGGTTTAGACATTAATGGCTGTGTGTTGAGTTATTTTGAGGGGAAAGCAAATATACACTGTTATACAAGCTGTACACTCACTACTTTACATTGTAGAAAAGTGTAATTTCTTCAGAGTTGTCACATGAAATAGTATAATAAAATATTTACAAAAATGTGAGGGGTGCACTCACTTTTGTGAGATACTATATATATATATATATATATATATATATATATATATATATATATATATATATATATTTACTGTCCTCTCAGAATACAACTATACACCTAACTATAATATTGAATTATCTACTTTCCTACAATCACATTTTCTGACCAGAATAATTTCAGTGACTGCAAAAAGTAGTCTCAGCATTGGTGTCAGTGACTGCAAAATTAAAGTGATACTAAAGTCTTGTCTTTTTTTTATTTACAAATAAAAACATGTTAAACTTACCTGCTTTGTGAAATGGTTTTGCACAGAGCAGCCTGGATCCTCCTCTTCTCTGGTCCCTCTTCTGTGCTTCTGGCCCCTCCCTCCTGCCGAGTGCCCCCACAGCAAGCAGCCTGCTATGGGGGCACCCGAGCCGAGCAGTAGCTCCATGTATCCATTCACACACAGAGCTGTGGTTTAACCCCGCCCCTCTATATCCTGATTGGCTAACTGACTTTGATTGACAGCAGTGGAAGCCATTGGCACCACTGCTGTGTCTCGGCCAATCAGAAGGGGAGTCCCAGACAGCCGAAGCACTTGTGCATATTGCTGGATAGAGATGGGGCTCAAGTAAGTATTAGGGTGGCTGAGGGGGGCTGCTGCACACAGAAGTTTTTTTTAATCATAATGCATTAAGATAAAAAAAAAACTTCTACCTTTACAACCACTTTAAGTCGCAGCATTGGTGTCAGTGACTGTAATAAAAAAAAGCCCCAGCATTGGTGTTAACATAGCTCCCAACTGTCCCTGATTTTGAGGGACTGTCCCTGATATGGAACAAAGTCCCTCTACCGCTCTTTCCTTCTCATTTGTCCCTCATTTTGGTCTGATCTATATAGTTATATCTAAAATGCCTTTTTATCTTTCAAAAAGTGTCTCCCAATGCTAAACCTTTCATCCAAATTCTAAATTGTAAAATTTGTAAATTTCAAAAGCCAACATAAAAGAATAGTAGAGGTAAAAAAAAAAACATTTGTGGGTTTAACTAATCATTTTTTTTGTAGAATTCTTCTTTAAGGGGACATGGCAGTCTGCATACTTTTGCTAATGGCAGTCTGCATACTTTTGCTAATAGGTGTCCCTCATTCCCAACTCAAAAAGTTGGAATGTATGGTGTTAATAACAAATCCCAGCATTGGTGTCACTGGCTGCAAAATTAAGTCTCAGCATTAGTGTCAGTGTCTGCAATAATAAGCCCAGCATTGGTGTCAGTGGCTGCAATAATAAGCCCAGCATTGGTGTCAGTGGCTGCAATAATAAGTCCAGCATTAGTGACGGTGACCGCAATAATAAGGCCCAGCATTGGTGTCAGTAATTGTAATGTCTCAGCATTGGTGTCAGTAACTGCAATAAGTCCCAGCAATGGTGTCAGTGACTGCAATAATACGTTTCAGTATTGGTGTCAGTTATTGCAATAATAAGCTCCAGCATTGGTGTCAGTGACCGCAATAATAAGTTTCAGCATTAGTGAAAGAGACTGAAATAATAAGCCCCAGCATTGACGTCAGTAACTGCAATAAGTCCCAGCATTGGTGTCAGTGACTGCAATAATAAGCTCAGCATTGGTGTCGGTGACTGCAATAATAAGCCCAGCATTGGTGTCAGTGACTGCAATAACACCCAACGTTTAATTTTACATTAAAATAGTCAGGGGCTGCATAGTAACCAGCAACTGTTGAGACAATGAACACTTTGGTGAGAAGTATATAATGTACAGTAATGTACAGAATGCAGGGGTCAGGATTATGTAATGTACAGAATGCAGGGGTCAGGAGTATGTAATGTACAGAATGCAGGGGACAGGAGTGTGTAATGTACAGAATGCAGGAGTCAGGAGTATGTAATGTACACACTGATCCAATTCCGGCTTCATCCACCACCCCGATCCAAACACGGTTCCATCCACCACCCCGATCCCATTCCAACTTTATCCATTCCCCTGATCTCATCTCGGCTCCATCCATCCCCGATCCCATCCCGGCCCCATCCACCCCCGATCCCATCTCGGCTTCATCCATCCCCCATCCCATCACGGCTCCATCCATCCCAGGTCCATCCACCATCCTGATCCCATTCCAACTCTGTCCATTCCCTGATCCCTTCCCGGCTCCATCCATCCACCCCCAAACCCATCACTGCTCCATCCTTCCCCCTGATCCCATCCCTGCTCCATCCATCCTCCTGATCCCATCCGGGCTCCATCCTTCCCCCTGATCCCATCCTGGTTCCATCCTTGCTCCTGATCCCATCCTGGCTCAATCCACCCTCCTGATCACATCCCGGTTCCATTCTTCCCCTTGATCCCATCCCGGGTCCATTCTTCCCCTTGATCACATCCCGGCTCCATCCATCCTTCTGATCCCATCCCGGCTCCATCGACCACCCTGATTCCATTCCGGCTCCATCCTCTCCCCTGATTCCATCCCGGCCCCATCCATCCTCCTGATTCCATCCCAGCTCCATCCTTCCCCCTGATTTTGTCCCGGCTCCATCTTTCCCCCTGATTCCATATTGAGGGGATTGAACTTGGATGGGGTAAAGGAAGTATGGAATGCCCATTAGAATTAGTAGAACTTGCTTGGGACAACTATATACACTCCAGTATATACACTCTGTTTCTCCTCCTGAACATCGCTTCCTCTCTAATCTTCAGGCACAGCTAGCACAAAGTGGTTAGGCCTGACACTGGCTCAGCCAGGCCTCAGCAATTGCCCTTTGTAGGCAGGGACCGCGGGCCCCTTTTAGTGTAGCAACAAAAATAAGGTAGTTCTTTAGTGTTAGCTGTCGGCGTGGCTACTGAGCCCAGTACCACATCTTCAGGCCCTGCCAGGCCTCCTGGCTGCAGCTGCCTCTTCACTGCCCATGTTTCCACAGTTCTACAGCCTGGTTCTGCACCCATTTCAGACTGCAATCTCTCAGTCCTCTCAGGCGTGTCTCCCCAGTCCTCTCAACTGTGCTTCACTCACCAGCCCTACTACTGGCTGCTATCTGTTGTTCCTCCTTGGAGACTTGCCTGGCAGTGCTCTCTCCCACTGTCCTCTCATTGTTCCTCTTGGTCAGGACACCTCTGTGTGTTATCCCATCCGCACCTGAACCCAGGCCCAAGGTCACCCCCCAGCACTCCATCTCCAATTTCTTCCCAAACAACTCCTCCCCAGCTATTTAAGGAGGCCTGCCCCCTGCCAATCCAGGTTGGGGAATTGGTCAGGGCTCCCTAAAACACCCAAGGCAACTCCACCTCTCCTCTCCTCCTCTCTTTCCAGAACTTTCTAGCAAACTCTGGAAAGAAGAGGGAGGTCTCAGTGATGCTGCCTGTGAGTCACCAGCTGCTAACCTGAGTCACTCCCAGCCCAGATCAGATCAAAACAAACAGGCCTGGCTGGCCTGCCTAAATGTACCTGTCCTACAAAAATCCTACCTCCAGCACCTACCTACCTAGAGGGTGCTACAATGCATAGAATGCATTAAGATAAAAAACCTTCTGACTTTACAACTACTTTAAGCACCACCAGTTTTGGAGGGCTATCCACCTTGGACCTGACAGAGGGAATAATAATTCCTAGCCTGCTCAGCCAATAGTAAATCAGAGCAGATTGCTCAAAATAAGGCCCATTCAGAGCCCATTCACACCACATGCAGTGCAGTCTTTTTTTTTTCCAACAAAAACGCATGGAAAGTAGGTTGTATGGGTTCCAAAGTCATAGTTCACACCAGTGCAGTGCCTTCCAGTGTTTTTCAATTCCACAAAAAAACTACATGCTTCTTTTTTCCTGCACAGAACTGTACTGGAATGTGGTAAAATGCATCAAAAACGCACCTTAGTACATTAAAAAAAACAAAAAAAAACTGGAAAAATAAAAAAGCAACTGGAATGCATCTGAAAACACATCAGAACACATCAACAATGCATGTAGCAGGAATTCATATTCCGGCTCACTTTTTTTTGTGCGTTTTCACATGTTGTGCATAGGGCAGCCTGCTCATTCGAATGCCCTATGTGCTACAAGCATTCCAAAGAAACTCATGTACCATGTATGCTAGGCGCATTGTCCATTTTGCTGCGATTTTTGTGTGTTTTGTCAAACCCAGCAAAATCGCACCACACGCAGAAACGCATGATTCTGTCCACATTTTCAGAGCGACCAAATGTGAATGCAGCCTAAAGCCCTGTACACACAGTCGGATTTTCCGATGGAAAATGTGTGATAGGACCTTGTTTTCGTAAATTCCGACAGTGTGTGGGCTCCATCACACATTTTCCATCAGAATTTCCGACATACAAAGTTTGAGAGCTTGCTATAAAATTTTCCGACAAAAAAATCCGTTGTCGGAAATTCCAATCGTGTGTACACAAATCCGACGCACAAAGTGCCATGCATGCTCAGAATAAATTAAGAGACGAAAGCTATTGGCTACTGCCCTATTTATAGACCCGACGTACATGTTTTACGTCACCGCGTTCAGAACGATCGGATTTTCCGACAACTTTGTGTTACTGTGTGTATGCAAGACAAGTTTGAGCCAACGTTGGAAAAATCCATGGATTTTGTTGTCGGAATGTCCGATCAATGTCCAACCGTGTGTACATTGCATAAAAGATTTTGCTATGGGTGCAAAAAGAATGCAAGAAAGAGAACATTCTGAAATAATAATTCAAATTCTGGATGGAAATTTGAATATCTTTCCATAAAAGCACTAGAACATTGCAGTGAAGATCTGGGTGTCATTCGGAATTTTATACACAGTTACTGTAGTTATTTATATACAGGTACAGGGCAGTAATGGTTATCAGAGTGATTTACAAACCTGCAATATGTCATCTGGACTACAAACACTGTGCCTTTGCCTGCTAGGGTTGGAATTTTAAAACACGTGATGTAGTAAACATAATGCTATATGAAAGAAAAAAAAGGGAAGGTAGACAATAAAGCAATACATTTAACTAATTAAAGTGACACTAAACATTATGCTTATTCTCCAAAAACAAACCATACACATCCACTGCGTAAAGTAATTGTAAACGATCACCTTGTAAAACAACCCATTCAGTTTAAAATTTGAAATGAAAGGCAAAACATTTTTATATAAATATTAAAAAAAAAAAAAATTATTATAAATAACTTTTTTCCCTTTTTTATAAGTGATCACATTTTTTATGTTCTCAGCTGCATAAGAGCTGAGGGGAGGATAAACAGCAGCACACTGAGCTTCCCAGTGAATGGCTGTGCAGCGGGGGCATGTCAGGACAAGTCTGATCATTGACCAGCATATATCTATAAATCATAAATCTAACACCTAAACAAAAAAAACAAGGTTACAGTGGGCTAAAGAAAAGCAATCATGGACTGTGGATGACTGGATGAAAGTGATATTCAGCGATGAATCACCAATCTGCATTGGGCAGGGTGATGATGCTGGAACTTTTGTTTGGTGCCATTACAATGAAATGTATGAAGACGACTGCCTGAAGAAAACATGCAAATTTCCACAATCACTGATGATATAGGGTTGCATGTCAGGTAAAGGTACGGGGAGATGATAGTCATTAAATCTTTAATAAATGCACAAGTTTATATTGAGATTTTGGACACTTTTCCATCAATTGTAAAGATGTTTGGTGATGATGACATCATTTTCAGGATGTATTCTGATGCAGATGTTTATTTTAGAACTGCAAAGCATGTGGTGATTCCATAATATTTTCTTCAGAATTGAGTGATTCCATATTTTTTTCTCTCTTCTTGATCTGCAATAACAGTTGCAACTGACTACAGTTTTCTTTCTTTCTTTTTTTTTTAAGTGTTTCTTAAAGCCAGAAGGTTGGAATGTTAAATGAAAATAGTTTTGAGGCATGTCTGTACTTAGTTTTTTTTTTGACACAAATAAACAATTGAATATACTTTTTGCCAGGGGTTGTATAACTGGTATTCCTAAAATGTAACTACCTTTATGGTATTGGGTTGTTCTGCTACTACCAAACTGGTGTTTTCTAGCACCCGTCAGTTAAGATTTAGCTGCATTTTGGGTATTGCAGGAATAACCTCCAATAGTGATAACTAAGATGAATTTTACCAGCAAGAAAATAACCTGGCGCTAAAGCTGGCCATACTGTACATTATACAATTTTCTTATTCAATTTCCTTTATGTTTACCTTCAACTATGTAGTTTAAGGGTCTGCCTGATTGCATACAAATTGAAAGTGCTTAGTTTTGACCCCATATTATATAGTTTTGGTAAATCTAAAGGAAAAATGTACAAGAAAATTTACTCTTACATTGCTTAGTTCTTTTTAGACCTAAAGAAAAATTATACAAGCAGATTGTAAATTACCTTTACATGTACTATCAACTATGTCAGTGATGGCAAACCTCGGCACCCCAGATGTTTTGGAACTAAATTTTCCATGATGCTCAACTACACTGCAGAGTGCATGAGCATCATGGGAAATGTAGTTCCAAAACATCTGGGATGCCAAGGTTCGGCTTCACTGAACTATGTAGTGCAGGAGCCTGCCTGATTTAAAAAGTCGTTGAATACATTGTCTAGGTTTGTCTTTATATCTCATATATTGACATGAAAACACTGATCAGTGGCTGCAGCTTTTCCAGACACTGATCAGTGGCTGCAGCTTCTGTCGAGCAGGGATGATCACACACTGATCAAAATTCATCTGGTCACTGCTGAACTGAAACCAAAACAGCACGGTAGAAGAAAAAAAAAGTAGTCCATCAAGTCTGCCCCATTTAAAAAACAAAAGTGATATATATATATATATATATATATATATATATATATATATATATATATATATATATATATATATATATATATATATATATACATATATATATATATATATATATACAGGTGCATCCCATAAAATTAGAATATCATCAAAAAGTTAATTTATTATAGTAATTCAATTCAAAAAGTGAAATTCATATATTTTATATAAATTCGTTACACACAGAGTGCTGGACATTTGCTGGACAATCAAGCACAATGATACCATGCTCATTTAACCGGGTATTGGTATTTTTGGCAGTGTGGGAAGGTGCCAAGTCCTGCTAGAAAATGAAATCAGCATCTCCAAAATGTTCGTCAGCAGAGGGAAGCTTGAAGTGCGCTAGAATTTCCTGCTAGAGGGCTGCTCTGACTTTGGACTTAATAAAACACAGCGAACCAACACCCGCAGATGACATGGCTCCCCAAATCATCACTAACTGTGGAAACTTCACACTGGACCTCATGCAACTTGGATTCTGTGCCTCCCCACTCTTCCTCCAGACTCTGGGACCTTGATTTCCAAATGAAATGCAACATTTTCTGCAGTCAGTGACGATTTTGGGAGCCATGTCATTTGCAGATGTTGGTCCACTGTGTTTTATCAAGTCCAAATTCAGAGCAGCCCTCTACCAGGAAATTCTAGAACACTTCATGCTTCCCTCTGCTGACCAGCTTAATGGAGATGCTGATTTAATTTTCCAGCAGGACTTGGCACCTGCCCACACTGCCAAATGTACCAATACCTGGTTTAATGATGGTTTGGTTCCTGGACTCCAGCGGCTCCTTCCATCCCTCCTTGCAGCGTTGGTATCTCCAGCAGCAGCCATTGCTTCTCCCCAGCCTATAGCCGGACGTCCCTTGCACGAACTTAACATCCGCTCCAGCATCCTGCTTTCTACTGCACTCCCTCTCCTATTTGTTTTGTGAGTGCAATATTTTATGTTTTTTATTTTATCTGTAGCACCCTTGTCCTAAACAGGGCTGCTACTAAATTTATTGTGCTAGTTGGTAACTAGCCTGGCCAATTTGTAGTCTTTGATCAAATGGGTTTCTCCTAAGCTTGGGTTTAAGTGTGATTTCTCTCTTTTGTCAATAGGTGGCACTGTTACCTTTGGCATTGGTATGATAGATTGAAGTGAATATACTTTTCTCAGCCAATCAGCAGGAGTATCTTTGGCCGCTGAGGCTGCTGGGATAGACTATGGGATAGACTATTTATTGGGAGAGAGTAAGGTGATCGGGTTCTTTCCACCTGGGCTGCGGCCTGGGTGGGTGTGTGTGGAGCAGCAGCCGAGGTGTAGGCCTGAAGCCTGGGGCCTAACCAGGTGTAAAGGGGCTCGGCTTGAGGGGAGCCTGATCGCTGCCTGGAGGCAAGGGAGAAGAAGTTGCCAGAGGGTCAACCACTCTTGTTGCTGGAGGCAGGTGTAAAGGGATGGAGTTCTGAAGGAGTATCAGAGGCGATTCTTCATCAGCCAGGGAATGTGAAGTAGTTGGGAAAGCTTCAGGAGAGAACTCATCCACTGAGTATAGCGGGTAGCTGTAAGTAAAGCTGGAAGAGAAGTACAGTGAGTAACTGTGAGATAAGCTTGAGGGATCCAGTGGGTAGCTGTGAGTCAGAGGAACCCAGCGGGTAGCTATGGGTGAAGCTTGAAGAATACAGCGGGTAGCTGGGAGTTAAGTTTGAAGAGTCCAGCAGGTGGCTGTAAGCTGAGCTTGAGGATCTACAGTGGGATACTGTGAGTAAAATTATTGCTATAGGAGACAGCAGTTGCTACAAAATACAGATTGCTGCATTCAGCTTAAAGGCCCTTTTTCTGTATTGCTGTCTGCCTAGTTCGATTTTTGTCTAAGGGGTCTGCCAAGTTGCTATTGCATTTGCCTAAGGGTGTCCTGTGCCCTACCTCTCTCTTCCCCTGTTCTTGTTAAGAGAAATAAAACTCTCTTTGTTCATTTTTAAAAGTGACTGGTGCCCATCTTTCCACCTTGCACTTCACCCACCATGCCTAGTAACCTGCACCCTTAGGAGGAATGTCAGCCCTCCCTGACTCTGAGGGTCATCACCAGGCCTCTGGAGGTTGGGCACAGCGCTACATATCATTAAATCTCTCCCATGTTACTGCACTATGAGAGGTGCTCTCTCTTTTCTTTCAGCTGTCTAAAAAAGCAGATTCTTTCAGTTTTTGTTGTGTCTCCAGGACAAAAAGTAAACAGGAATTTCAGCAAGAGGTTGCAGACAACAAAAACACCTTACAGGGCTTCAAGCTTTCCATAATCAGAAACAAACATTTTTTGAGGTTTTTGGTTATAAGGTTGGAACCTTGCTAAGATCAAATAAATGTCATTTTGATACCAAATAAATGTCATTTTCTTTGCTGAGTTGTTTATTGAGGCCACTAGTATGAAAAAGAAAATTAGCATTACAGTACTGATATATGTCAACAGTTACAGTATTTGGAGTAACACATCAAGACACAAATAAGTACACCCCATAGTAATTGCTGACTTGACACGCAAACAATAGATTTTCATTTAAATGCCTACAGATTATAATGGCATTCTTGAATAAATCACACAGATTTTTTTCTTTCTTTTTTGATAGTTTACTTGGTAAAATACAGTATCTCACAAAAGTGAGAAGACCTCTCACATTTTTGTAAATATTTTATGCTATCTGTGTTCATGTGAGAACACTGAAGAAATTACACTTTGCTACAATGTAAAGTAGTGAGTGTACAGCTTGTATAACAGTGTAAATTTGCTGTTCCCTTAGAATAATTCAACACACAGACACTAATATTTAAACCGCCTGCAACACAAGTGAAAATGTCCAAACTGGGCCCAATTAGCCATTTTCCCTCCACGGTGTCATGTCACTCGTTAGTGTTACAAGGTTTCTGGTGTGAATGGGGAGCAGGTGTGTTTAATTTGGTGTTATCGCTCTCACTCTCTCATACTGGTCACTGGAAGTTTAACATGGCACCTCATGGCAAAGAACTCTCAGAGGATCTGAAAACAAGAATTGTTGCTCTACATAAAGGTGGCCTAGGCATTAAGAAGGTTGCCAAGACCCTGAAACTGAGCTGCAGCATGGTGGCCAAGACCATACAGTGGTTTAACTGGACAGGTTCCACTCAGAACAGGCCTCACCGTGGTTGACCAAAGAAGTTGAGTGCACGTGCTCAGCGTCATATCCAGAGGTTGTCTTTGCAAAATAGACGTACGAGTGCTGCCAGCATTGCTGCAGAGGTTGAAGGGGTGGGGGGTCAGCCTGTCAGTGCTTGGACCATACGCCGCACACTGCATTAAATTGGTCTGCATGGCTGTCATCCCAGAAGGAAGCCTCTTCTAAACATGATGCACAAGAGAGCCCGCAAACAGTTTGCTGAAGACAAGCAGACTAAGGACATGGATTACATGCTTCAGATTATTATAGTGGTAAAAATCCAGGTTTTCTTCAACTTCCATGTGATTTTTTGATCCACAGCACATTTTGCCCATATACTGTATTCAATGGCAAACTGCAGTTTTCCTCTAATGTAACAGCAAAGGCTTTTTCTGGCACACCTTCCATGCAGGGTAAATCTGTGCAATCTCTTTTCTGACTTTAGATGTGCCGATCAGACAATGAAAATGTTGGGGTTCATGGAGATTATTTTTTAGAGATTTTTTTTTAGCATCCACAACCTTATTCAGAGGGCCCTAGAGAGCGCTTTCTATTTTGCACGATAACACATTAAAGAGGAAAAAAAGAAAACTCCTGTGCATTATTTGCACCTGTAGGTAAGCCTATAATAAGGCTTACCTATAGGTACTGTAAATATCTTCTAAACTTGCACCGTTTAGGAGATATTTACATTACATGCAGCCGATGACGTCATCGGTGCATGTGCTCGGAAGGAACGGCCAGCCTTGCCATTCCTTCAGATAGATGTACCATGAATGATGGCTATCCCGCGCATGCGCGGGAGTGACGTCATTGCGGCCCTGACCTGTCAAATAGCCGGAGTCCATGGACCCGGAAGGAAGACCGGGTGAAGATGGAAACTGTGTCCAGTGATTACATGGCATCAATGAAGGGCTTTGTTTTCAGGTAAATTTCGCATAATGTGCTAGTATGCGATGCATACTAGCACATTATGCCTTTACCTTGGAGGTCCTAAAAACAAAACAAAAAAACAAAAAAAAAAACCAACCAGTGATTTCCAACCGCTTTAAAAGTCAATAACAAAAAGAATACAAGACTATAGTTATCTGAGGTCTAAATTAGGCATATTCCCTGGTTCACACTGGAAATCAAGTGCTGGTTCACACTGGGAATCACACAGGAATGGGCTGCGCATTCCTGTGCGATTCACATGCAGTTCTGTGCAGTGCAATTTCAGCCCATTCATTTTGAATGGGCTGAAATTGCACTGCACCACACCAAAAGTAGTGCATGCACTATTTTTGGAAAATCACTTCAACTGGATCGCATGGTACATCTGATGCAGGTGAACTCACTTTGCAATCTGCATTTCACATGTCATTACCTTAATATTCACATTCACTGCCGATCACAACTACAGTGGGTTTTGAACCTAGTGCAGGAAACGTGCATGGAACATGGGCTTCCTACACCGGCTAGGTTGTAATCATTGACACCTAATCAGAAATACCCAATTCTAATTATATGGATTTGAAGTGGTGATAAATGTAGTGGTGTACTTACTTTTCCCCATGACAAATCTGCATGTTCATTAATCTAGAGTATGAGAAGTAATAAACCATATCAGTGTTATCTGTCATTATCTTTATCTGTTTGAGATAATATCTCATGATTGCCTGTTCAAATATGTTGAGAAAGTCATCAGTTTCCGTTGGGTGTACTTACTTTGTCACATGACTTTATGTATTCCTATTTATGACATTGGTCAGGTTAGATATTATTCCCTTATGCATAAGTGTCAAAAGGAACTACACTGTTGGTAACTCCCTGCTAGAATCCTCAAAAGATATCAGGATAATGTATATATCCATTTAGGCATCCATTCGATATACAGCTGAGTTCAGTTTTGGCATACGCAGTTCTATATGATCCAATTCATAATTCAGACACCACATTTCATATCCATTCAAAATGCTTTGTAAAGTAATGTGAAGAGATAAGCCACCCGTACATGCATATGCTAATCCATAAAATGCCAGGATAGGTTCAATCCGTCTCTGTAAAATGTTTCTGTGCAACTGGATGGTTTTATCAGTATACCTCACAATCACTATGCTACTTAACCCTTAGGATCAGGTTATACAATACCTGCTTGCTCAACACTGATTTTGATTTTAAAGAAAGGGCTTACTTTTTAAATCAATTGGGACATATTTGAAATGAATAGAGGAATACAAGTAAAGCTATACAAAACATGAGAAAAGCAACAATACATGCAAAAAAGTCTACACTGCTCCTTAAGGCCTCGTGTACACTGGGTAATAAGGCTCCAGTACAGGAGAGTGCAATTTGTTCATGCATGCGAAGGCACAGGTATACTGTCCAGCCTCGCTGCCAGCAGCCTGTTATGCCACGTACACACAATCGGACTTTCCGCCAACAAAACCGTGGATTTTTGTTCAAAGGTTGTTGGCTCAAACTTGTCTTGCATACACACGGTCACACAAATGTTGACCAACCAACAATTCCAAAAGTGGGAACACGGTGACTTACAAGACGTACGACGAGCCAAGAAAAAGGAAGTTCAATAGCCAGTGCGGCTCCTTCTTCTTGATTTCGAGCATGCGTGAACTTTTGTGCGAAGGACTTGTGTACACACGATTGGACTTTCCGACAACAAAGTTTTGTTGGCGGAAAATTTGAGAACCTGCTAGCAAACATTTGTTGGCGGAAAGTCTGACAGCAAATGTCCGATGGAGCATACACACGGTTGGACTTTCCAACAACAAAACTGTGGATTTTTCTTCAAAGGTTGTTGGCTCAAACTTGTCTTGCATACACATGGTCACACAAATGTTGACCAACAATTCCGAACGTGGGAACTCAGTAACGTACAAGACGTATGACGAGTCAAGAAAAGGAAGTTCAATAGCCAGTGCGGCTCCTTCTGCTCGATTCCGAGCATGCATAAACTTTTGTGCGACGGACTTGTGTACACACGATCGGACTTTCCGACAACAAAGCCTTGTTGGCGGAAAATTTGAGAACCTGCTAGCAAACATTTGTTGGCGGAAAGTCCAACGGTAAATGTTCTATGGAGCATACACACGGTTGGACTTTCCCACAACAAGCTCACATCCAACATTTCCCTTCGGAAAATCCGACCATACACATGCGGCATAAGACTCTATGAGATGCTGAAAGCTGATGCAGCTGGACAGTGCACTGAATGGTACTAACGTTTAGGGCCATCTGCGCCCAGGGACAAAAGTCCGGAATGCAGACATGCTCTAAACATTATTCCCACTCAGTGCACTCAGTTTTCAGCTTTTCAAAGAGTTTTATAGGCTGGCACCTCTGCCTTTCACCTGCACGAAAACATTGGAATATCCCTTTATTCACGAGAATGAAGAGATCTCTCCAAAGAGAGAGGATAACCACATTTAGACAGTTGTCTTTGGAAGATCCCTCCTCACACCCTGTTTCTGTGACAGCTAAAAATGTTGGTCTTTCCTTCATCTTTTGTACCTGAGACAATGGCCGCCAGTGCCAACAGTAATAATTAATCTCTCAAATATAAAAATTTATTAATAAATATACAAAGCTGAAAAACATTTTTTCCTTGCATTCATTTTATGATTCAGTTCAAAATTTACATTTTACATCTTTCAAAAGTGTAGACTGATGCCAGAAACAATACAAACTTCACTATGCATGTTCAGGCAATTTACTACCTCTTGGAGCACTCTCTTATTCAGCATCTGGTCTCTGTGCTCGCAAAGTACAGCACAGTGATCTTTGAACACCTACCTAGGTGCCTGGCACAGAAAGCTTCAACTGTCCCTTGGGGGATATTTTTAACTACACATGGCAGATCAAATCATAACCACAGGGGCAAAAGGTCAGATGGCCTTACTATTTCACACTCATGGCTCATGGCTCCAGGGGGGTGATAGTCCTTCTGCACAAGGCACTAGTACCTTCTGCTCTGACAGATTCACCCAGTCAGATTTTTTGCCTTCAGCGTGGCACTCTGATGGCCCTTTGGCCATCAGAGATCCCCCTCACACCCTGTTTCTGTGACAGCTAAAAATGCTGGTCTTTCCTTCATCTTCTGTACCAGAGACAATGGCCGCCAGGGCCAACAGTAAAAATGAATTTTTACAAATGCGGATGCAGACATCAATAAATATAAAAATTTACTAAAAATTTACAAAACTGATTTTTTTTTTGCCTTGCATTCATTTTATGATCCAGTTCAAAAACTACATTTTTCATCCTTCAAAAGTACTTCACAGACTGAAGCCAGAAACAATACACACTTCACTGTGCATGTGCAAGCCATTTACTTCCTCTTGGAGCACTTTCTTGGTCAGCATCTGGTCTCTGAGCTCCTAAAATACAGCACAGCAATCTTTGGACTCCTACCTAGGTTCAGAAGCCTATGGTGCCTGGCACAGAAAGCTTCAGCTGTCCCTTGGGGGAAATTTTTCACTACACATGGCAGATCAGATCATAAACACAGGGGCAAGAGGTCAGATGGCCTTATTAACTCAGACTCAGCTCATGGCTTCAGGGGGGTATAGTCCTTCTGCACAAGGCACTAGTACCTTCTGCTCCGACAAATTCCCCCAGTCTAATTCTCTGCCCTCAGCTTGACACTCTGATGGCCACACACATCCTACCTATCTAAAAAGGCATTTTCTGATTTTATTGGCAGAATTGTGGAGGACATAAATCACAGTAAGTCCCTTCAGTCTACCCTCCTAAGTCAGTGTCTCATATTTCTCTTGTTGCTGATATATTGCTGGAAGAGGACCTAGACGATGAAGATCTTCCCTCTTCTGTAAAGATAAGGCACTTTCTGGTGAGATCTCATCAAAACTAAAGAATACCATTGCTACCCTTATTGACAAGGTATGCTCGTGTTTAGTGTTGGAGCAATCTGAGTCTTCTCACCCTAAAATCTCCAACATGAGTTTCCTAAAATTGCCCTAAAATGGACAAGTAGGAAACACATTTTCCTATTGCGGCGAGCGCGAGGGGGAATTCCCCTCTGGGGGCATACCAGGCCCTTAGGTCTGGTATGGATTTTAAGGGGAACCCCCTACGCTGAAAAAACAGCGTGGGGGTCCCCCCAAAATCCATGCCAGACCCTTATCCGAGCACGCAGCCCGGCCGGACAGGAAAGGGGGTGGGGACGAGCGAGCCCCCCCCCTCCTGAGCTGTACCAGGCCGCATGCCCTCAACATGGGGGTTGGGTGCTTTGGGGGAGGGGGCGCCCTGCGGCCCCCACCCCAAAGCACCTTGTCCCCATGTTGATGAGGACAAGGGCCTCTTCCCGACAATCCTGGCCGTTGGTTGTCGGGGTCTGCAGGCGGGGGGCTTATCGGAATCCGGGAGCCCCCTTTAATAAGGGGGCCCCCAGATCCCGGCACCCCACCCAATGTGAATGAGTATGGGGTACATGGTACCCCTACCCATTCACCTAGGGAAAAAAAGTGTCAATAAAAAAAACACAGTACACAGGTTTTAAAAGTAATTTATTAGGCATCTCCAGGGGTCTTCTGCCGACTTCGGGGGTCTTCTGCCGACTTCGGGGGTCTCTCAGGCCTCTTCTCCCTCTCTCCGGTGTCGTCTCTGCGCTCTCTGGTTCTTCTCCGGTGCCTTCTTCCTTCTGCCGGGCTCCTCCGCTATCTTCTGCTCTTTTGCCGCTCTTTTGCTAGCGGAGGAGCCCGGACATCTGGATCATCTTCTTCCCTCTTCTCTTCCAGAGATGTTGACACGACGCTCTCTCCGGCTGTAATGCTGTCTGTGCGCTCTGCTATGACTTATATAGGCGGTGACATATAAGGGAGCGTGGTCATAGGATGACATGACCACACCCCCTTATGACCTCACAGTCCCCGCATGCCCCAGACGATGAGGCGTGTCCCTTGGGACACAGCCCATTCCAGATCAGTGTAAAGAGCCAATAAAAATGGCTCTTTACCACATGACCAGCTGTGTCCAATCACAGCCGGTCACATGCACTGTACTCGTGCACGGCGCTCGTGCACTCCCCTAGTGGTGCACAGAGCGGCGATCAGGGACGAGGCTTGTCATCCCCTATCGTGGTAAAGAGCCAAGTAAATTGGCTCTTCACCACATGGCTGGCAGTGTCCAATCACAGCCAGTCACAGAATATCAAAAAACTGCCGTAACGAGCTGTTACCAGATTCTACTCCTCACACACCGGTCGTGTGTGAGGAGGAGATTGCGGTAACAGCTCGTTACCGCCTACAGTGTACACCATCACACACTGATTGTCCCCCCCGTAATAAAGAGGACGTGTCACCACACATCTGAGTACCTGTCACAGCCCATCTGAGTATCTGTCACTGCCCTTCAGAGTACCTGTCACCAGCATCAGAGTACCTGTCGCCACCCATCAGAGTACCTGTCACAGCCCATCTGAGTACCCGTCACCACCCATCAAAGTGTTCGTCACCACCCATCAGAGAACCTGTCACCAGAGTACCTGTCACCGTCCATCAGAGTACCCAAGTACCTATCACCAGCCCATCAGAGTAACCGAGTACCTATCTGCAGCCCATCAGAGTAACCGAGTACCTATCTGCAGCCCATCAGAGCAACCAAGTACTTGTCACCAACCCATCAGAGTACCCGAGTACCTGTCACCAGTCCATTAGAATACCCGAGTACCTGTCACCAGCCCATCAGAGCAACCAAGTACTTGTCACTAACCCATCAGAGTACCCGAGTACCTATCTGCAGCCCATCAGAGTACCCGAGTACCTGTCACCAGCCCATCAGAGTACCCAAGTACCTGTCCAGCCCATCAGAGTACCCGAGTACCTGTCACCAGCCCATCAGAGTACCAGTCACCAGCCCATTAGAGTACCTGAGTACCTATCTGCAGCCCATCAGATTACCTGAGTATCTGTCACCAGCCCATTAGAGTATCCGAGTACCTGTCCAGCCCATCAGAGTAACCAAGTACTTGCCACCAGCTCATCAGAGTACCCAAGTACCTATCACCAGCCCATCAGAGTAACCAAGTACTTGTCACCAGCCCATCAGAGTACCTGAGTGCCTGTCACCAGCCCATCAGAGTACCCGAGTACCTATTTGCAGCCCATCAGAGTACCCGAGTACCTATCTGCAGCCCATAAGATTACTCGAGCACCTGTCTGCAGCCCATCAGAGTACCTATCTGCAGCCCATGCCTCATAGATTATACATTGGGGTGTTTGCTTTCCAAAATTGGTGTAATTTTGTGGGTAATTCCACTGTCCTGGTGTGATAGGTAGAAATGAAATTATAATGCCTGACGGTGCTCCCAGCATGTTGGACCTCTCTATGTGGCCAAGCTGTGTAAAAGTCTCACACATGTGGTATCGCCATACTCAGGACGAGTAGCAGAATGTATTTTGGGGTGTCATTTTTGCTCAATACATGCCATGTGTTAGAAATATCTTATAAATTGACCACTATATGTAAAAAAATATGTTTCCATTTTCTTTCCAAGATTTGTGGAAAAAATGGGGTAATTTTGTGGGTAATTCAATTGTCCTGGTGCTCCAGGGCTTTCAAAAATGTAATAGGTCATTAGGAAATTTTATGTGTAATTTATGCTCCTAGAACGCCGGACGGTGCTCCCCTCATGTTGGACCTCTCTATGTGGCCAGGCTGCGTAAAAGCCTCACACATGTTGTATCACCATACTCGGAACGAGTAGCAGAATGTATTTTGGGGTGTAATTGGAAGTATGCATATTCTGTGTGTGAGAAATAACTTGTTATTGTGACAATTTTGTGTAAAAAAAATAAAGATAAAAAATAATAATTTCTTAATTTTCCCAAGAATTGTGAGAAAAAATTAGAACTTCAAAAAACTCGTCATGCCTCTTACTAAATACATTGGACTGTCTATATTTCAAAAAGGGGTAATTTGGGGGGTATTTGTACTTTCCTGACATTTCAGGGCCTCAGGAAATGAGATAGGCCATCAGTACATCAGGTGTGATCAATTTTTAAGTATTGGCACCATAGCTTGTAGACTCTATAGCTTTCACATAGACCAAATAATATACACTCATTTGGGTTGTTTTTTTACCAAAGATACATAGCAGTATAAATGTTGGCCCAAATTTACGAACAAAAATGACTTTTTGCAAAATGGTATCATAGAAACTAAAAAAAAGTGTTTTTTTTCAAAATGTTCTCCCCCTTTTTTCACTTATGTCGCAAAAAATAAAAAACCCAGTGGTGATAAAATATCACCAAAAGAAATCTCTATTTGTGTGAAAAAAATTATAACAATTTTGTTTGGGTACAGTGTTGCATGACTGAGTAATTGGCATTCAAAGTGTGAGATCGCTGAAAGTTGAAAATTGGTATGGGCAGGAAGGGGGTATAAGTGCCCTGTATTGAAGTGGTTAAGTTACTTTTCAAATTTGTTTTGGAATTCAATTTTGTTTTTAAATTAGTTTTGAATTTGAGTAGAAGTCAAATAATTTGTTATTTTGTTATTTTGGACAGAAGTTTGTTATATTTCGTTATATTGGATACGTTTAAATTCATTACTATTGTAATTCGGAAGTTTGGATACATCTGAATCAAATAATGAAAATGTTGTCCGAATTTAGATTCGGAACTAAAAGAACCATGCATGCTTAGTGTTTGTTCTTCTTCTTTAATGTGGCTTTCTTCAACATGTAAAATAAGAGCGAAATGATGAATCATCAGACCACACTCCTTTTTCAATTACTCAGTGGCTTAGCTTTTTTTTCCTTGTCAAAAGAAGTTTATTGAGTATACAATGTTATAAAGATACATAAAGTAAGTTTACAAGGATCTATAAAGTAAGCTCATTGTTTTACAGTAGGGTTTCTATAGGTAAATATAATGAAATTTCAAATATTAAACATTGGGTTTACGTAAACCTAAATTAAAGATATATATCATTTCCTTAGTTACTTTTGTAGGTATTTAAATGATTTATACCTACTATACATATTGTTTACAAGTAGAGTGTATATAGGTCAAATAAATTCTGATAATGAGCTTTAATCGTAAGGTGGAGAAAAGGAAAGAGAAAGAAGAAAAAGGGTTGAAAGGTAGAGGTATGGTCCACAAGGTTGTCCCGCTTGTCAGTTTATTATTCTTTTTAGTTCTCTTTGAAGCCTTAGAATGGGTGTCTCTGTAAGTCATTTAATCTGTTACCATGGCAACAGGACAGAGTCATTGAAGTTTGACAGGAACTGTTGTTTTATCCAAGGATGCCAAAGTTTTTCAAATTTTGGAATTTGATTTTGATCGATGGCTACCATCTTAGCATGGGACATTGTATTATTCATTCTGTGAATTGTTTCTGCTAGTACCAATGTAGGAGATTTCCATGCCTTGGCCACTGTTTGTTTTGCAGCCGTTATTAGTTGGATCATAAGTTTGAATTGAGAGAGTGTTAACCATTCCGGTTTTAGATTAAGTAAAGTTAAATATGGATCTGGTTGTATTATTTTTTAAAATATTTTAGATGCAATCACGAAGACTTCCTTCCAGAAGGTTTGGATTACTGGGCACGTCCACCATATGTGTAAATATGTGCCTATTTCTGGGCATCCTCGAAAACAAAGAGCTGAGGTATTAGGTGAATATTTTGCCACTCTAGCGGGTACAAGGTACCAGCGAGTTAGGACTTTATAATTTGTCTCCAGTGCTAAGATGTTGGGTGAAGATGACTTAGATGTGAGCCATATGTTAGACCAGTCCGTGTCTTCTAAAGTTCGTCCCAGGTCCTCCTCCCACCTCTGAACGTAAGAGGGTCTATTAAGATTTGCTACTCCATATAATTGATTATAAAGTGATGAAATTGTACCTTTAGCAAATGGATCTTTTGTACAGATTGATTCAAAAATGGATAATTGGGATAATGGTGTATCCCCCTTTAGGAATGGTGTATAGAAATTTTTGATTTGGAGATATCTAAATATCTCAGAGTTTGGTAGATCATATTTTTCTCTAAGCGATGGGAATGAAAGGAATGATTTAGATGCTATGAAGTCATTTAGTGTCTGAATGCCTGATGTTGTCCAAGCTTTAAAAGAATTTGGGTAGATCCATGCCAGATAAAAGGCCGGATTTCTGATAAAAGAAAGGAGAGGATTGTGTGGAGATTGTAACTGATATTTGGTTTTTAGTTTATCCCAGAGAGATAAGAAGTGTTTAGTTATGGGATTATGAATTTTAAAGCGGTCTTTAGGATCAAGCCATAATAAATTTGATATTAATAGTGGGTCATTTTCTGAAGGCTCTATAAATACCCATAATGGGATTTCCTGTTTTGCATGGTATTTGGACAGACTGGCCAAATGTGCTGCTCTGTAGTAGTTAGTAAAATTAGGGTATCCCAGGCCTCCTTTATTTTTGGGAAGATGTAGTGTGTGTATAGGTATACGTGGTTTAGAAGAGCCCCATATAAACGAAGTTGCTCTTTTTTGTACTATTCTCAAAAAATAGGAAGGAATTGGAATAGGGAGGACTCTGAATAGATAAAGCAATTTGGGTAGAATAGTCATTTTGATTGCATTAATCTTCCCTATCCAGGATAAAGGAAGTTGCGACCATTGTTTTATTAGATTTGTGATCTGTCTTAATACAGGAGGATAATTGGTTGAGAATAAGTCAGAATGAGATGCTGTTAAATGAATTCCAAGATATGGGATTGATTTTTCTGCCCATGTGAATGGGAGTGCAGCCCTAGCCGGGATCAATTCCATGTTTGTGAGTGAAATATTAAGCATTAGGCATTTCTTAGGATTAATCATAAGGCCGGATAGGGCTGCAAATCCATCAAGAGCTGGTATTAAGTTAGGACCAGAGACCTGTGGTGATGATAGAAAAAGTAATATATCGTCTGCAAATATACATAATTTGTGTGTAATACCTCCTACTTCAATGCCAGTTATAGTTTGGTTTGTTCTGATGTATTGGGCCATGGGTTCGAGTATAAGGGCAAATAATAAGGGAGATAATGGGCAACCCTGTCGGGTACCTCTTTCGATATTAAAGGCTTCAGATTTGTATCCAGCATATTTTATATAGGCTTTGGGTTTATTATATAATGCTTTGATCCATGTTAAAAAGTGGGGTCCAAAACCCCATTTTTGTAATGAATATTGCATATATTGCCAGGATACTGTGTCAAATGCCCTCTTAATATCGAGAGATAGAAAACATAAAGGGATTTTCCGTTTTTTAGCAATATGTGCCAATAACACTGCCCTGCGTATATTATCGCCTGCCTGTCTATTTGGCATGAAGCCTACTTGATCTCTATGTATTAATTTTCCTATAATGCTATTAAGGCGTTTTGCTATTATTTTTGCTAATAATTTAATATCGAGGTTTAACAGAGAGATAGGCCGATAATTCACACAGGAAGTATCATCAGAAAGGGGTTTTGGGATCATACAAACAATTGCCATTAGTGTTTCTTGCCGAAAAGAATGTCCATCTAGAAGTTTGTTAAACGTTTCAGTGAGAATGGGAGAGAGTATTTCTGAGAATGTTTTATAGTATAAAGCCGAGTAGCCGTCTGGGCCTGGTCTTTTGTTAAGTTTTAGGTCTTTTATGGCGTTTGCAACTTCATCTATAGTTATAGGCTCATCCAAACTGCTTTTTTGATTCTGAGATAACTCAGGTAAGGTTATTTTTGAGAAGAAGGATTCAGCCTCTGTAGGATTAAATTCATTGTTTGTCTTATATAAAGTTGCGAGATGTGAGTGAAATTTATGGACTATTTTAACTGGATTACAAGTGTAAACATTTTTTGATAATTTCAAACGTATTGGTTTGAAAGATTTGTTAGTTGAATTTAATGCCCGAGCCAAATATGTACCTGGTTTGTTTGTATTCATGTAGAAATTGTGTTTGGAGCGTTTGAGGGATTTATCAACTGACTCAGTGAGAAATAGATCGTATTCCAATCTAGATTTTTCCAGATGAGATTTTGTACTCTGAGATGGATTATCTTGAAATGATATGTAGGCTGCGTTAAAATTGAGTTCTAGTTTTTTTGCTAGATTTTTGCGTTCCCGTTTAAATAGTGCCATTTGTCTTTGTATTGTACCACGCAAGACAGGCTTATGAGCTTCCCACAGTGTTATTGGGGAGATGTCTGTTGTATTATTAATTGATATGTATTCCTTTAAAGCTTGTTCAATGGCCATCTGATGTAGTGGGTGTTTGAGCATTATGTCCGGTAAGTACCACGTTGGGTCATGCGCTTTTGGTATGGCTGAGGCTATAGTAGTGTATACTGCATTATGGTCAGACCACGGAATCGGAATTATATCTGATGCAATAATTTCTGGTATCATTCCTATTGTTAGAAAAATATGATCTATTCTGGTGAAGGTTTGATGAGGGTGCGAGAAATAAGTGAATTTCTTTTTCATTGGGTTACTTTCTCTCCACGAATCTACCAGATTGTATTTGGAAAGAAGTTGAGAAAAAGGTAATCTAGAGGTTATTTTGGATGGTGTAAAAGGTGATTTATCTAGAAATGGGAGGAGGACCTGGTTCGAATCCCCACACATTATCACTGTTCCTATTTTGTGTGTATTAATCACTTGTAATATATGTGAGAGGAATGGTGTAGGTTGTTTGTTAGGAGCATAGTAGGAAATCACTGTGATTGCTGTATCCATTATATAACCCATGAGTATCAGGTATCTACCTTCTGGGTCTTTAATTTCTGATGATAAGATGAATGGTGTGGATCGGTGAAATGCAATTAGAGTTCCCCTTTGCTTGGTACAGGCAGAAGCCGTGTAAATTTGTTGATAAAAAGGAGAAATATATTTTGGAGTAGAATCTTTGGTGAAGTGTGTTTCTTGGAGGCATACTATGTGAGCCTTCTTGTTATGAAAAGTACGGAAGGCTTTGGTCCTTTTTTGAGGGACATTTATTCCCTGAACATTCAGGGAAAGTATATTCAGTGGTGCCATGGCAATAGATCAAATAGTTTTGACTTACTTTTTGTTATGCAGAGCTGACTGCGCAGATCAACCTGTGTGGACTGAAGAGATGAATAGATAGAAAAGAAACCAGTGAATTCTGGAGTAAAGAGTAAACAAAAAACATATGAGATTAGATGATACATTGTATAAATAATTTTTTGCAAGTAATCACAATTTACCCGTGAAAGAGAATAAATATCTCTCTCAGGGGAATAAGTGCCTTCGTCACACTCCCACATAATATGGTTGGGAGAATGAGGAGGGCTAATGGGGGTACACGGATCTTCCGCTTACAGGAGAGAAGTGCTATGTCAAAAGACATCAAAATGATGTTTCATTAATTGGAGTGCAGAATATAGTTTTTGTTGAAATTATTTATTCCAGGGTGGTTGTATATGGTTAGCCCTAGGCTAAATAATTCAGTTAGAAAGGTACTGTTAATAACTTTGGTATTGATGAAGATAGTTTGAATTATTTGGGGATTTTAACCCTTTTAGAGTAAACAATTACATATTTTATTCATATGTAACTGTTTAGATATGTTAACTCATAAAATTGAGGTTATATTGCTTCAGATTAGAATAAACAAAAACATAATTCTAGGAACTAGTTTGGTAATAATATATTTGTTTTAAGAAAAGAAAGAAAAAGCTTCCATTACTTCTGGATTATTGAACATATTTGTCCTAAAAAGTAATAAATCTATTGTTATTACCTGATAATATATAACTGAACAAGAATTTCCTTATTTCACTTATATATTCTAAGGCTATATGAATCAGAAGTAATAAGAAATATAACTGGAATGTAACATGATCCCACACAGTGTGTGACTATCAGAATGCAGTTACATTCAGTTATAAATATAGGTTTTTTATAGAGAACCATCTCTTAGTATAATAAATGAAGAGATATCAGGAATTAGGATGTCAGTCCATTGAATCTTCTTGGTCCATGGATGATGTGGCATAACGGCCTCTTTTGTGAGAATGATGATTCCCATTTTGTTCTGAAATTTTCTGGGTGCTGCCTGAAGGTGAAGATGATGCCATTCTTCTGCGTGTGGGTTCTGTCAGATTTAATTTTAAAAGGGTTTGTTGTAGTTCATCTGCTGATCTGCTTCTGTAAATTGTACCTTGGTAGTTAAATCTGACTGAAAAGGGGAAACCCCATTGATACATAATGTTGTGGCGTTGCAGTTCCATTAGTTGGGGTTTCATGGATCGTCTTTTAGTAATAGTAAGTTGGGATAGGTCAGCAAAAATTTGATAAATGTGTCCTTGAAAATTAAGTTCCTTTTTTTCTCTTGCAGCAATTAGTATTTGTTCTTTCGTTCTGTAATAATGAAATTTTGTGATTATATCACGTGGGGGTCCATCTTTCTTTTTGGCTGTGAGGGCTCTGTGTACTCTGTCCAGTTCTAAACGTTCAATAGGGATATCTGGCTTTAGTTCTTGTAATAGAGCAGTAATAGTAGATTGCAGGTCTGTCACAGTTTCAGGTATTCCCCTTATGCGCAAGTTTGAACGTCTGGCTCTATTTTCGTAATCTTCGAGCTTAGTTTGAAGTATTAAATTCTCTTTTTTTAATTGTTCCAATTCTGTTATATTTTCTTGGGTTGTAATTTCAATTTCATCCATTTTTATTTCTAGGGCTGCGGTGCGGTTTCCCAGCTCTCTTATTTCTTTGGTTAGGCTTTTTGTTATTTGGTCTGAGGTTTGTTTTAAAGCCTTATGAAGCATCTTTTCAAATTGTAATAATATTACTGGGGATGCTGAGGAGGCTTGTGGAGAAGTTTGTGAGAGGATTTGTTCTGTATCTGACTCAAATGGAGAGTCTTGCTGTGACATTTTCTGTCTGTGAGAGCGCCCTGATGCTGTATCTTGTGAGGTGACTGGAGCTGCTTCAGCTGCAGTGAGTGCCTGTGAGCTCTTTGTGAGGTGATTTTTATTTCTGCCACGGTTTCCTCCCAGTACCATATTTCCTGCCAAAACTTTCACAGTTTGTTCCCAGGGGCAAAAAGGTTCAAATGGATACCTTTTGAGCCTGCAGGCTCCGCTTTGTCCTTCTCTTCTCTCCTCAGCGGTGTGGAGCTCTAACAATGCATGTCTGCTCCGCTAGGCTCCGCCTCCTGCCGGCGGCTTAGCTTTTTTAATCCTAAAGCCAAGTTTTGTGCAGGGCCGGAATTACCTTCAGGCACAATAGGCATGTGCCTTAGCAGCAAAGACAAAAATGCGGCTATTCCCTGTCTAGTTATTGGCCATGCAGTTTTTCTCATAAGTAGAAATATATTTATCCCATATAAGTTTTTTTTTATATTGTCGCACCATTTTAACCCTTTCATGACTAAGCCTATTTTTGAAATTTGGTGTTTACAAGTTAAAAAAAAAAAAAATCCATATTTTTTGCTAGAAAATTACTTAGAACCCCCAAACATTATATATATTTTTTTAGCAGAGAATCTAGAGAATAAAATGGAAATTGTTGCAATATTTTATATCACACGGTATTTGTGCAGCGGTGATTTAAACGCAAATTTTTGGAAAAGGGACAATTCCATGAATTTTAAAAAATCCAAACAATAAAGTTACCCCAATTTTTTTATATAATGTGAAAGATGATGTTACGCCAAGTAAATAGATACCAAACATGTCACGCTTTATAATTGCACGCACTCGTGGAATGGTGACAAACTATGGTAGCTATAAATTTCCATAGACGACGCTTTACATTTTTTTTACGGTTACCAGGTTAGAGTTACAGAGGAGGTCTAGGGCTAGAATTGTTGCTCTCGCTGTGACGATCGTGGCGATACCTCACATGTGTGATTTGAACACCGTTTACATATGCGGGCGCGACATCCATATGCGTTTTCTTCGCTGCGTGAGCTCGCGAGGACAGGGGCGCTTTGAAAAAAAAATTTTTTTTTATTTATTTTATTTATTTTTATACTTATAAATTGTGTTTCTGTTCAAAGTTTTTTATTGAAAAGCAGACATAGAATTCAACAGGCAATATTTATGCAACATGTAACAATAAGATTTATACAGGTTTTTTCTGCGACATAAGTATTACAACAGACATCAGGGACATGTCAAAAACAGAAGGTCCAGAAGATATTCCTCGCAGAGATAACTGTGGATGCATTATAACTGTTTCCATTTATAATTAAAGTCAAATTAAAACAAAAACTAAAGCTAAAGTTTTATTTGTTTGCTCGAAAAGTAAATCTGCAAGAATGTCAACATCTGGTAATCATTTTGTAAATTGTAAAAAACATTGCCAGTGATATATCTGAAGAAGAGACGTTAAGTAGAAAAGGTAGAGTGAGGAGAGTGGTAGGAAAAGAAGAGGTAGAAAGAGACTAGAGATAGGAGTGGAGAGGGGAGGAGTGGTCGGGGGGGACGCACGAACCAACAAAGTACCATTAAGTATGTCTAATGTTGTTGTGATCTGGTTAGGGTTTTAGAAGGTGCTTATCGAAGTCCGGGGGTAGAAAGTGTTCAGCCCAAGAATTCAAGATTTTAATGTGCTGGGGAATCCTATTAAGGATTGTTGCTTCAACTTTACTGTGGATCATAGCTTGAGTGACCCTGTTTTTGACTTCAGCTAGAGCGAGTTTTGTGGTTTTACAGGCCCTGGCTATCGTCTGTTTAGCTGCTGTCGTGAGCTGAAGGAGAAGGCGGGTCTGGGATCTGGTGAAATTTGAGGGGATAAGATTCAACAACGCAACAGCCGGGTCAGGATCAATGGGATGTTGAAATAGGGTGGAGGCCATACGGAATATTGCAGCCCAGAATTCCTGTACTATTGAGCACGTCCACCATATATGTATATGGGTACCCCGTTCGTTACAGCCACGGAAACAAGTAGCAGGATAATTTGGGAGAAATTTGGAGATCCTGGCAGGAACCAGGTACCATCTCATGAGTACTTTGTAGTTCGCTTCTTGAGCGATTACATTGTGGGATGATATTTTCGTATAGGACCAGATATCAGACCAGTCCTCTGCATCAAGGTCTAATGAGAGGTCTTTGGACCACTGCACAGCATAAGAGGAAAGGTTGGTTGGGGGAGAGGTCAGATGAGTATATAAGAGGGAAATTAGTCCCGGGGCATGAGGGTCAGAGTTGCAAATCCCTTCAAAAATGGATAGATCATCTAGTGAGGTGTGTGTGCCTATAGTTGTATGGATAAAGTGGGCTATCTGTAGATATCTAAAGACTTCTGTAGGGGGAATGTCAGCTTGGTTTTGTAGCGAAGAGAACGTCTTAATAGTGGTTCCAGAAGCAAAATCACATATGCGATATAGTCCCGCCCTAAGCCAGATTTGAAATGATCTTGGGTTGATTTGAGTCGGATAAAATTTCGGATGATCCAGGAAAGAGAGTAACGGGGAATGAGCAGATTGTAACTTAAATGGGCCTCGGAGTTTATCCCACAACTTAAGGGAGTGTCCTGTAATGGGGTTACTGATTGGACCACGCGTTGAGGGGGGCAACCATAATAGGTTAGACACTTTCAGGGGGTGAAGGTCTATGGCTTCCAAACTAACCCAAAGTGGAATTTCATTTTTTACATGGTATAGAGTTATCTGGGCTAGCTGAGCAGCGTGGTAGTATCCCAAAAAGTTAGGCAGACCCAACCCCCCCTTGAGTTTACTACGAAGTAATATAGCTTTAGATACCCTAGGTCTTGTGGAGCCCCATATGTATTTGGACACTCTTGTCTGAATAATGCGGTGGTAGTATGAGGGAATAGGGATCGGAAGGACTTTATATAAATAAAGCAGTTTTGGGAGCATAGACATCTTTACAGCTGCTATCCGGCCTAGCCAAGAGATACATATCGGGCGCCAGGATTCTAATAGGGCTGTTAGGTGTTTTAACATAGGGAGGTAGTTGGCTCTAAATAAGTGGGCCGGGTCGCTAGTTAGTTTGATACCAAGATAGGCTATTGAGGATGTAGACCAGGTGAAAGGGAAGAATTCTCGTATGTGTTCAAGTTCTGAGTGTGGTAGGGACACTTTGAGGGCCTTAGATTTGGATTGGTTGACTTCCAATCCTGATATTAGAGCAAATTTGTCTAGAAGGTAGATAAGATTCGGGAGTGTGGTTCGTGGAGAGGTGACGAATAGTAGTGCATCATCGGCAAATAGGCATAATTTATGTGATGTAGAGGCTATATCTAAGCCTTTAATATTTGGGTTTGCTCTAAGGAGAGCTGCTAATGGTTCAATCGCTAATGCGAACACTAGGGGGGAGAGGGGGCACCCTTGTCTTGTACCCCGTTGTATCTGAAAACAGTCCGATCGGTATCCTGAATATTTAACATATGCTTGTGGTTGGTTGTAAAGGGAGTTTACCCATTGTAGAAAGTTAGGGCCAAATCCCCATCTTTGTAGTACATAGTGGAGGTAAGGCCAAGAGACAGTGTCAAACGCCTTACGAATATCAAGAGAGAGAAGATGCATAGGGATTTGGCGTGTTCGAGCTAGGTGTTGGAGTAGAATGACACGACGGATGTTATCACTGGCTTGACGTTTTGGGATGAAGCCTACTTGGTCTTCTTTGTGTATAAGACCACCTATAATTGGGTTGAGGCGTAACGCCATAATTTTGATATAGGCCTGTAATTGGACCACAGAGAATTGTCTGTGTTAGGCTTGGGTATCATGGAGATGATGGCTGTCAACGTGTCTCGACCAAAGGAGTGTTGTTTAAGGAGGGCGTTAAAGGTGTTGGTGAGAAGGGGGGCTAAGATGGGAGCAAATTTTTTGAAGTAGGAGCTAGAGAGACCGTCGGGGCCTGGTCTTTTGTGTGTTTTAAGAGACTTTATAGCAATAAGAACTTCTTCGGACGTAACGGGGCATACCATAGACTCTCTATTGGCCTCTGACAATTTCGGAAGTGTGATATTTTGAAATAATGACTCAGCTTGTGTCGCCGAGAAGGTACGTGTTGGGGTATATAGTTCTGCCAACTTTCTGCGGAATTCAGAGAGCACCTTCACCGGGTTACTCGTGAAATTATCCTTGGCCACTTTGAGTCTGATGGGATTGTGTACCCTTTCCGGTCGACGAAGTCTCAATGCAAGGAAGGTATCCGGCTTATTAGCTTTAGTATAAATTGTGTGGTTGGATCTAGGAATGGCTTTGTCTGCTGATTCTGCCAAGAGCAGGTCCAACTCTGTTTTCGTCTTTTCTAGCAAAATTCTATGAGATTCAGTTGGGGTGGATTGGAATTGGAGGAAGAGGCGGTGAAAATCTGCCTCCAGTTGCTGGGTTCTGAGTTTTTTATCTCTTTTGAGGTGAGTGGATACGGATATGCAGGTCCCTCGGATCACGGGTTTGTGCGCCTCCCATAATAGGACAGGTGAGATATCAGGTGTGGAATTATACTGTATGTATTCTTTAAGGGCTAGTTCTATATCAAAACAATAGGATTAGTTAGTTAAATATGCCTCATTTATACACCAGGTGCGATCTCTAGACTGAGGAATCAGGGTAGAGACAGTTGTGATCACTGCACAGTGGTCTGACCAAGTTATTGGAAGAATGTTTGAGTGGAGTAGGGTTGGTGAGGACGAAACAGGTATAAAGATGTGATCAATCCTTGAAAAGGATTTGTGTGGGTATGAATAAAAAGTAAAGTTTTTCTTAGCAGGATTACATTCTCTCCACGTGTCTAGTAAAGAGGCCTGCTGGAAAGGGCGTGGCCTGGACGGCGATGTGAGAGGACGTGATCGACCGGAGCTCCGCTAGTGGTAATCCTTATTCCCCCATCCTGCACCAAATACGGGCTAGATTTCTGCCCAAATTGTGGGTACCAGCAGCGCAGACAAGCCGGATCATGTCCCCCCCTAAAAAAGGCGCAGCTGCCTCCTCGTCCTTAGACAAATACCGGAGGACGGAGCGAGGCACAGAGCAGCAAGATGGCGCCGCGCCAGCAGCACACGAGGCCCCTCACACAGACCCAGCAGCAGACGGCACGGCCCAGGTACTTGAAGCCATCTCGCTGTGCCAATCCACCCTAACGACAAAAATAGAGGAAGTGAAGGTGGACATATCTTTAATCAGGCACGACATGACAAAATTGAGGGAGAGAGTTACTGAGGCCGAGACCAGGATTGGACGTGCGGAGGACACACTGTACCCCTTGCAACATTCCCATGAGGATCTGCAGCGGCAGATGCAGCAACTTGCTCAGAAGCATGACGACCTCGAGAACCGCTCCCGCAGATCCAACCTGCGCTTCATTGGGCTGCCTGAGGGCTCGGAGGGCACAGATCCTGCCACCTTCCTTGAGCAGCTTCTGATCACAACATATGGCAGAGAAGCCTTCTCTGCAACTTTCGTGGTGGAACGGGCCCACCGTATGCCTGCACGCCGCCCGCCTGAAGGAGCACCACCCCGCACCTTTATAGCCAAGCTGCTAAACTTCAGAGACCGAGATGCGGTGCTTCGATTGGCAAGAATTAAAGGCAACATTCCCTTCCAGGCAAGATTCATCTCAGCATTCCCAGATTTTTCTGCTGAGGTGCAGAAGCAACGAGCGCGGTTCACAGAAGTCAAACGCCGCCTTAGAGCTCACCACATCAAGTACGCAATGCTCTTCCCAGCTCGTCTCCGCGTGACAGGCGAAGACAGGGTGCACTTCTTTGAGGACCCCGCCTTGGCTTCGGAATGGCTAGACCAACAAGACGCCGCGAGAAATCGCCCAGGCTGACCACGACCTAGTCCTACTAACATTGTAAGTGCCTTTTCTTCTTAACCCACTAAGTTAACTCTTTACCTGAACCCACTACCCTTGATCCTCCTTTGCCAAACATGGCCTACCATTTGGGCCTAGACGCCTACGTTTTGTGCCCACAACGTATATGGTCCTCAGCACTCATGCTATGTGCTCCCCTCCTCCTTATACTGAAATTTGCCAGGACCTGGAACCCTCCACTACGGTTTTTCCAAAGTACTGAGCACTTGCAAACCCACATTCCCGCCCACGTGGTGCGTTTAACGGTTTGGTCTCAAGGAGACCCTCTTAATCTCAGGGACACGCCATTACCAAACACAAGGAACTATCCGATCCATATTGCACCCCCCGAACACCGGTGCCGGACGCACCCCCCCATTGCTATCATAGTACTTTGGACTCCAACCTTCTTGGTGCCAATATGATAAGAGTCTATACCACAGAGGAGCATAGGCCCAGGCTTATGCAATATACCTTCGGTTTGAACCGCAGAGATTTCACGTTCTCCATTGCTGATTTAACTTCCAGAACTTATTCGCACCCAAAGAGGGTTTTTGATTACTCCGCCGCCGGCGCTGCCAAATAGGCTTTCGCCGGCAGTGGAATGTTTAAAAGTGCAGCAGTTTATGTTTGATTGATAATGCAATGTAGCTGCACTAAGTTTGGGCTGGATGCCCCAGTCAAGTTCGGGAGACTGAGGGCAGGGAGGGGGGCTGTGGGAAATGTTCGGTTTAGGAACCAGTTTGATGTTGTTACATGCCTTCATATACTAGTACATAATCATTATCATATGGGAAAGGTGACAGAACTTAAAATTAATATGTGTCTTCCCTTCGTCCGTGCGGGGTGTGGTGGTGTGGGAGCCCATAAAATGATCCACGTCTATCCTATCATCATCTGTACTAAACTGCTATGGCCAACATAAAATTCCTCTCCTGGAATATTCGGGGGATCCGGGATAAAATTAAACGTACTGCGATATTCAATAATCTCAAATCATACAGAGCTGACATTATAGTCCTGGTGGAAACCCATGTCACGGGTCAACTTCAACATGCACTTAAACGTCCCTGGATTGGTTGGGCGTTCCATGCCACCCACACTCCGTATTCACGAGGAATTTCGATCTTAATAGCCAAAACAACCCCATTTGCAGTCATTTCAGTGTGTACCGACCCTCAGGGGAGGTATATATTCTTGCACTGCACACTAAATGGTACGCAGTATTTAATAATGGCATTTTACATTCCTCCTCCATATAAATCCACTTTAATTACTGAGGGATTGCTATACATGGCACAACACCCCAATATCCAATGTATTTGGCTAGGCGATTTCAATATGGTTCTAGAACCCCATAAGGATAGGTTACAATCACAACAAAACACTCCTCATCCAGAAACCACTAGACTCGCACGCACGCTAGCAGAATTTTCGTTAACCGATACATGGAGATACAAACACCCAGACACCAAGGCCTACTCCTGCTTTTCGGCGACACACTCAACCATGTCCCGAATTGATCTCATCTTAATATCAAACAATCTAATTCCAAAGCTATCTGACTCAGGTTACCACACGAGATCCCTTTCGGATCACGCTCCATGTTGGGCCACACTACAACTAGTCCCTAATACAGGACCCCGCAGCTGGCGCCTACACCCTTTTTGACTAACAACACTGAAAGTTTAGGAGGACATACACGGGGAGTGGCAGTACTTCTTCAAGACTAATAGGAACACTGCCCCAAAGGGTATGATATGGGAAACATTCAAACTCCACGCACGCGCCGTTTTATCTTCTCGCATAAACAGAATAAAAAAATCTTCCAAAGCCCTTATGCTTCAAGCCTCTGACAAACTAAACTTGCTTACTGGGGAGTTCCAAAACGACCCAACACAGGAAAAGGCATCTGCACTCAGAATGCAGACCCGTCTTGTAGACCAGTTACAGTTTGAAAAAGCTAAGCAAAAACTCTTCTTTGTGCGACAACGGATATTTGAACAAGGGGAACGCGCGGGAAAACTACTGGCGTATCTTGCCCGCCAAGATACAAACCCACCGATAGTAGTCACACTCTCGGGCCCCAACAATACCACATACTCAGACCCCCCAATGGTTGCGAAAGCTTTTCAAGTATACTTCGCTGATCTATACTCGTCTAAGGTTCAGACTACCGCACAAGAAACACAGGCCTTTCTCCAAGACATCCCTTTTCCCCAACTATCAGAATCCCAACTCACTGACTTGGAGGCTCCCCTAACGTCGGATGAAGTGGCACTTGCCATAGCATCCCTCGCGCCAGCTAAAGCACCAGGTGGAGATGGTTTGCCCCTTGACTTTTACGCAGCCTACTCAGAAATACTCATCCCCGAACTGTTGACGCTTTACAACCATATATTTGAGTCTGGGTCTCTTCCTGAATCCCTACGCCAGGCAGTTATTATAGTGATCCCCAAACCAGGCAAGGACCCCCACCACATAGAATCCTATCGCCCTATCTCGCTCCTGCAAACAGACATTAAAATTCTGGCCAAAATACTGGCCACACGCCTCAATCACAGCATTCTTTCCTTAATTCACCCGGATCAGACGGGGTTCATGCCCGGCAAAAACACGGCCATGAACCTACGGCGCTTATACATGAATATCGAGGCAGAGCATGAGAACGCGGGAGAGAGGGCTGTGGTGGCGCTGGACGCCGCAAAAGCCTTTGATTCAGTGGAATGGGGGTACCTTTGGGAATGCCTCGGGGGATTCGGGTTTGGACCCAACTTCATAAAATGGGTAAAACTGCTATACTTCTCCCCCTCGGCCAGGGTGGTGGTGAATGGGCACATGTCTGACTCATTTCCTTTAGGTCGGGGAACCCGGCAGGGATGCCCGCTGTCTCCCCTGCTATACGCCCTTGCGGTGGAACCTCTTGCCATCTCCCTCAGGTTAAACCCCAATGTACGAGGGCTAAACAAGGGCCCTGTGTCAGAAAAACTAAGCTTATACGCAGATGATATGCTGCTATACCTAGAGGACACCGGCCCTTCCCTCCAAAAAGTTCTTGAGATCATCGTTGAGTTTGGGAAACACTCGGGATTGAGCATGAATTGGTCCAAATCACAGACTCTCCCCCTTGACCTTTCGCCCCCATCATCTGTTGCAGCGTCCCTCCCATTACAAAGAGTCGCCTCCATTAAATATCTGGGTGTAACAATTACGAAAGACCCCTCTGAATACTTAGCTAACAACATTGAACCACTATTCCCTTATCTGAAATCCCGCACACAATCATGGGCAAGACTCCCCCTAGGTGTAATGGGGAGAATTAACCTATTTAAAATGATACTCCTCCCAAAATTTCTTTATATGTTCTGGAACTCCCCAGTACTAATCCCACTAACACTCTTTAAAAAAATGGACAAAATTATCAACTCTTTCATATGGGGGTCTAGCAGACACAAATTGGCTTGGAACACGATTAAAAACCCCACCTCGTCGGGAGGAGCTGCCACACCAGATTTATACACCTACTATATAGCTGCACAACTCTCGCATTTTTACCACATTCATAAGACTGACGAAACCAGATACCAAGCGCTAGTATGCAAAAGGCCAAATAATGACATGTACTCTCCACTACAAGTTTTATTTAGAAAGGGGAACAAACAGCAGACAAAAACAGACCAACATTCAATGTTACTCCAACATCGCCACATATGGGAAAAGGCGATTAAAATGCTGGGTGATGATTTTTTTCACTCACACACACCCCTCTGGCACAACCCCCTTCTGGGGGAACTGAGGTCCTTACCTGGAGCCACCAGATGGGCAGCTAAGGGGATAGTGTTCCTTTTTCAGGTTGTCACCCTATTTGGTGTACGTCATTTTCAAACACTCAGCGAAGAATTTGACCTCCCCTCTAACATGCACTTCAGTTACTTGCAACTGAAGCATGCACTACAGACACAGTTCGCAAGTGGCTTTCCTAACTCCCAAATGATTTCAGTAGTAGATGTAATCACAGGATCCAATCCAGAAAAACTCATATCTACCCTATACACCACACTAAGAAATAAAGAAACTGCCAGAATAATAGACATAGCAAGATTCAAATGGGAAGCAGACTTGGGCCAAATAGACATCAATGACTGGGAGGATATCCTAGAGAGCGTACGGAAATCCTCACCTAAGATATCTGAACGCCTGACCCAACTATACATCATTCATAGGTCTTACCTCACGCCTGCCAGAATAGCCAAATTCTCCCCAAACCAAAACCTAAACTGCCCACGATGCCTAGGTACCCCATGCTCTTTCTTTCATCTGACTTGGTCATGCCCAGTGATACAAGACTACTGGTCACAGATTGTGAAGTTCCTCCATGACCTTATGGGTTCACCTATACAACTGGACCCCAAACCGTGCCTCCTGGGCCTACTTCCAGACACTATGGCCAGGCCCACGGCTACACTTCTTAGTGAAACCCTTTTTAGCGCCAGGAAACTAATCGCCAAACACTGGCTGAGAGCTACCTCCCCCACCGTCCAGGACTGGCTGAGGGATGTGAACACATCCCTACCATATAAAAAAGTGCTATATAACCCCAGAGGATGCCCAAAAAAATACTATAAAGTGTGGGGTAAATGGCTAGAAAGCGCAAACACATGCTCCGCGTGACCAATAGGTAATAGCTATACACCGGGAGTGGAGGTCGCTTTCATAGATACCTGAATTCAACCTCGGGAAGTGTCTAGCCTGATGAAATACTATAGCTCAATTGAATGCTCTAGATAAAGGATCACAACCGTATATCTGCCTACATCTTCCTAAAGGTATAAATGCAATATCAGAAATGTATGTTTGAATATAAACAATGTCTGTTGCTTCCCTGACTATGTCACATATGATAATTGTACGATGTGATTGACAACAATAAACTTGTTCTTTGTTTAAAAAAAAAAAAAAAGAGGCCTGCTGGAAAAGTTTGCGAAATAATATAGAAGGGGAGTATTTTTCAGGGGCATAAGGAGATTTATCGAGGTGCGGGTGTAGTACTTGATTGGAATCGCTGCACATAAAAAGGGTGCCCTTACAGTGCGATCGTATCACCTGTAAGAGGTGATTAAAGAAGGGTTGGGATTATTATTGGGGGCATAATAGGAGACTACAGTGGTCATCACATCTTGCAAGCGCCCAACTAAAATAATGTAACGACCTTCAGGGTCTTTAATTTCATTTGTTAAGGTGAATGGAAGGGTGTGGTGAAATGCAACGAGGGCGCCACGTTGCTTAGTGGCAGCAGAGGCGGTGAACACATGGGGATATTTGGAACTGAAGTATTTAGGAGTTGCTTGGGTTGAAAAGTGTGTTTCTTGTAGGGCCACTATACTGGCCTTCAGGTGTGCGAAGGTACGAAAGGCCTTAACCCTTTTATTTGGAGAATTGAGTCCCTTAACATTGAGGGAGAGTATGTTCAGGGGGGCCATTTATGTGGTCTGGGGGAGGTACTATATGGTAATTGTTTGAGGATCATGCGACCCACCCGACCTAGTGGGAAATGAAGAAAGAGACGAAAAGAAAGGTGAAAGGGAAAGCAGAAAGAGGAGACAGGAGACAGGACATGAGTTTTGTAGAGAAAGTAAGTAAGTGTAAAAACACTTGGTGCGTTGGACAATTTAGCCCAACAGGTAGATGCCCAAACTTCCAAACCAGCCAGCTGGCGAGGGAGCGCATCCTACAGGGGGGAGCAGTGACAGTTCCCCGCCGCAGGTCGGGAAAAGTTAAGAAACTGTAGTGCTCAAACAATATAAACAGTACATATTAGGGCCGTATCATTATATTCACTTGTAAAATACCGGTAGTAGCCCCACCTTGGTGGGAAAAATTTAGTGCCAAAAAATTGAAAAAAGAGTGGGAACATCAATAGGTGGTTAGGGAAGGGCGGGGAGGAAGAGTGGAAAGGGGAAGAGGGAGGTTGGGGAGGGTGAGGAGGTACTAGGGGGGTAGGGGGGGAAAGAGAGAGAAGGGGGGGTGGGGGAGGGGAAGAAGAGGGAGGAAGAAGGGGGGGTGGGAGTGGGAAGAAGGCGTCAATTGGCACAACTTAGATCAAAATCACCAGGGGGGATGTGGAAATCTAAAAAAAAAAAAGGGGGGGGGGGGTCAACTTAACTATAATCTTATGAGTATTGTAGCTAGCATTTTTGAAATCCCGACTTAAACAAGTAAGGGAGAGAAGAAAAAAACAGTAAAAAAAAAAAATACAGCATAACATTTAGAGATTATCAACATCAGAGCCTTAGTGCTCCTTTTAAAGACTTGTGTGATCCAAAAAAAGAGAAAAAGAGCAAATTTAGCAAATTTAAACGGAACAAAGCAAAAGGAAAGTATCCAAAACATATGTGTCCTGAGATGGAATTAAGGGGGTCGCATATGGCGAGTCCCATAACAGTGGGAAATCTTACCAGAACACAAACTTTTGCGTCTCGGTAATGAGAAAAAATCACAACTATCTCAGTTCAGTGTGATATTAACCGTGTAACCAAGAGTTCTCATGAGGTGTTGAAGAAGAGCAATAGAGGATACATTTTTCAGCGAGATGTGTGTGCTTTAGGATCAAAAAGGTTTGCTTGACGAGACGGAGTTCCTTTTCGGATCGAGGAAGGGCCAGATTGGTTCCGCTTTGGAGTGGTGGTGTATGGATAGGCTGCTGAGCGGGCTGGAGTACGCGGTAGCGAAGTCTCGGATTGATGTACAGGGGGCGACAGGTGAAGAGATTCAAGAAGACGTTGTAGTGATTCTGGAGAAGTGGAGGAGTGTTGCTGCCCCTGGAACGTAAACTGAAGGGAGAAGGGGAATCGCCAGGTGTATTTTATCTGACGCTGTATCAGGATTTGTAATTGCGGTTTCATGGCTCGCCGTTTAGCAATGGTTAGGGGTGCCAGGTCAGAGAAAAGTTGGTAGTTGTGGTCTTGAAACTGGAGAGCGTCCTTATTCCTGGCAGCTGCGAGTAGTTGCTCTTTTGTATGGAAAAAGTGTAGTTTAATTATTATGTCCCGTGGAGGGCCGTCTTGTTGGCGGCGAGTAAGCGCCCTGTGAATCCTATCAAATTCCAGGCGTTCAATGGGTATGGAGGGGCAGAGTTCTTGGAAAAGGGCTGTAGTAAAAGATTGCATATCATCAACTACTTCAGGGATACCCCGGAGACGTAAATTGGACCTGCGTGAGCGGTTCTTGGCGTCCTCCAAACGTGAGAGTAATGTGGCATTTTCCTCACGGAGGGCCGCCTGTTCCTGAGCATGTTCTTGTATAGTAAGCTCTATATCATCCACCCTGGTTTCCAAATCTGCTGTAGGCTGACCTAGTTCCCTTATCTCCCGTGACAGTCTATTAGTAATTTGGTCAGATGTAGCTTTCAGGGCCTTGTTTAACATCTTCTCCATGTGTTTCAAAAAATCAGGCTGAGACATACCTTGTTGTGGAGGGATGGGAGAACCGCTGTATACAGGGTCTGTGGCGTCATCCTTCTCACTATCTGCCTGCTCCGTTCTAGCTGGAGATGCAGCGTGCTGTTTGGCGAGGGCTTTCGCCGCCATCTTGAATGAGTCGCGGGCCAGGGCCTCTTTGATCGGCTTGGTCTTGTTTTTGCCTCTGTGGCCCGTCAGAACCATCCTGGTTGTGGCTCGAGTGACGCTGGGGATGATCGCCGGCATTTTGGGTCGGCTAGGCGGTCAGAATACGCTATGCGATCCCGAATCTGCGGCGGTAAATGCGGAGCTCTAAGAGGTAGCGTCCTCCATGTTGAGCCTCGCGCATGCGCCCCCATAATTTGTGTTTAAAAAAATGTTTTTTTTTTACTTTTATTGCTGTCACAAGGAATGTAAACATTCCTTGTGACAGTAAAAGGTGGTCACAGGTACTCTTTATGGAGGGATCGGGGGTCTAAAAGACCCCCGATCCCTCCTCTGCACTTCAAAGTATTCAGATCGCCGAAAACGGCGATTTTGAATACTGTGTATTTTTTTAAATTCGGCGCCATTAGCAGCCGAGTAAACGGGAAGTGACGTCAAGTGACGCGTTTACAATTAGAAGGCTGGAACGAAGCCATTCATGGCTTCGTTTCAGCCCGCCCACAGCCGCCGGAGGCAGCCGATTGGACACCGGGCCTCCCGATCGCACGGGAGGCCCGGTAAGAGCGGCGGTAGGCGGCGGGAGGGGGGGTGTCCCCTCCCGCTCCTCCGGTATTACAGCCGAGCGGCTTTTAGCCGCATCGGTTGTTATATATGGATAGCCAATCGCCAGCTCGAAACAACGGTACCGGGATGATGCCTGCACATTTGCGTACGGTTGGCGGGAAGGGGTTAAGCCAGGTTGGGACCAATAAAACAAGAAATGTTCTTTGTAAAAGAGGTGGTCCTAGCAAAGGGGTGTGGCTTTGGCCACAAAATGTGTATACATACCAAATGGATGCAAATCCAGCTCTGGTTATATGTCTAATGTGTGCTGGCTTAAAACACAAGCAATTTTCCAGTTGTCCTGATTCCAGCTTTGTGAAGCTTGTGATATATCTTTAGACTGGTTCACAGAGGCGCTGAGTCAGTTCGTCAGTTCTGCTTTTATTTTTATGCATTTAGCAAACATTCTGTTAGGTATTCATCCATCTTTGTCAGTAAGCTTTAACTTGTGGTCACTGGTGCTATTTGCTGATGCAGTATATTCAGATTTAGCATACTGTATACTAATAATAGTTTTAAGATTGTTTCTCTTGTACTGTAAATGCTCAGCTCAAGTACAGACAATAACCCCACTGCAAAAAAAACCCAAAAAACAGTATACATACAGAACCCTAACAAAGGTCTTCTGTTCGGTTGCATGATGCCATGACTCCTTTTTTTGGCAGATCTTGAATTCTGCAGGGAGCAGTTCCACATAATGATATGGCTCTGCTCCCAAAACAGAGATATCATTTTCTTTTCTTCAGCTGATGATCCTGTGTCTTGTATGTACAAGTAATCCAAGCAGCTAAAAAGCCCCTGGATTACTTTTACAGACAAGTGAAGGAACCCCCCCCGCCTTTATTGGGCACTCCCGTGCAATCAGGGAGCCCGGTGAGGTTGCGCCCGGATGCATCCTGTTCCTGAGACACAGTGGAAGGAACGGATGTCATTCATCCCACTATGTAATGTCAGAAATCAGAAGCAACAAGGATTTTGGCACTTCTGGTTTCAGGCTCAGTAAACAAGGCATTACTGACGTAAACAGTCATTTGATCACATTGATCTTGGTATCTTGGTGTGATCTGATGCTCTGAAGGCCAGAGGAGAGCTATGGGGTCTAAAATGGTTTATTGTTATCTCAAGAGATGATTACATCATTCCATATGGTAGCAATAAAAGTGCTAAAAAAATATTCAAGTTAAAAAAATAAATAAACTAACATAAATATTAATTTATTGTTATCACAAGATATGTTTACATTTTGTGCAATTGCAATAAATTATTATTATTTTTTTTTTACTTTTTGCTATAATAAATATCCAAAATAAATAAATAAATAAATAAATAAATATTCTTCATTAGTTTAGGCCAATATGTATTCTTCTACATATTTTTGGTAAAATAAATCGCAATAAGCGTATATTGATTGGTTTGCGCAAAAGTTATAGCATCTACAAAATAGGGGATAGATTTATGGCATTTTTATTATTTATTATTATTATTTTAGCGATTTTTTTAGCGGGTCTGCGACATTGCGGTGGACAGATCGGACACTTTTGACACTTTTTTTTGGGACCATTGACATTTATACAGCGATCAGTGCTAAAATAAGGGGTTAACATTAGGGGGTGATCAAGGGGTTATATGTGTTCCCTGGGAGGTGTTTCTAACTGTGAAGGGATGGGACTGACTAGAGGAGGCGAGAGATCGCTGTTCCTAATCACTAGGAACAGTCAATCTCTCTTTCCTCCTCTGTCAGAATGGGGATCTGTCTGTTTACATTGCCAGATCCCCGTTCTGGCTCTCTTTCCCGCGATCGCTAGTGGCTGGAGGACATTGTGACCGCCGGCTACACCTATCAGGTCCCCTCCCGTGCAGCACACCTGCTATGGCTCTTAAAGGAACCGACGTACACCTACGGCGATTTGCGGGAACCAGCCGACCTGCCACAGTATAATGACAGCGGCTGGTCGACAAGTGGTTAAAGTGCCTTGTGCTTTTGCACCATGCTTGCGTGCAAAGGCGAACACATACGTAAATCCTGCACATGCATATGTAAACGCAATTGCACCGCACATGTGAGGTATCCCTGTGAACATCAGAGCAAGAGCAATGATTCTAGTATCACACCTCCTGTGTAACTCTAAGGTGGTAGCCTGTAATGGCTTTTAAAGCGTCGCTCAAGAAAATTTTTAGATACCATAGTTTGGCGCTGTTCCACAGGCGTACGCAATTTAAAGCAAATTAAAGCATGGCATGTTTGATATATATTTACTCAGCGTAACATCCTCTTTTATGTTTTACATAAAAATTGGGTATTATATTGTGTTTTTGTGCATTAAATATCATTAAAGTGTATCTGCGTTTGAAAAACTGTTGCGCGAATGCTACTTGACATAAAAATATGCAACACCCAACATTTTATTCTCTAGGGCCTCTTCTTAAAGGAATGTCAGAATTGGCCCAGACTATAAGTGGTTATTCAACATTCCTATAATTGATCCAATAGCTGAAACTGTCCTATGGCCAAGATTTTTTGTGAGAAACAAAGTACCGTATTTACCGGCGTATAACACGCACAGGCATATAACATACGCATTCAATTTAAGGGGGAAATTAAAAAAAAAAAAACTATTTTTTCAAAATAAACCGATTGGAAGCAAAATAATGGTCAGTGCCCATCAATGCAGCCTGATATGTGCCCATCTGCAGCCTCAATGCAGCCTGATCTGTGCCATCTGCAGCCTCAATGCAGCCTAATCTGTGCCCATCTGCAGCCTCAATGCAGCCTCATATGTGCCCATCTGCAGCCTCAATGCAGCCTGATATGTGCCCATCTACAGCCTCAATGCAGCCTGATATGCGCCCATCTGCAGCCTTAATGCAGCCTGATATGTGCCCATCTGCAGCCTCAATGCAGCCTGATCTGCAGTCTCAATGCAGCCTGATCTGTGCCCATCTGCAGCCTCACTGCAGCCTATGTGCCCATATGCAGCCTGATATACGCCCATCTACAGCCTCAATGCAGCCTGATATGTGCCTATCTGCAGCCTTAAAGTGGTTGTATACCCGCTGGGTTTTTTTTTTCCCTACACCTGCAAGGGAAAAGGCATAATGAGCTAGTATGCACCGCATACTTGCTCATTATGAGATACTTACCTTAGAACGAGGCGCCGGCATCTCATCCTGTCCACGCCGAGGGAACTGACATGCGCGCGGGAGACTTCTGTCCGGCAAGCTCCGGAGTTTGCCGGGCTGTCAGCCGAGAATCCCCTGTTCGCATGCGCCGCTGCAGTCAGCGGCTCATTGCGAGGGGAATATCTCCTAAACCGTACAAGTTTAGGAGATATTTTTTTTACCTACAGGTAAGCCTTATTATAGGCTTACCTGTAGGTAAAAGTTAAAAAAAAAAGGTATACAACCACTTTAATGCAGCCTGATATGCACCCATCTGCAGCCTGATCTGCGCCCATCTCCCAACGATGCAGCCTGATGCCCATCTGCAGCCTCACCATCTCTCATGCAGGAAATCACTGAGCCATCATCTCCTGTTTACTAGGCTCTCAGTCGGCAGTCACATACACAGTCCCGCCTCCGCCATCGGCATTGGACCAGCTCCTGTGATTGACAGAACACAGGTTCAATGCTGGTGACAGAGGAGGGACTGTGTGTGTGACATCAGAGCCGAGTGAGAGCCGATTATACAGGAGATGGCGGCTTGGTGAATTCCGGCGGCGCTCATCGGTGCTCATCCCCCTCCGAGGTACGCTATCGATGTATAAAACACACACCCGTGATTTGCTCCCTATTTTCAGAGGGAAAAAGTGTGTGTTATATGCCGATAAATACGGTATTTCTATTTTCACTGTGTATTATACACCATACAATCACACTAAAAGTAAAACCTTGCCATTTTTGTGCAAAAAACGAAACCCAGGCATGATTTAAAAAAATTGTGCTTTTCCTGCTATTTAGTAAAACAAAAATAAATTGTAATACAGTTAAATATTTTAGCAAAAAACACATATCCTATCCCTCCCCCCGCCCACTTTCATAAACATGTTTATAACTATTCAGAAAAGCGTGATATTATGTTGGAACTCTATAAGAACTGTTAATCCATGTACACACGAGTGGAGTGTCCGACAGAAAAAGTCAGACGGGAGCTTTTCATCATATATTCCGATCATGTGTATGCCTCATTGGACTTTTTACGTCCAAAATTCTGATGGACCTAGATAGAGAACATGTTCTAAATTTTTCCGATGGAACCAATTCCTATCGAGAAAACCGCTCGTCTGTATGCTGTTCCGATGTACCAAAAAATGACGCATGCTCTGAAGCAAGTACGAGACGGAAGCTATTGGCTACTGGCTATTGAACTTCTGTTTTCTTGTCCCGTCGTACGTGTTGTACGTCACAGCATTCTGGATGGTCGGAATTTGGTGTGACCGTGTGTATGCAAGACAGCTTGAGCGGAATTCCGTTGGAACTCCGTCGGAAAAACCTACAGAGTTTATTCCGATGGGAAAAACGGTCGTGTGTACAGGGCATTATACTTTTATTTTCAACAAAGAAGAATAAACTCTCTAAAAACATACAATTGCAAATTGCATTGCAGCAGAAATTACTTGAGTGTTTCAACCTGAGGAGTCGCTGGTGGAGCAGATTTTATGACCATACACATTACCAGTGTAAGTTTTACGTTACCATTTAGCATTCCACAAATAAAAGTCTTTTTTCTGTTTAAATGCATCAATATAGGGCGTGGTCTCGGCATGCAGCGGTGAGGACGCTTCTCCCTTGAGCTCCGGCACCGATCCCGCTATTACTGCTTTAATTTGCACCTCAAGCAAACTTCACTCACCAGAGGAGATGCGCAAGAGATCAGGCAAATCCCTGCCGAAAAAAGGCACATCGGTGGGCTCCATAAAACGCTTCCTGGCCGAGCCGGAGGACCAGCAGGACATGGACGACCTAGGCCGCTCACCACAAGGCACGAACCTCGGGGCTGGCTCCGCCTCCCATCACAGGCCTGAACACAGGCGCTGCTCTCCGGCTTGGGAGAGGAGAGCCTGTCACGACACTCCGAGGTGGCGGCCTTGGTGGGCGGACTCCCTACTAAGATGGAGTTAGCGTGTATGCTACTGGGGCTGGAACGAGCAATCAAAAAAGAGGTCTCCGCAGTCCGGGCAGACCTCTCCCAAGTACTGGGCAGAGTAGAGGAATCGGAGCAGCGCCTGGACAGGCACGCAGCTGCCATTAGACACCTGCAGACATCCACTCGCTCACTCGCCATAGCCCACAGGATGGCCTTGTATAAGATCGAGGACCAGGAGAACTGTAATCGACGGAACAACATCCGCATCAGAGGCCTTCCTGAAGCCACGGGGGATGAAGACCTCCTCCCATCCGTGCGAGGCATTTTTAACGGTCTGCTGGGCCAAGCAGCAAATCACCCCTTAAAAATAGACCGGGTGCACAGGGCACTTCGCCCCTGTAACCTCGTGGCAGACACCCCACGCGATGTGATATGCAGAGTTCACTACTTTGAGGAGAAGGAACTGATCATGCAAAAGGCTAGAGATGCCAAATCCCTGGACTTTGATGGCGCACTACTCTCTTTTTTCCCCGATCTGGCCAGGGAGATGTTGGAACGTCGCAGAGCCCTGAGACCTTTAACCGAGAAACTACGCACAGCCTCAATCAACTACCGGTGGGGTTTTCCAGCGGCCCTGATCGCTCACAGGGATGGGAGGACAGCAGTTCTGAGGTTCCCGGAAGACCTAGAAAAATTCTGCATGGATATCAACATTTCACCTCCAGAACTCCCGGGATGGCAGGACACCATTCCACCCCTCCCTAACAATACAGGAGTAAGATGACAGAAAGTTGAGCGTAAACGTCACTCCTCGGCAAATGGCTCCCCATCTCAACCATGTTAATCGGAGTCCTTGGCAGTTCATGCTTTCTCTACGCCACAACTCCTTTGGCCTGATGCTCTTGATCATCTGAATCCGCAAGTATACCACTCCTCTATAACCACACCTAATGCATACCATGTTGCGGTATAGTTAGAGTTATCGTCTACATGTGGGTCATTAATCGCACAGGGGTGATCGGACATATTTTGGATACTTTACCCCAAGCATCAGGATCTGCACTTTTTACTTTTCATTTTTCATTTTTTGCATTTTTACGTTACAATGTTCTCAGGTTCATGCACTTTCTCCTTTGCATTTAATATGGTACCGTACACTAAATGTTTCCATGGGACTAAGGGACTTGTTTTACAGATCGGCGCCGGAGCCACGGGATGACTGACTCGCCATATTTGGTAGTGGTTGTCCGATGGTTGCGGCGGCCCGCTCTCCCCACGAGGGGTGCCGGGCGGCTCAGCATTCTCGTGCCTTGGGCCCTTCACGGGCTGTGGACGTGGGGATGTTGGTCTGCACGGCTACTCCTCCCCTGCACTGCAGTCAAATGCGTGCACATATTAACCATGATTTAACATGGTTTGCGCAAAATTTATTACAAAATGCTAATTGTATGTTTTTCCTTTTCACTTGCTCCCCTTCTTGCTTTATCCACTCTTTCTCCCCCCCCACTGCTTCCCTCTTGTTCTCACCCCCTCCTGCCTCAGGTCCCACTCCTTCGAATTAGATTGTTTGCGGTGCTCCTCTGCGGTTCCCCGGCCACAGTGAACTTACTATCCCTGAATGTGAGGGGTCTTCACGCCCCAGGTAAGAGACACAATCTTTATAGGGAGCTGAATCGTCTGCATGGTGACATAGTCTTCCTGCAGGAGACCCACCTTACACACACCACCTCTGTAAATCTTTTCTCTCCACGATACCCTGTTTGGTATTATAGCTTATCGGAGATTCACAAAGCTAAGGGGGTGGCTATTGGGTTCCGCGGAGGAGTATCCTTTAAAATGGAATCCATGCTTAGTGACCCTACTGGACGCTTTCTGTTCTTCAGGGGCAACCTGGGTGGCATGTTATGTACGCTAGCAACCCTATACACACCTAACCGTGACCAAGCTAGTTTTATTGCCTCCACTCTCCAAAAATTACGCAATTTTGCACGCGGCTGTGTCATCCTAGCCGGAGATAACACTCCTTTAGAGCCCAGCATAGACACTTCCCAAGGTAAATCCTGCATCTCACAAAAACGTCTGTTATACATACGCAGACGTCTATTCGACTCACAGTTGATGGATGTTTGGCAGATTACACATCCAAAAGAGAGAGATTACACTCATTACTCACAAATTCATCACACCTATTCTAGAATAGACCTCTTCCTCATAGATCATCACCACTTATCGCTCATTATTAATGCCGAGATTGAAACATCCCCCATAGCGGACCATGCCCCGATTACACTCAAACTTAAAATTCTATCAATGCCGCACAGAACCACAAATTGGAAACTTAACTATACTCTTATTAATGAAGATATTGACAAAAAACTGTGTTGTGATGTGAAGAGTTGAACCTTTACTTTAAGGAAAACACACATCTGGATACATCCCCCGGGGTACTTTGGGAAGCTCACAAGGCCCACATTCGTGGTAAATTTATTGAACTTGGTTCCAGGAAAAAGAAGGAACGCACACACCAACAATTGGAGCTGATACGAGACATTAGTGTGCTCGAACAGCGACATAAATCCAGTCAAGCACAAGCAGTACTTTACACTTTAACTTTGAAGAGGGAGGAAATTAAGGCCCTACTTCATATGAAACATAAACGTCACGCAAGCGTAGCGGCACAACGTTTTCATGAATGGGGTAATAAACTTGGGCGGCTATTGGCACGATCGTTACAAGAGAAAAAAAACGCTTCCTTCATAGATAAAATCAAAAAACTTTCATCTGACCATTTAGTACATGAAACATCAGATATAGCCAAAGAATTCCAAACATTCTATCAACACTTGTACCACGTTCAAAACACGGCAACAGACCGTGATACGCGGACGACCCTTATACACGATTATCTCTCACAGGCCAACCTACCCAAACTATCATCAAACATTTTAGATGCTTTGGAAGGGGAGTTTACTACCTCGGAGCTTCGCATTGCATTGAAGGCCATGGCTAAGCGCCTGGGCCAGACGGCTTCACAGTCTCCTACTATAGAACGTTCGCAGATATCCTACTGCCCCACCTGACCTCATATGCAAATGCAAACTCTGCTGGAGAGACCCTAAGTCCTGAAACTCTGCATGCACACATCACCGTGATACCTAAGACAGGCAAAGATCCTAGCAACTGTGGGAGCTACTGCCCCATATCCCTGTTGAACTTAGATGCTTAGCTATATGTCAAGGTCATCGCGAATAGACTCCTACTTCTAATTCCGCGTTGGGTTTCTGCAGACCAAACTGGATTTATCCCCGGTAGAGAGGCCCGTGATAATGCACTTCGCACCCTGTCTTTAATAGACTATGCAGGAAGATCCTCCCAGTCCACCCTTCTACTTTCAATAGATGCGGAAAAGGCGTTTGACAGGGTGGACTGGGAGTATCTCATGGCGACGCTGTCCCATCTGGGAATTGGCCCCTCACTCCTTTCCCACATAGCCGCCTTATACAACTCCCCCACGGCCCAAATTCATATAAATGGCACTCTGAGTGAACCGTTCACACTTTTTAATGGTACCCGTCAAGGCTGCCCTCTTTCGCCAATTTTATTTGCACTATCTTTAGAACCCTTTCTCTCGACGGTTAGACATAACCCCTGCATAGATAACACTGAACACAAGTATGCAGCTTACGCTGCAGATATTTTGTTTTATATACAACAGCACCACATCTCTCTCCCTAATCTCATGTCAGCCTTCTCGCAATTCAGTGTCATCTCCAATTTTAAAATCAATATGACCAAATAGGAAATACTAAACATCTCCGTACCTCCCCATACTGTATCTCAACTTAAACAATCCTTCCCCTTTAGCTGGCAAAAGGTTAAAATGAAGTACCTCGGTATATACCTTACCCCTAAACTAACATCTCTATTTCACTTTAACTTCATACCCCTTCTTAATACAATCAGATCAGATTTTCAAAAATGGACTCAATTGGCGCACTCGTGGTTGGGGAGGATTAGTGTTGTAAAAATGAATGTCCTACCCAGGTTGTTATTTATGCTTCAGATGATACCTCTTGGAATCCCTGCAGGATTCTTCACACTGATCAGCAAACTCATAAACAAATATGTATGGAACAGAAAGTGTCCCAGATTAGCAAGGGACCTCTTGGTCAGACCTAAACGCCAAGGAGGCTTAGCTCTACCTAACATTAAGCAATATTTTTTAGCTATAATATTGAATAGAATCTCTGATTGGAGGTACCACAAGGACTCCAAGATATGGGTTCACCTTGAAATGTCATTAAGCCAATCAAATCTCTCTACCCAAGTTTGGATTCCTAAGAAATACAGGACTCTAGCCGCAACTACCTCTCCGTTTACACACTCAACCCTCATGGTATGGGACCACTTAATTAAGTCACATAAATGGCAATACAATTCACCTCTTATGCCACTTACTGGCCATGATTACTTTCCACCCGGTAACATGGAACCTAGATCCTTCAACTGGAACGTGGGTAACACACCTCTCCTACACCAGGTTACCACTCAGATGGGCATTGTACCCTTGTCCACACTATCACCCAACACCTTGGCCACGCCTTTGGAACACTGGAAATATCGCCAATTGAAAGCTTTTGTTCACTCTCTCCCTAAACCATTTCGGACTACATCAGAGCTTACTTCTATAGAAGGGGCCTTTTTGGATGATCAACCAGTTGAGAAACCTATCTCTTACTTTTATCAAGCACTACAGTCTTTATCAACCACAGGACACCCTTTTTTCCTTGCCAATTGGGAAAAAGATCTCCATAAGGAAATAGCAGAAGCACAGAGATCTACTATCCTACTACTGGCCCACACATCCTCAACGGCATCCAAAACAGCGGAGGTGAACTACAAATTGCTTACAAGATGGCATTATACCCCAGCAGTTCTCCATAAGACTTTTCCACAGTCTTCCCCTTTATGCTGGCGGGGATGCGGCGAGAGGGCCACACACGCCCACGTATGGTGGTTTTGCCCATACATTTGCCCATACTGGCTAACTATCTTATATTGGATAAAAGAGATACAAGGTTTTGAAATACCCAATGACCCATTGGTTGTACTACTCCACTGTACAGGCTCACCAGCAGGAGCATATAAAAAAATTAATAACGCCACATTTGCTTAATGCCGCAAAAGCATTAATTCCATGTTTTTGGAAGCAATCAACCATCCCATCACTACGCCAATGGCTATTGGAAGTAGATCACACATATTACATGGAAGACCTCACATACTCCCTTAGGGATAAATCAGATCTGGTAAAGAAAATATGGTGCTGCTGGTTCGCCTTTAAATACACCACTGCTTATGCAGAAATTATGTCAAAAGGTAAATAAATAAATAAATAATGTGTTTTCTATTAGCCTTAACATGCTAAAAAAAAATGCATCAATATAACATGTACATCTTCTTCCAAATCGTAAGATTTCTTTTTCATCAGATGCAATTGCAGCTTTCATAAGCAGTACAACTGGACACCTGTTATGTGAGTCACTCGATTCTTCTCTATCAGTCTGCAGAGTAATACATCTATCTAATCCTTCTTCCGTGCTCATGCTGAAGATTCTGTATCTGCAAGACTGTGGGTGTTTGTGCTGCTCTGCCATTTACTGATATTTATGAAGGAAACTCTTAATTACTCTTGTGGGTGAAAATCTGCATGTTAAACAGCTTTTAACTTCAAGTCATCTACACTTTAAGACTGTTAAAAATGATAAGGACCTGCTGAATATTATAGAGAAACGTTATGGGGAATTTTTTTTTCATTCCAAATAGGTTGTATTCACATGGGACTAACTTACAGTTATAATTTGTTACCAGATTCATTTTAAAAAGGGGAAATAAAGTTTAATGTTCATTATGAATTATTCATGAGAACACATTTAACACAGTAATAAATATGCTGAATGCATATCCTTACCTCCTATCAGTCCCACTCTTAGGACGTTCATAGACTGTTCTATAATTATAACATCATTCCTTAAATTGACCTTTCCCTATGACTATAGGGGCATGAACTGCTTTCAGTGGCTGAAGGTTCTAATTAATATAGTGAAAGATTTCCCAACACTTTGAACAGGTTCAGCATTTTTCTTCATTCAAGCAGTGGTAAGGATTAAAGTAGCAGGTGTGTGCCACTGTCATTGTCAGCTGAAGATCACTGTGGTGCTTGTCTATGGCCAGCTTTACAGGGCCACTTGTGGTTTTGTTTCCAAAAAAGGTGGGATTTAATTGAAGTAACTATACATTTGCCTAGATATGATTACTAGGGATGAGGATTTTGGTCTTCCAAGGGTTTGAGGAAAACCCAGCCTATTTGTGGACCAGGGGAGCTACTGCTTTGGATTTTGCCACCATAGTAACTAGATAACATTAATGAACTTAGGTCAGTTGGCCACTTCACCTCCGGAAGATTTACCTCCTTGGTGACCAGACAATTTTTTTGTGCAACCCTGTACCCAAACAAGATGTTTGCCCTTTTTTTCCCCACAAATGGTGGTATTTGATCACCTTTGAGTTTTTTTGTATTTTTTGCGCTATATAAAAAAAAACCCCTACAATTTTGAAGAAAAAACCCAATATTTTTTACTTTCTGCTCTAAAACATACCCAATAAAAAAAATTTAAAAAATCACGTTTCTTCATCAAATTAGGCCAAAATGTATTCTGCTACATATTTTTGGTAAAGAAAAAATCTCAATAAGCGTATATTGATTGGTTTGCACAAAAGGTATAGCATCTACGAACTATGTGATATACAGTGCCTTGAAAAAGTATTCATACCCTTTGACATTTTCCACATTTTGTCATGTTACAATCAAAAATATAAATGTATTATATTGATATTTTATGTGATAGACCAACACAAAGTGGCACATAATTGTGAAGTGGAAGGACAATGATAAATGGTTTTACAAATTTTTTACAAATATATATGTGAAAAGTGTGGCCTGCATTAGTATTCAGCCCCCAATACTTAATAGAACCACCTTTCACTGCAATTACAGCTACAAGCAGGGCTTTTTTTCAGGGGGAACTTGGTGGAACTCAGTTCCACTATCTCTTGCTCAGATCCTCTGCTCCCTGCCCACCACTATCACTTGTAAACACAAAAGTCCGGTTTCTGTGTTTACAAGTGACAGCTCTGCACTGTGTGTGTAATGCAATCCTGGTATTTAATGACTTTTAAGACACCCAATACTGTTCATGAAATTTGACTGACCACACCCACTATTTGATGTGATTTGGAGGGTGTGTGTAGGGGAGCGGTTTTGGGGGGTCGTGGTTGAGTTCCAGCACCTATTGTTTGAGAAAAAAAGCCCTGGCTACAAGTCTTTTTGGGGATGCCTCTACCAGCTTTGCTCATGTAGGAGTGACATTTTTGTCCATTCTTTTTTGCAAAATAGTTTTTGTCAGACTGGATGGAGAGTGCCTGTGAAAAGCAATTTTCAAGTCTTGCCACAGATTCTCAATTGGATTTAGGTCTGGACTTTGACAGGGCCATTCTAACACATAAATATGCTTGATCTTAACCATTCCATTGTAGCTCTGGCTGTATGTTTAGGGTCATTGTTCTGCTGGAAGGTGAACCCCTGCCCCAGTCTCAAGTCTTTTGCAGACTCTACAGTGCCTTGAAAAAATATTTATACCCCTTGAAATTTTCCACATTTTGTCATGTTACAACCAAAAATGTAAATGTATTTATTGGGATTTTATGTGATAGACAAACACAAAGTGGCACATAATTTTGAAGTGTAAGTCTTTTGCGGATTCTAACAGGTTTTCTTCTAAGATTGCCCTGTATTTGGCTCCCATCTTCGTATCAACCCCGACCAGCTTCCCTGTCCCTGCTGAAGAAAAGTATCCCCTCAACATGATGCTGCCACCACCATGTTTCACGGTGGGGATGCTGTGTTTAGGGTGATGTGCAGTGTTAGTTTTCCGCCACACATAGCGTTTTGCTTTTAGGCCAAAAAGCACCTTCTTCCACATGTTTGCTGTGTCCCCCACATGGCTTCTTGCAAACTGCAGACGGGACTTATTATAGCTTTCTTTAAACAATGGTTTTCTTCTTGCCACTCTCCTATAAAGGCCAGATTTGTGGAGTGCACGAATAATAGTTGTCCTGTGGATGGATTCTCCCACATGAGCTGTGGATCTCAGTAGGTCCTCCCGAATTACCATGGGCCTCTTGGCTGCTTCTCTGATTAATGCTCCCCTGTCTCATGTCTTGGTGGGTTTGCAGTTGTGCAATACGCTTTTCATTTTTGGATGATGAATTGAACTGTGCTCCATGAGATGTTCAAAATTGGGGATACTTTTCTATAACCTAACCCTACTTTAAACTTCTCCACAAATGTATCCCTGACCTGTCTGGTGTGTTCCTTGGCCTTCATGGTGCTGCTTGTTCACTAAGGTTTTCTAACAAACCTCTGAGGGATTCACAGAACAGCTGTATTCATACTGAGATGAAATTACACACAGGTGGACTCTATATACTAGTTAGGTGACTTCTGAAGGCAATTGGTTACACTAGATTTTATAGGGTATGTTATTCCTGCGCTACCAAGAAATGGTGGTATAGGTGATTTTAGATAGGGAAAAGCAGCCTGCACCAAATGGGGTCCAGCCTTAGCCCCTGGTGTAAATTTTAACTGAGAGATGGGGATGGTGCTGCGCTAATCCTGCAATAGACTACAATATATAGGTGTACTAGGGTAGGGGGCTACACTCTTGTCTTCACTGAGGCATAAGGTGGTGATCTAAACCACAATGAGGGGTATCGCACTATGTGGACCTGCAAGCAGTATGTGCATAAAAAATAATAGATAAAACGTGGAGCCCACCTAAAAAAGCTATACATATGTGTATCTCAGTTTAAGTGAAGAAATAAAACCATAGTGAAGTCTACAATATAAAATAAAAACAATTTTTTTCAATAAGATAGTGATTACCGCTGAGACATTAAGTGTTAGTACAAAGTGCTGTGAATTAATATCCGGGAATTATTATAGTTCAATCAACCGTGATTCATATAAATAAATGAATAACTAAAAACTAAATAACATAAACGCAAAAAATGCCAAATAATACAATGTTACATTGAATGTCCAAAGTGATCTTCAAAACTGTGCGACATGCAGTATAGTGTCCAGCGCCAACAGGGGGTGCTCAAACTTGAAAGAGTAATAATCCAGTTCAATCAAGGTGACTTAGTGCAACAACAAAACAGCTTAAATGCTTCTTTAGTGATGACAGACAATTAAATCGTGCAGATGGCAGCTGGGTTTAGATAACATTTGTTCAGAAGAATGGTGGATGTGAAGTGTATAACAGGATCTTCTCCATGCAACAATCCTCTAGTGGTAGATAATGGCCCCTTACCTCACTATACTGAGGTTACAGCATAGAACGAGCGGCGAGCTCATACACTGCTGACAGTGGGCGGTGCCAGGGGGACAGGCACCGCCCACTGTCAGCAGTGTATGAGCTCGCCGCTCGTTTGGATACACTGTACCGTTTGTTGCTTTACTGTGTGAGTACCCTGTATGTTGCCAATGTTTAATAAAGCCGGAAACATGCTCTAAATACTACACTATATGGTATCTTCATCTTTCCATTTACTATGATGTTCCCCATGCATCTGAGGTCTGATATGTGACAGTCCATAACCTAGGACCCCCCTGCACAGGAGACACCACCAGCGCTGTCTGTTCTATGCTGTAACCTCAGTATAGTGAGGTAAGGGGCCATTATCTACCACTAGAGGATTGTTGCATGGAGGAGATCCTGTTATACACTTCACATCCACCACTCTTCTGAACAAATGTTATCTAAACCCAGCTGCCATCTGCACGATTTAATTGTCTGTCATCACTAAAGAAGCATTTAAGCTGTTTTGTTGTTGCACTAAGTCACCTTGATTGAACTGGATTATTACTTTTTCAAGTTTGAGCACCCCCTGTTGGCGCTGGACACTATACTGCATGTCGCACAGTTTTGAAGATCACTTTGGACATTCAATGTAACATTGTATTATTTGGCATTTTTTGCGTTTATGTTATTTAGTTTTTAGTTATTCATTTATTTATATGAATCACGGTTGATTGAACTATAATAATTCCCGGATATTAATTCACAGCACTTTGTACTAACACTTAATGTCTCAGCGGTAATCACTATCTTATTGAAAAAAATTGTTTTTATTTTATATTGTAGACTTCACTATGGTTTTATTTCTTCACTTAAGCTGAGATGCACATATGTATAGCCTTTTTAGGTGGGCTCCACGTTTTATCTATTATTTTTTTATGCACATACTGCTTGCAGGTCCACATAGTGCGATACCCCTCATTGTGGTTTAGATCACCACCTTATGCCTCAGTGAAGACAAGAGTGTAGCCCCCTACCCTAGTACACCTATATATTGTAGTCTATTGCAGGATTTACACAGGTGATTTACCCCATATCATTTTGACTCCTTCCCTATCCTTAGAGTATTGCCTACTTAGTGGAGTAAGCCTGCCCACTGCCCATTCTGATTCTATAGCTATTTATGAGCAATACTTCGCATGGATATTGGCTGACAATAATTATTTTTGGTGCCTTTTGCACTGTTTTGGTTTCTTTTGTACAGTATGTGTAGCCAAGGTCAGCTATTATGCCTATAATTTAGAGACATTTTCTGTGTTGTTAATGTAGGGTTGGCTCCCTCTAGTGTTTGCTGGACTCTATGTGTGCATTTCTTCTCTTCCTGTGTGAGGACCCAGAGCAAAGCATCATGGAACGTGTAGTTCAGAATACTGAAGTGACACTGCCAGCAGGACTGATCTGAACTACAAGGAACAGAATGCTGAGTGACAGAACAGACTGCTGGGAGAGGCTATAAAAAGGGCTGGCGCAGCCTAGATCAGTCTCTCTGGACACCTTTTTGTATCTGTCAGCAGGAGGTCTGTGTCACAGGGAGTTTGCTGACGATTTGTGGCCTACACAACGGGGAGCCAGACAGCTATACCCAGAGGGTTCTCTGCAGACAGCATTGCTTCTTCAGAGCAGTGGACCAGCAGGTGTTCCAGGTCATCCAGAGGCACCTGCAATTCAGAATCCAGTGAGCTGCAGCGTGGCATGGCGGCCACCATTTTCGAGAGCAAAGACACAGAGAGAGAGTTCCGGCTGGAGTCTTCTCATCATCTGCACCGTTATCTAATCCATCTGAGATTTGGAGTGGTGAGCGCGCATAGCCCATGTTATAACGGACACAGCCAGTAGACGCCTCTGCTCAGTACACATTACTGATTTCAGTAGCCATATCAGATGACATCTTTGGGATTATAAAAACAAGGAAGTTATACTACTACCAGGATAAATCACAGCTTTGCTAACTTTGCTACAACTTGCTTTGTTAGATTACCTTATTCACAACTTAAAAGAGGCTAGCTGAAGACATCTGGATTTCAAGGAATACCCTTTCTGACCTTTTTATAATTTTCTCTCCTCATCTGCTCAAATGGCATTGAACTACTAATGGGAGCTGTAATGAGATGTCCCACACTCTGCTTGAGTGCTTTCGTCCCAGTCTGAATATAGATATCAGATATTCCAACTGTTCACAAGCACAAAACAAGACGATACTTGTTTAGTCGCTGAACATGGACTTTTTTATTAAGAACAAATATACAAGTCTTATATACAGTAAAAGAGGAGATTCCTCCCTCCTGCTCATATTACTCTAACAATACAACTGTAACCAGAAACAGAATTAACAAGGGCTAATGAACTAATACCTTAAAGCAGCCAATGTGACTCCGTGCCCTCCTAAGCATTGTTATGATTAATCGGGATTTCACTACAGGTCAGACTTGTTGTCACCGAGCTTCACACAGCAGATTATACATTATCATAAACATCAACACAGAACTCCTTCATACAATAGCAAGGTTAATTAGCACAAACAACAATAGGTGAAATACTCTTAGAAGCTGTGGCAAGCCAGACTAGACTCATTTACATTATAGAAGACAACAGACAGGTGGCTGGAGTTGATGACATTAGCATCTAACAGTATGTGTCCCAACAGTATCAATCTGTCACTACTTCTAATATGGCATATAAAGGGGTCCCAGAGTCTGTGTGTCTTGGGGGACATGGACCTGAATCTAAAGTAACACCACCTCAAGGGTCCACAGGCATACAGCTCACGAAGAGCATCATTTCCCCAAATGCCAGGGCCCATAATCAGTAGGCAAGAGGCTAGCATTCAGTACCCTCCAAAAGCCTCTGTTCCAGGTGAGTCTGTGTCAGGTCACCTTGAGGCTAGGTGACAGATGCACACCATTGGGATCAGGAGTGCACCTCAAGGCAGTGGACCTTACGGCTGACTGCTGCTAATGGGAGTCCGGGCATAAGGAAGGCAGGGCCGCTGGAACACCAACACGGATCCCACCGGGGTTAGAGCGTAGGATTCCCTGGGGCGCAGAGTCTAAGAGCCAGCAGGTGTTCACCAGAGCCTCTAGTGGTGAGGATGGACTGGGCTGCAACTATCTCCAGGTCGCGACCCCCAGGGTCCCCCAGCTCACACCCACAGTAGGCAACAGAAGGATAGGGATAGTAAAGGAATAAGCCAAGGTCAGGGCCACAAGCAGACAAGGACAACAGAGTACATGCCAAGGTTCAGGGTCACAGGCAAACAGGGATAGTCGGGGACGCGCCAAAAGGTCAGGGTCACGAGCAGACAGGAATAGTATAGAACACGCCAAGGTCGGTAACAGAAATAAACGTAGCACACACGGCAGGCAGGAACAGGAAGCCAAACACACAAAGGTTGATCAGCAGGGCTGAACTGCAGTGCAGAGGTTAATATAGAGTTCTCTGATAGGAGCTGGGGTGGAGGCATGCTAGAGGAGAGTTAATAAAAGCAGTCAGGTGAGAGACAGCTGGTCTTTGGAGATGAACACATGGAGACAGGTAAGCTGACAAACAAACTCTATTGCATAACCATGACAGTCTGTCACAGGAGCCATCCTATTGAATATAATTCTGAACTCTCCTTTCAGCCCCACATCCAATCACTTTCCAAAGCTTGCCGCCTCAACCTCCGCAACATCTCTAAACTACGTCCCTTTCTAACCAATGAAACCACAAAGCTCCTGATTCACTCCCTGGTTATCTCTCGCCTTGACTACTGCAACTCACTCCTCATTGGCTTACCTTTAAACAGACTATCCCCCCTTCAGTCCATCATGAATGCTGCTGCCAGACTCATCCACCTTACAAACCGCTCAGTGTCTGCTACCCCTCTCTGCCAATCCCTCCATTGGCTACCACTCGCCCAACGAATTAAATTCAAAATACTAACAATAAGTTACAAAGCCATCCACAACTCTGCCCCCAGCTACATCACTAACCTAGTCTCAAAATACCAACCTAATCACCTTCTCCGTTCCTCCCAAGACCTCCTGCTCTCTAGCTCCCTCATCACCTCCTCCCATATCCGCCTCCAGGACTTCTCCCGAGCCTCGCCCATCCTCTGGAATTCCCTACCCCAATCTGTCAGACTGTCTCCAACTTTATCCACTTTTAGGCGATCCCTGAAAACTTTCCTCTTCAGAGAAGCCTATCCTGCCTCCATCTAACAACTGCACTATTTTCTCCATTATCTCATCCCCCACAGCTACTACCCTTTTGTATAACTTGACCCTCCCTCCTAGATTGTAAGCTCTAACGAGCAGGGCCCTCTGATTCCTCCTGTATTGAATTGTATTGTACTTGTACTGTCTGCCCTAATGTTGTAAAGCGCTGCGTAAACTGTCGGCGCTATATAAATCCTGTATAATAATAATAATAATAATAATAATATTGTTTATACTGTTTTCAATATTGTGCAGGATTGCTGGCCTGTGAGTTGAGAAGGCAGAAGAGAGAGATCTGACACAAAAGATATTGTGCCAGGTGTTTACTCTCCCGTTAACCTGTTCACAATTCAGGGAACTTTACACCAATATATTGTGTTTACTAGATAAGCTTGAGATAAAGGGCGGTGGATACAGGAGTGTTTCCATTATTGACCAAAGTTGATATGCATATGTATCTTGTGTTTTCATACTACAGTAAACATATTTGAACTGTTTCCTTAATATTGTGTGAGTCTTTATTTACTACCACAGCTGGTGACATGATGGAACCCAGGGTGTCAGAGGAAGGGGAGATTTGCAGAGTCGAGGTAATCAGTGGGGTACAGAGTCTATTAGCAGCCCTTACGAGGGTACCGCTACATATGTAACTGTATGTAACTGTATAAGCCTGGGTATGCCCACTAGGCTTTGTTTTGTACTTTTTAAAACAAATGCTGAATAAATAGCATTTAAAAAAAAATATGAGAAAGGAAAATGATAAATGTTTTTCAAATTTTTTTACAAATAAATAAATAAATGGCATACATTTGTGTTCAGCCCCCTTTACCCTGATACTCGTAACTAAAATCTAGTGCACCCAATTGCCTTCAGAAGTTACCTAACTAGTATATAGAGTCCACATGTGTGTAATTTAATCTCATTATGAATACAGCTGTTCTTTTGAGAGAGCAAGTGAAAGGATGATTTGTAGGCAAGCGATTGTGGAAGACGGGCAGTGTTGTCACCCCATACCCACTCAAAATGCCCAAACAGGGCCCTTTATATAAGTTTCACCAGCTGCTATTTTCATGAAAGCTGGTCATTAAAATAACAGTAGGGATTCTTTTTAGAAATTCTGTATATAACCCTACATAATAGACAGTCCACAGTCCACAGCCCACATGGGCTTTGCTGCTTAAAGAGGAACTACAGTCTACTTGCATACTTTGTAATAAAACCATATTTGCCATTCTGCAGCTTCCCTCCAACCACTTTGCAGGTGTTCACCAGAGCCTCTAGTGGTGAGGATGGACTGGGCTGCAACTATCTCCAGGTCGCGACCCCCAGGGTCCCCCAGCTCACACCCACAGTAGGCAACAGAAGGATAGGGATAGTAAAGGAATAAGCCAAGGTCAGGGCCACAAGCAGACAAGGACAACAGAGTACATGCCAAGGTTCAGGGTCACAGGCAAACAGGGATAGTCGGGGACGCGCCAAAAGGTCAGGGTCACGAGCAGACAGGAATAGTATAGAACACGCCAAGGTCGGTAACAGAAATAAACGTAGCACACACGGCAGGCAGGAACAGGAAGCCAAACACACAAAGGTTGATCAGCAGGGCTGAACTGCAGTGCAGAGGTTAATATAGAGTTCTCTGATAGGAGCTGGGGTGGAGGCATGCTAGAGGAGAGTTTCATTCTGCAGCTTCCCTCCAACCACTTTGCATATTATTTTATATATACTGTGATTCTGTACTTACCTAATATGCTGAAGAGATCTCCCTCCACTGAGTCTGGCTGCAACCATTTTAACTGTGGGCAGCTGAAGCTGCTGCCTGTTCACTTCCTGGATTTACACAGACACACAGAGGCACACCTCTAGCTCTACAGCCCTGCAGCTTTCATTGGCCCTCTTATGAGTCATCCCCCTTCCCTTCCTGGAAAACTCTCACAAGAGTGAGAGAGAGAGCTGTGCATGGTGTCATAAGCCTAGGCTTTTTACCAGACAAGAAACAGGAAGTGGGTTGTATAAGGTATTACTGGCGAAAAAAAAAATGTTTACTATCCAAAGGTAAAACAACAAGGGCAGAAGATTTAATAGATGGAAAGTTGAAAAAATGACTGAAGGTCCGCTTTAACTGCAGACAGGAAACAGGAACTTTATTCAGGGAAAAGACATAGAGCATACCATAGATGCAGCTACAAACTTAAAAACACTGTGATCACTGGTTGATGAATATATATCTACTAAATACTGATGTACAGTAGTTGTTGTACAAAATACAATTCCGTATTCCAGCAATTATAATTGATATTATCAAGTTAAAGCTTAAATGAAATTTTAGCAGTTGGGTTTACATCAATTTTAAAAGCATGCTTATGTTTTTTGAATTCCAGTGCTCCGGTACATTTTCCTATGTGCTCTGCCTGTGTGCACAGATCTGTATGCCACAAAATATTTTTGAGGAATAATATCTGTCAGCAACAACTGATAGATAACTAGCTCTTCAATTGTCAATACCCTAATTCATTTTCTTTTAACCACGTCAGCCCCGGACAATTTTTGCGATTCGGCACTGCATCACTTTAACTGACAATTGCCTGGTTGTGCGACATGGCTCCCAAACAAAACTGACGTCCTTTTTTTCCCACAAATAGAGATCTCTTTTGGTGGTATTTAATCACCTCTGTGGTTTTTATTTTTTGCGCTATAAACAAAAAAAGAGCGACAATCTTGAAAAAAACGCATTCGTTTTTACTTTTTGCTATAATAAATATCCCCAAAAAATATATAAAAAAATGTTTTTTTCCTCAGTTTAGGCCGATACGTATTCTTCTAAATATTTTTGTTAAAAAAATTCACAATAAGCGTTTATTGATTGGTTTGTGCAAAAGTTATAGTCTCTACAAAAATAGGGGATAGTTTATGGCATTTTTATTGATAATTTGTCTTCACTAGTAATGGCGGTGATCAGCGATTTTTAGCGTGACTGCGACATTATGAAGGACAATTTTGACACATTTTTGGGACCATTCACATTTATACAGCGATCAGTGCAATTAAAAATGCATTGATTACTGTGTAAATGTGACTGGCAGTGAAGGGGTTAACACTAGGTGGCGCTGGAGGGGTTAAGTGTGTCCTAGGGAATGATTCTAACTGTGAGGGGGAGGGGCTACATGTGACACATCACTGATCACCGCTCCCGATTACAGGGAGCTGTGATCAGTGACAGTGTCACTAGGCAGAACGTGGAAATGCGTGTTTCCCCATTCTTCCTCTCCGTGAGACGATTGCGGGTATCCCCATGGACATCGAGTACGTGGGACCCGCGATCCTACTCACAGAGCTCGCGGCGGTGCACACGCGATGGCACGGCGGCAAATTCAAAAGGACGTTCAGGTACGCCCATTTGCGCGGCTGTGCCATCCTGTCGACATATATCTACACGCAGCGGTCGGGAACCGGTTAAATAGGTTATTTTTGTTATGCTTCTCCTATTTTTTTAGAATATATTTTTTAGCTTGGGGTGATTACAGCGCACCAGGCAGTGGTTGCTGGCAGTCCATTCAAGAGCTGCCTTTTTTCTCAACACCTCAATATTTCCTTTAAGAAAAAAAAAGGAATAACATAGCATTGGTTGCATTGGTTTTATCACCAATATAAGTGGTTATAAAGGCAAAAGTTTTACCTTAAAACATTATCTGCATTAAGGTAAAAAAAACCTTTCAATAGCCCTTTCCCTAAATACTTACCTGAAGCCCTTTCTAGACCCAACACTATGCCCGTCTGTATCAGCTCTTCTCCCCTCTCTCTTTTCTCACAAGAGACTAGGCAGCAGTGGAAACCATTGGCTTAAAAACTTGTAAGGAGGGATTGGAGTGGGTCCAAGCTGCACTATGTGTGTCTATGAATACACACAGCCTGGCTCAAAATTCACATGCACCCCCACAGCAGGTGGCTTGCTATTGTGTACACGCAGGTGGGGGACCCCAGAAGAGGACGTTCAGGGCCTCTCTTTGCAAAACCATTGCCCAGAGCTAGTAAGTATAACGTCCCGTAATAATCCAGGTCTTATTTGTTTTATTAAAAGATAGACCCCCCCCCACTTCCCTGCTGTGCTGAAGGTCTTCTCTGACATGACAATTTCAGTAGGGCATGCTAGTACCTCAAGTGCATATTGGGACATTTCTACCTAGTGGCACATCCTTGACACCCAATAGTGCATGGATATGATCACTTGTAAGCATTGTAGTAACAGCCTTGCTGTCCCTGCCCATGTTTACATGACCAGGAAACACATAAGAAAATTTGGAAAATTCAAAAAAATAAAAACTGTAAAAAAGAAAATGATAAGAAAATGTAATTCTGTAAATAATGTTTAATAAAAAGAAAATATGATGGGTGGGAAATTGGTTGGGACTGAACCAGTGCTTGGTATGCAGCACTATCAAAGGTCAGGTTTCTGCCCTTTCTGTCTTGTTTTAGATTATGTTGGCCTTTCCCTCCTTGATTAGGACCTAATTTAGTTCACACTGCACTTTAGAAATGGCCTTTTACACCCATTAGGCACATTCCTTCTCTACTCTCACCTAAAAGGTAGTGTTCCACTGCTCTGCATTCTTGAGGAGAAGGGAAATTGCACATTAGTAGAACTTGTAGACAAGTGTCTTCTTTGCGCCCCTAAAGAGGGGCAAAAGGATGCATTAGAAGCCCTTGCAGGCAGGGGCAGACTAGAACTCTGGGTCCTGACTGAGAAACATAGGTATGTAGTAAAGAAAGTCCGGATGGCCGCACTCCAATGTAATCACCTTTATTGATTCATTAAAATAACAGTCCATACAGCAAACAGATGGTGAAATGTACAGCTCAGCTAATGAGTTTCACACCTTCCCTGGTGCTTAATAATAGCTAAGACTAAGCAACAGAGAAGGTGTGAAACTCGTCAGCTGTGCTGTATATTTCATCATCTGTTTGCTGTATGGACTGGTATTTTAATGGATCAATAAAGGTGATTGCATTAGAGTGCGGCCAGCCGGATTTTATTTACTACATATTTCCTGTTGCATGCTGGGCCGGCACCCTCTTTGTGTGCAGTGGGGGTGAAGTACAGGGGTTTTTACCTGGAGCAGTATATTACTCATTTTGTGAGAGACATAGGTCTTGGGACCCACCTGACCAACCTTTGTCCGTTTTTTAACATGACATATTTACAGTGTTCATTCAATAACAAACCTTTTCTGATGCCAAGATGTAACAAGAAAAAAAAAATCCCTTGCATTGTAATAATAACACAGTCATACAAATGTTTAGTGTAATGATCTACATTATTGTGCTCAGTGAATAAAATCCCAGCCTAGGAACAGATGACTGGAAAATTGCATAACCAGTAAGTGGTCAGGCAAGTGTTGCTAAGTATGATGATAATGACTAGTTATTGCTTAAGCAAGTGTCACTAAGTGTAATGAGGATAATGACCAATGGTGCAGAGCTGACCCTCTCAAGATGTTGACATTAGTTATGTAGACTTTAGCAATGTCCCTCTAGTGAGAGTAAAGAAGAATAAGTAATTGCATCAAAAAAGTCATCAAGCTAGAAATGATGGCCGATGGAACAGAACTGAAATCATTGTATTGCCCAGCCCTCAGGATGTTGACAATAGTTATAAAACTTTAATAATGTCTCTCATGTGAGAGTGAAGGAGAATGAGCCAATTTGATAAGGATGTCAGCATATACTAAAATTTATCTGATATCCTTTCTGAATTTAGTAAAATAAGGGATACCATAAGATTATGTCTAATCAAAGACCTTCATCTTTTTTTCTTTTTTTTTACAATTATTTACAAAATAATTCAGTAATAAGTAAGATGCTATACATTTCACATGTCATTTGTTTGATCTGGATAAACCATTATGGGTCCATATATGTGTAAATATTACTACAAATCCCTGCATGACCAATCCACAAATGTGGATTGGTCATGCATATATATACACACACACACACACACATATATATATATATATATATATATATATATATATATATATATATATATATACACTATTCTCATTGTTTTATAAAGGAGATTTTTTTTTTACTCAGTTATTGAGATTATTGAGGCTTTTCTGGTTAACTAGTTTAGGTCACTTTACATGTAACACATGCCAAAAGAAAGTTCATCATAGTACATAGGTTGTGTGTAGCATGTCCAGTCCTTCTGCTCTGTTTCTGTTTTCCTCCTCCGACTCCAAAAAAAAAATTTGCGTCGCTGGAACGCTAATTCGCAGGCTCAAATTTTCGTTTGCAAGTGCGCATATTTATTCACATGGGCAGCTTTTTAACCCGGAAATGCATCATCGCGAAAGAGCACGCAAACGCCCCCAGGAAGTGTACTGCTGCTCAGCCTCTAACATGGCCGGGTAACTCCTTTCATGAGAAGAGCTGCTGCTGATATGTATCCTATACCCATTCACGTAGAGGGGGATCTGGGGGCCCCCTTGTTAAAGGGGGCTTCCAGATTCTGATAAGCCGCCCCGCCCGCAGACCCCTGACAACCACCGGCCAGGGTTGTTGGGAAGAGGCCCTTGTCCCCATCAACATGGGGACAAGGTGCTTTGAGGGGCACGCCAAAGCACCCTCCCCGTGTTGAGGGCATGTGGCCTGGTATGGTTCAGGAGGGGGTGATCATCCCCTCCCCACCCTGACCTCCAGGCTGCATGCTCGTTAAGGGTCTGGTATGGATTTTGGGGGAGACCCCACGCTAATTTTTAATTTGTTTTGGAATGAGGTTCCCCTTAAAATCCATGCCAGACCCAAGGGGTCTGTTATGGATTTTGGGGGGACCCAACACCAATTTTTTAAATTCATTTTGCCATTGAGTTCCCCTTAAAATTCATACCAGACCCCAAGGGCCTGGTATGGACTGGGGGGACCCCACGCCATTTTTTCAAAAATGTTTTCTTAATAGTCAATTCCACATCAGCATGAGCATGGTTGTTTCCATTATATTAATGGCTCATTTGCTAAACATTATTGTATCAAACACTAGTAAAAGTATTTTGTATGTATAATGGTGCTCAGCCCAATAGGCTATTGGTCAGCTCTTATACCTTGAAAAACTCAGGCCTTGAAAGAATCATGTTTTCAAATCCCACAGAGGGATACTAAAAGATTGCATTGGTGGAAAAAAAGGCGAATGACTATTAGCCAATTAGCCAAAGCAGCATATGCTGAAAATAGGCAAATGCCAATTAGCCAATGAACTTTAGTTTGGCTGATTCTATTATATTAACTCTTCAAATGCATGAAATTGTATGTAAGAATTCAATAATATTATTGTGTGGAATTTCAAACATTACACACTAGTTAATGGCAGTTTACATTTTTTGTTTGTTTATTTTAATTCGCTTGTGCACTGAAAAAATATACAAAGCTGGTGGAAGGTAGGTTGGCTGGGATTTGAACTCATACATTGAGTGCTGTGGCAGCATCTGAGAAGACCACCAAGCCATTGTGCTAAGTACGCTTACGCGTACGCTACGACCTGCATAGTAGTGTAGTATGATTAAAGAATGAACATAAATAATTACCACTTTATATTCACCTAAATAAAAAAAATTAAAAAACATGAAAAAAACTACATAAAACAAATATGTAACCTAAATGTTCAATACATGTAACTTTACAGAATAGCAGACATTACTCTGTAATAATCTGTCACGGTACTACTTACAGTGAGCCCACAGGTGAGCAGGTGACACGGGATCCCCCACGGCGTGGAGACTAAGGGCCAGCCGGTATTCATCCAGGAACCCTCTCATGAGGGTTTGGGCTTAGCTGCGTGCTGACCCCAGGTCACGACCCCCGGGTTCACCCTGCTCACTAGGGAAGTACCAAAAGACACTGTCAGACAAGGATGGATGGATGAAGCAAAGGAGAGCTGGATAGCGAGCCAAGGTCAGGGCGGACTGCAGACAATGTAATCAGAACAAGCCGAGTCGGTACACAAGAGATCAGTTCATGAGAGGTCAGGTTAAAGCAGGTTACAAGAAGAGAGCTCAGAAATAGGGATGAGCTTCGTGCGCAAGTCGATGGCATGTTTGACTCGAACGTCGTGTGTTCGGCCGTTCACCGAATTGTGAACGTTATGGGCCGTTCGCGCCAAATTCGAGTGACACGTCACGGCCCATAATTCACTGCGGCATCGCAGTGCATTGCTGGCAGATGATTGGCCAAGCATGCACTATGACCCGCATGCTTGGCCAATCACAGCGCCGTGTATACAGAGAGCCATAATTGGCCAAAGCCAGGGAGGCTTTGGCCAATTATGGCTCAGGGGGTTTAGTACATGCCCCACACTATTTAAGGCTGCCTGCATGGCAGCCTTGTGTAGTGTGTTGCGGCGGAGAGAGCTAGATAGACAGAGAGACAGTGTCATTTGATTTAAGTTAGATAGAGTAGGCAGGTCAAGTCATTTAGCTGCACTTACAGTGTATTGTGTATATATATGTATCCCAGGTGTTGTATACATATATATATACAATGTGTTCAGTTTAGCTAGATCCGTTCCTGTTATTCTCTTCCTAATATACTGACAGGTGGGCAGGTGTTTTTATAGTATTTCCAGTTAGTGTACTGTGTAACCCTGCACAGTTGCACCTACAGTATAGCTACCTAAAGCCAAGTGCTTGTGTGCTTCTTCTGATCCTATTAATAGCACAGGCAGGCTCTTGAAGTATTTCCAGTTAGTGTAATGTGTAACCCTGCACAGTTGCACCTACAATATAGCTACCTGAAAACAGGTGCTTGTGTGCTTCTTCTGATCCTATTAATAGCACAGGCAGGCCCATGAAGTATTTCCAGTTAGTGTACTGTGTACCCTTCACAGTTGCACCTACAGTATAGCTACCTGAAGCCAGGTGCTTGTGTGCTTCTTCTGATCCAATTAATAGCACAGGCAGGCTCTTGAAGTATTTACAGTTAGTGTACTGTGTAACCCTGCACAGTTGCACCTACAGTATAGTTACCTGAAGCCAAGTGCTTGTGTGCTTCTTCTGATCCTATTAATAGCACAGGCAGGCTCTTAAAGTATTTCCAGTCAGTGTACTGTGTACCCTGCACAGTTGCACCTACAGTATAGCTACCTGAAGAAAGGTGCTTGTGTGCTTCTTCTGATCCTAATAATAGCACAGGCAGGCTCTTGAAGTATTTACAGTTAGTGTACTATGTATCCTGCACAGTTGCACCTACAGTATAGCTACCGGAAGACAAGTGCAGGTGTTCTCATACTAATAATACTACAGGCAGGCAGTTGATTCTGCTAGCTGCAGTGTAATCAGTATATATATATACATCCCAGTTTTGTGCAGCTACATCTCACTGCAGGCCATTAGTATGTCTGGAAGGCCAACGAGGAGAGGCAGACAGTCACAAGCCAATAAAAGAGGGCAAGCAGGCTCTGTGTCTAGAAGCAACAGTGCTGGTCGTGGACACGGTGCATCCTCATCAGCATGTAGCCGTGGGACACGCTTGGCCTCTTTTTCGGCAGCTGGCCGTGTTGAGCCACAGCATGCGGAAGACTTGGTCGAGTGGATGACCAAGCCGTCCTCATCCTCCTCATCCTCTCTCACCCAGGCTCAGGGTACTTTGTCTGGCAAAGACAGAGGGGGTGCCCAAGAAGGACAGCAATCTGGCAGTCATGTTCCCCCTGCTGCAGCACACTGCCAGGTTTGCTCCAGTGATGAGGAGGGAGGGGATGAGGAGGTCACTGACTCCACGTGGGTGCCTGATAGGAGAGGGAAGGAGGAGGAAGAGGAGGCACATCACCAACGAGGCAGGATGCCCTCCAGGGGCCAGCTTAAGGGCAGCACACTGACTGCATCACACCGCAGAGCTCCGCATGTGCAGGGCGCTGCTGTCTCTGCGTGTTATTCCAAAAGTTCTTTGGTGTGGGCCTTTTTTGAGACGAGTGCATCAGATTGCACCGCTGCTATTTGCAACATATGTCTCAAGCGTATCTTGCGTGGCCAAAACATCTCCCGCTTGGGCACCACATGCTTGACCAGACATATGTTGACCTGCCATGCAGTTAGTTGGCAAGCGTACCTAAAAGACCCACACCAAAGAACAAAGAGGACCTCTCCTAGCTCCTCATCAGCTGGGATCTCCAACCCCACTATACCTTCAGTCCTCTCTGAGACCTGCACTGAGAGGAATGAAGGTGTAGAATTAGGTGTGTCACAGCCAAGTACTTGCGGGCAATCTGCTATCGGTACACCAACGTCAGATTGTAACAGGCAAATTTCCCTGCCCCAGCTGCTGCACCACAGAAAGAAGTTTGCACCCAGCAATCCACATGCCCAGCGGTTGAATGCTAGCTTGGCAAAATTGCTGGCACTTCAACTGCTACCTTTTCAGTTGGTAGACTCTGCCCCCTTCCGTGAGTTTGTGGAATGTGCGGTTCCTGAGTGGCAGGTTCCCAAACGCCACTTTTTCTCACGGAAGGCGATTCCAGCTCTCTACCGGTATGTGGAAGGCAATGTCTTGGCCTCGCTGGACAGGGCGGTCAGCGGTAAGGTGCATATTACCGCTGACTCATGGTCCAGCGGGCATGGACAGGGACGTTACCTAAGTTTCACAGCGCATTGGGTGACTCTCCTGGCAGCTGGGAAGGATGCAGGACAAGGTGCAGTAGTGTTGGAGGTTGTTCCGCCACCAAGCCTCCAAAATGCTGCTACTGGTGATTCTGACACACCTCTCTCCTCCACCCCCTCCTCTTCTTCTTTCTCCATGGCCTCTTCCTGTGCTTTGTCCTCGGAACCAGTGGTGTTCCGTAGGCATTCAAGGGGCTACGCAAATACACAGGCCAAAAGATGCCATGCGGTGCTTGAGCTGGTATGCTTGGGGGACAGGAGCCACACTGGGGCTGAGATTCTGTCAGCTCTGCAGGGGCAGGTTCAGAGGTGGTTGACGCCACGCCAGCTTAAGCCAGGAATGGTGGTTTGCGACAATGGCACCAACCTCCTCTCCGCCCTCCGACAGGGACAACTGACCCATGTGCCCTGTTTGGCTCACGTCCTTAACTTAGTGGTGCAGCGGTTCTTGGGCAGGTACCTAAGCTTACAGGATGTCCTGAGGCAGGCCAGGAAAGTCTGTGTGCATTTCCGCCAGTCGTATAATGCCAGTGATCGGCTGGCTGACCTCCAAAAGGAATTTAACCTGCCCAAGAGCCGCCTAATCTGTGACATGCCCACCAGGTGGAACTCAACGTTGGCCATGCTTCAGCGGCTGCACGCGCAGCAGAGGGCCATCAATGAGTACCTGTGCGACTATGGCACCAGGATAGGATCAGGGGAGCTTGTTTTTTTCCCCATGCCAGTGGGCCATGATCAGGGATGCATGCACTGTCCTGTCACCATTTGAAAAGGCCACGAGGATGGTGAGCAGTGACAGTGCATGCATCAGTGACACTGTCCCCCTTGTCCACCTGCTGGAGCACACGCTGCGTGGAATGATGGACAGGGCACTTGAGGCAGAACAGAGGGAGGAAGAGGAGGACTTCCTTAGCTCTCAAGGCCCCCTTTATCCAGACAGTGTTCTTGCGTGCCTGCTGATCACACAGGAAGAGGACGAGGAGGAGGAGGATTGTGTCAGCATGGAGGTGGAGCCTGGCACTCAGCATCAGCAGCCGTCTTTAAGGGATCATTTACAGTCCCAAGAAACCCATGGACTTGTACGTGGCTGGGAGGAGGTGGCTGCAGATCATGTCGTCCTTACTGACCCAGAGGACTCCGGACCGAATGCCTCAGCAAACCTATGCTGCATGGCCTCCCTGATCCTGCAAAGCCTGCGGAAGGATCCTCGTATTTGTGGTATCAAGGAGAGGGATCATTACTGGCTGGCAACCATCCTTGATCCACGGTACAAGGGTAAGGTTGCGGACCTTATCTTGCCATCGCAGAGGGAGCAGAGGATGAAACATCTTCGGGAGGCCTTGCAGAAAGGTCTGTGCAATGCGTTCCCAGAGACTGGGAGGTTACAAACTCCTATTCCTGGACAACGTGTTGCTGAGGCTTCATTCAGTCAAAGAAGGAGCAGTGGAGAAGGTGGCCCTCTGACCGATGCGTTTAGACAGTTTTTAGTCCGCAGCCCCAAGGTATGATCAGTTCCAGCAACCATCGCCAGCGTCTGTTTTACATGGTGCAGGAATACCTAGGGGCAAGATCTGACTTGGACACCTTTCCCACCGAAAATCCTCTGGGTTATTGGGTCTTGAGGATGGATCACTGGCCAGAGCTTGCACAGTATGCAATTGAGCTACTGGCCTGTCCTGCATCCAGCGTTCTTTCGGAACGCACATTCAGTGCTGCTGGAGGCTTTGTAACCGATCACAGGGTGCGCCTGTCCACCAACTCGGTCGATCGACTGATCTTCATAAAAATGAATCAGTCTTGGATCACCACCAGATACCAAGCACCTGATGCTGATGTAACAAATAATTTTTTTTGAAATGTCAGATTCCTTCAAGACTCCCTATGCTGATGCTGAGTGACTAACCTGTTATGCTGAGTGACTATCCTCTTCCTCCTCAATGATCATGCTGATAGCTTGTAAGAATATTTTTGGTTCTGGGCGCCGCCACCAGTGGCTAAGGCCCAATTTTTCTGCCCCTGTTTAACAGGGGCGTATAATTATTTTTGATGCAATATTTTGCAGCAGGGCTCATTCCTGTGCTCCAACTAGAGTATCTGTGAGGGGTTGCAGTGTTGTGGCACCAGCACCAGTGCCTAAGGCCCAATTTTTCAGCCCCTGTTTAACAGGGGCGTGTGATTACAATTTTTGATGCAATACTTTGCAGCAGGGCTCGTTCCTGCCCTCCAACTAGAGTATTTGTGATGGGTTGCAGTGTTGTGGCACCAGTGCCTAAGGCCCATTTTTTCTGCCTCTGTTCAACAGGGACATGTAATTACAATTCTTGGTCTAATATTTCACAGCAGGGCCCGTTTCTGCACCCACCAAGAGTAACTGTGAGGACTTACAGTGTTGTGGCACCAGCACCACCACCACCAAAGGCCCAATTTTTCTGCCCCTGTTCAACAGGTGCATGTAATTACAATTCTTGATCTAATATTTCACAGCAGGGCCCGTTCCAGCCCCCACCAAGAGTAACTGTGAGGACTTACAGTGTTGTGGCACCAGCACCACCACCACCATCACCAAAGGACCAATTTTTCTGACCCTGTTCAACAGGGGCATGTAATTACAATTCTTGATCTAATATTTCACTGTAGGACCCTGTGAGGGCTTACAGTGTTGTGGCAACAACAACACCTAAGGCCCAAATTTCTGCAGAGTATATAGGGCAGGCCCCTACTTTCAAACATACAACTTACAAACCACTCCTACTTGCAAACGGAAGGAGACAACAGGAAGTGAGATGAAATCTACCCCTAGGGAGGGAAATTCTCTCCTGTAAGAGTTAATATGGGAAAAACGTTTCTCCTTTCCATTGATGCTTTATCACCAATCCTTGTTTCACTAAAAACCCCAAATTTTCAAAAAACATTTGTCATTGGGACAAAAAGTGAGGTGAAATCTTCTGAAGAGGAGCACAAACAGCAAAACAAATGTCACAGGGGTGATAACCCTTTGCTATGTTTTCCAAAAAGCTAAAAATAGATTTTTTGTCTGGAGCTAAACAGTTTAAAAATGTACCAGTTCAAAATTACAAACAGATTCTACTTAACAACAAACCTACAGTCCCTGTCTTGTTTGCACCGCCTGTATACTGCTGTTTAGAGGGCCTGGGGCCCCACGCCTTTCCTTTTTTAATTTGGGTGCGGGGTTCCCCTTAATAACCATACAAGACCCAAAGGGCCTGGTAATGGACTGGGGGGGGGTAACCATGCCGTTTGTCTCACTGATTTTCATCCATATTACCGGGACCTAACATTACATTAAAGCCGTAAGCAGTTTTAAATGACTTTTATTTCTTTAAAAATGTCATTTTGTGCAGGGACTGTTCTAAGCACGGGAAACACGCGCCACTTTACAGGCATACTATAGACAACCCCCAGGTTTTCACTTTAAGCATCATTAAAATCACTGCTCCCGAAAAAAACGGCCGTTTTTAAAACTTTTTTTTGCATTGATACATGTCCCCTGGGGCAGGACCCGGGTCCCCAAACCCTTTTTAGGACAATACCATGCAAATTAGCTTTTAAAATTAGCACTTTTGATTTTGAATGTTCGAATCCCATAGATTTCAATGGGGTTCTACTGTTCGTGCGAAGTTTCGGTCCGTTCGCAGGTTCTGGTGCGAACCGAACCGGGGGGTGTTCGGCTCATCCCTACTCAGAAACAAGCATTGTTCAAGCAACAGAAAGTGGTCTGAGAGGGATTTAAATAGAGAAGCACATGAGGGGCTGGACAGGAAGTAGCAGGAAGAAATTATTTATTAAGCAACAGGTGAGGCTGGCGACACCCATAGCTGCAGAGTGCAGCAGAGCTGAACACAAGCTAGTGGAACAACAGGTGCCAGCCGACCTACAGCAGTAAAGGTAAGACACAGATCAGCTCTGCATTTGATCTGTGACAGTACCCCCCCTCTTATGAGCTCCCCCTACATGTCTGGGAGCTGGCTTGGAGGGAAAATTCCGACGGAATGTGGTCACCAAGCGTGGGGCTGAGACATCGGTGGCAGGTATCCAAGACCTCTCCTCTGGACCATAGTCCTTCCAATCAATCAGATAGAGCAGCTTCCCTCGGGAGTATTTGGAGACCAATATTTCTTTAATCTCATACTGATCTGTGGTATCAGCCACATGAGCGGGGTGAGAAGAAGGGCGTGAGAAGCAATTGAGGACCAGTGGCCTGAGTAGGGAGACATGGAAGGCGTTGGGTATCCTGAGATGAGAGGGCAGACAGAGCTTGAAAGCAACTGGATTGATCTGATGGAGAATAGGAAATGGACCAATGAAGCGAGGGGCAAATTTAATTGAGAGCACCTGGAGTCGGATGTGCTTGGTAAAGAGCCAAACTCTATTGCCAGGCAGGAACTTAGGAGCCGGACGGCGATGACGATCTGATGCCGTTTAATGCCTGGAAGCAGCTAGATGAAGATTCTCAGAGACTTCTTTCCAGATTGAGTTGAAGGACCTTTGGGTCTCAGCTGCTGCTGGTACAAGAGGAGAAATGGCAACAGGAAAGGGAACAGATGGATGCTGCCCGTAAACAGTGAAGAAGGGAGATTTTCCAGAACTGTCATTGGAGTGATGGTTTAAGGCAAACTCTGCCCAGGGCAAAAGGTCTACCCAGTCATTTTGGTGGGCTGAGATGAAGGCGGAGAAGACGTTTTACATTTTGATTGACATGTTCCATTTGCCCATTGGACTGGGGATGAAAGACAGATGAAAAATCCAATTTAATCCCAAAGGAGCTGGCCAAGGCTCTCCAAAACCGAGCAGTAAATTGAACTCCTCTGTCAGAGACGATATGTGAAGGCATCCCATGAAGACGAAAGATCTCCTTAATGAAAGTCGTGGCAAGACTGGGAGCAGAAGTTAGGCCTGGGAGAGGCATCAAGTGACACATTTTGGTGAACCGATCCACCACTACCCAGACTACTGTAGAACCTGTTGAGGGGGGCAGATCTGAGATAAAATCTATGGAAATACAATGCCAAGGTATATCGGGAACTGGTAAGGGCAGAAGCAACCCAGCTGGGGCGGACATGGAAGACTTAGATAGTACGCAAACCGTACAAGCTTGAACGTACTCTTTGACATCCTTAGGAAGAGAGGGCCACCAGTAATGACGCTGAAGAAGGTCACAAGTACGAGGTATACCAGGATGTCCAGAGAACTTGGAGTCATGTGCCCAGGCAAGGAGTTTGGGACGAAGTGCGGGAACTACAAAAGTTTTACCTGGAGGAGGCTGTGTAGATCGGAGCTGAGTAGTGGCTAGAATACGATGCGGAGGGATGATGGGACCAGGATCTAGGTGATTCTCAGAATCGTTGACATCAAACAACCTGGAAAAGGCATCGTCTCGAAGGTTTTTGGCACCTGGTTGAAAGGTAATGTTGAAGTTGAAGCGGACAAAAAAGAGGGCCCAGTGAGCTTGACGTGGCTTCAAGCATTTTGTGGATTGTAAATACTGCAGATTTTTATGATCAGTATAGATGGTAATAAAATGAGGATAACCCTCTAGAAGATGTTGCCATTCTTGAAGAGCTAGTTTAATAGCCAGTAGTTCACCGTCCCCAATGGTATAGTTCTTCTCCGCATCAGAAAACTTCTTGGAAAAGAATCCGCAAGGTTGAGACTTGCCCTTCTGAGCATGGAGTAGGACGGCACTGACTCCTACTGAAGAGGCATCAACCTCCATAGAAAATGGTTTCGTAATGTCCGGACGTAGGGGAATTGGGGCAGAGAGGAAGGCTGCCTTGAGTTTGTGGAAAGCATCAATGGCTTCAGGGGACCAGAGCTGGGCATTGACACCCTTGCGGGTGAGAGATGTAATAGGGGCCACCAAGGTGGAGTAGTTACGAATGAATTGGAGATAGTAATTGGTGAAGCCCAAAAAGCGTTGGGTGGCTTTGAGACCAGAGGGCTGGGGCCAATCAGAGATGGCCCGAAGTTTGGCTGGATCCATGAGGAGGCACTGTGATGAGATTATGTAGCCCAGAAATGGAACTTGTGTTTGTTCAAATAGACGTTTCTCCAATTTTACATGTAGACAATTGTCCTGTAGATGCTGTAGCACAGCTTTCACATGGAGACAAAAGTCTGGTGACAAAATAAGAATATCATCCAGATATACAATAACACAGACATACAGAGGGTTGCGGAAGATCAAATTTACCAAATTTTGGAAGACAGCTAGGGCATTGCATAAGCCAAAGGGCATCACAAGATATTCATAATGTCCGTCCCTGGTGTTAAAGGCGGTCTTCCACTTGTCTTCTTCCTGGATTTTTATTAAATTGTAGGCCCCTCTAAGATCCAATTTGGTAAAAACGTGAGAACCTCGCAGTCTGTCAAAGAGTTTTGGAGTTATGGAATTACGCTATGGTCCATTTCTGTTTCCTCTTTGGTACTCTGCAATTGCCCATGGAATTCTGAGTTTGGGTCCACTTCTGGCATCACATTTCCTATGATCCTATTTGGCTGTCGTTTATATACATCATTTTGACGGTACCATCCCAGAGCCCATTTGATGCAAATCAAGCCTGTTTGACACAAAGTGCGCATGCCCTCGTGTGTTCAAACGATCTGGTAAGCCTTTCTTACATCCGGTGGCGGTTCCTTTCACATGTGCATATTATTTCACCGTTTGTAAGATCTTTTGGCACTCCATTGTGTATGGACTCACATATTTCATCATTTATGGACATTTTTTTCATTGTAACATTATAGATTGTGTATATCATCCACCAATGCACACCATCACGTCTGGACATTTTGCATATGTTTTTGAATATTGATTGTGTACATTAATTCATTTAATATATGTATGTGGCCCTTTCAGTGACTAATTTTATTTTTGCACAGATTGCACTGTGCACACTAACCTTCAGCGCTACACTTTTATTTATTAGTCCTTGTTTACCATTTCTCCATGTGGTGTGTTAGCTGCTAATGTTGCGAGCAGAGCAGAATTTTTTGGTTTATTGTCAAAGAGTTCCGAAATTAAAGGAAGAGGGTATCGGTTCTTCACAGTGATGGCGTTAAGACCCCCGTAGTCGATGCATGGATGGAGAGAACCATCTTTTTTCCCTACAAAGAAAAATCCGCCTCCGGCAGGTGAGTTGGATTTCCTGATGAAACCCTTTTGCAGGTTTTCCTGAATGTATTTAGACATGGCTTGTGTCTCTGGGATAGATAGAGAGTAGACTCAGCCTCGGGGAGGAGAGACCCCTGGTAAAAGATCAATGGAGCAGTCATAGTCTGTGTGAGAAGGAAGGCGATCAGCGGACTTTTTGCAGAAAACATCTCGGAAGGACTGATATTGGGAAGGCAACATGGGAGTTGTGAAGATCTCAGCCAGAGGAATGGAAGGAGGTGGTAGCACCTTGGAAATACATTGTTGGTGACACTGAGGACCCCAAGCCAATACTTGTCCAGAGTTCCAGTCAAGATGCGGAGAGTGTTTCTGCAACCATGGAAGGCCCAGGATGATGGGACTGGAGGATTTAGGCAGAATTAGGAAAGAGATTTCCTCCTCATGCAAAACTCCAATGGGTAACACAATAGGAGGGGTTTTAAACCGGAAGGGGCTCATTGGCAAGAAGGAGCCACCTACTGCGGTCACGGAGAGGGGTATAGCCAAGACAATAAAGGCAATGCCTAACTCGGAAGCCAAAGATTGTTCAATGAAATTCCCAGCAGCTCCAGAGTACACATATGCAGAGTTGATAGGCATTTAGAGCCCAGTGGATAGCCAAGGGTGAAACGAGGGAAGTGGACAAAATTAAAGGATCGATCTAGATCACCTCCCTCTGAGTGACCTAGACCCTGGAGTCCTGGGCAGACTGGACAGGAGTTCAAAAGATGCCTTTTATTGCCACAATAAAGGCACAAGCCCAATCCCATGTGCGGGGCACGTTCCTCTGGAGTGAGGCGAGTTCGCCCAAGCTGCATAGGTTCTTCCAATGTGTGAGAGTTTGAAGACGGAGAGGATTCCACAGGTCTTTGGACTACCTGTGTTGAATGGCCTGCAGGGGGATGACTGGATCTGGATTTCTCCAGGGCCCGCTCCTGAAAGCGAATGTCTATTTGAATGCTCAATGCGATTAAATCATCCAATGTGGTAGGAATGGTGCGTCCAGCGAGTTAATCCTTTACACACTCAGATAGGCCTTGCCAGAAGGTAGCAGTAAGGACCTCATTATTCCATTTGAGTTCAGCGGCCAGCGTATGGAATTACTGCGTATTGGCCGACTGTCATTCCTTGTTGACGAAGGAGGGCCCCAGCAGCAGAAGACACTCTGCCGGGCTCATCAAAAGTTTTCCGGAATGCATCCAAAAAGGACTGGAGGTCGGAGGTGATAGAATCGTGTGATTCCCAGAGTGGGGAGGCCCAAGCCACAGCATCACCAGCAAGGAGAGAGATGATATATGCGACTTTGGTGCGATTAGTTGGAAAATGATGGCTGGAAAGTTCAAAGTGGATAAAACACCAATTAATGAAGCCCCGACAAGCCTTAGGGTCACCAGAAAAACAAGGTGGCTGCGGCAGATGCAAGCAGGGATAGCCAGGTGTAGCAGGTAACACGGGAGCAGCTGAAGCAGAAGCAGGAACGGGAGGAGCTGAAGTTGTAGCGAATTGCAGACGATCCAGATGGGAGGCAAGATGCTGTAGAACCAACATTATTTGCTCTTGATTAACTTGCTGGGAGTTAAGTTTCTGAACTAGATGTTGCTTTTGATCCTCGGTCAGTGGCCGACTCTCAGAGGAGCTCATGGCTTGAGCAAACTGTCACGGTACTACTTACAGTGAGCTCACAGGCGAGCAGGTGACATTGATCCCCCAGGGTGTGGAGTCTAAGGGCCAGCCGGTATTCTGCTGACCCCAGGTCACGACCCCCGGGTTCACCCTGCTCGCTAGGGAAGTACCAGAAGACACTGTCAGACAAGGATGGATGGATGAAGCAAAGGAGAGCCAGATAGCAAGCCAAGGTCAGGGCAGGCTGCAGACAATGTAATCAGAACAAGCCGAGTGAGTACACAAGAGATCAGTTCAGGAGAGGTCAGGTTAAAGCAGGTTACAAGAAGGGAGCTCAGAAACAAGTGTTGCTCAAGCAACAGAAAGTGGTCTGAGAGGGATTTAAATAGAGAAGCACATGAGGGGCTGGAGAGGAAGTAGCAGGAAGGAATTATATATTAAGCAACAGGTGAGACCAGCGACACCCATAGCTGCAGAGTGCAGCAGAGCTGAACACAAGCTAGTGGAACAACAGGTGCCAGCCGACCTACAGCAGTAAAGGTAAAACACAGATCAGCTCCGCAGCTGATCTGTGACATAATCATTCATAACTGCATTCGTTAGCAAAAGAAGGAAAAAACTAGGAATACTAGGAATCGCAATATGCATCAATAGATGCACACAGGGTAGAGCGCATCTCACGTAAAAATGTTTCTTTCACATACAGTGCCTTGAAAAAGTAGTAATACCCCCTGAAAATGTTCACATTTTGCCATGTTACAACTGAAAATGTAAAATGTATTTTATTGGGATTTTATGTAATAGACCAACAGAAAGTGGCACATGATTGTAAAGTGGAAGGAAAATGATAAATGGTTTTCAATTTTTTTACAAATAAATATCTGAAAAGTGTGCCGTGCATTTGTATTCAGCCCCCTTTACTCTGATACCCCTAACTAAAATCTAGTGGAACCAATTGCCTTCAGAAGTCAATAGTCAATAGTAAATATAGTCCACCTGTGTGTATTTAATCTCAGTATAAATGCAGCTGTTCTGTGAAGCTTCATGAAGGAACACACCACACAGGTTAGGGATAAAGTTGTGGAGAAGTTTAAAGCAGGGTTAGGTTATAAAAAAATATCCCAAGCTTTGAACATCTCACGGAGCACCATTCAATCCATCATCTGAAAATGGAAAGAGTATGGCACAACTACAAACCTACCAAGACATGGCTGCCCACCTAAACTGACAGGCCAGGCAAGGAGAACATTCATCATAGAAGCAGCCAAGAGGCCCATGGTAACTCTGGAAGAGCTGCAGAGATCCACAGCTCAGGTGGGAGAATCTGTCCACAGGACAACTATTGGTCGTGCACTCCACAAATCTGGCCTTTATGGAAGAGTGGCAAGAAGAAAGCCATTGTTGAAATTAAGCCATAAGAAGTGCTGTTTGCAGTTTGCGAGAAGCCATGTGGGGGATGCAGCAAACATGTGGAAGAAGGTGCTCTGGTCAAATGAGACCAAAATTTAACTTTTTGGCCTAAAAGCAAAAGGCTATGTGTGGTGGAAAACTAACACTACACATCACCCTGAATACACCATCCCCAAAGTGAAACATGATGGTGGCAGCATCATGTTGTGGGGATGCTTTTCTTCAGCAGGGACAGGGAAGCCAGGCAGAGTTGATGGGAAGATGGATGGAGCCAAATACAGGACAATCTTACAGGAAAACCTGTTATGCCGCGTACACACGGTCAAACTTTTCGTCTACAAAAGTCCAACGGACGCCGACGGACTAAAGCTGGCTGGTAATCCGATCGTGTGTGGGCTTCTCCGGACTTTCAGCAGACTTTTTCAGCCTCAAATCCGACGGACTTTAGATTTGAAACATGCTTCAAATCTTTACGTCGTATCTACGACGGACCCCGAAATCCGCTCGTCTGTGTGCTAGTCCGACGGACAAAAACCCATGCTAGGGCAGCTATTGGCTACTGGCTATGAACTTCCTTATTTTAGTCCGGTGTACGTCATCACGTACGAATCCGTCGGACTTTTGTGTGGTCGTGTGTAGGCAAGTCCGTTCGTTAGAAAGTCTGCTGCAAGTCCGCGGAAAGTCCGCCGGAAGTCCGCCGGAAGTCTGTCGGACAGGCTGTCGGACTTTTGTAGACGAAAAGTCCGACCGTGTGTACGCGGCATTAGAGTCTGCAAAAGACTTAGGACTGGGCAGAGGTTCACCTTCCAGCAGGTCAACGACCCTAAACATACAGCCAGAGCTACAATAGAATGGTTTAGATCAAAGCATATTAGAATGGCCCAGTCAAAGTCCAGGCCTAAATCCAATTGGGAATCTGTGGTAAGACTTGAAAATTGCTGTTCACAGACGCTCTCCATCTAATCTGACAGAGCTTGAGCTATTTTGAAGAAGAATGCGAAAAAATTTCACTCTCTAGATGTGGAAAGCTGGTAGAGACATACCCAGAAAGACTGTAATGCAAATGCACGCCACACTTTTCACATATTTATTTGTAAACAATTTTGAAAACCATTTATCATTTCCCTTCCACTTCACAATTATGTGCCACTTTGTGTTGGTCGATCACATAAAATCCCAATAAAATACATTTACGTTTTTGATTGTAACATGACAAAATGTGGAAAATGTCAAGGCGTATGAATACTTTTTCAAGGCACTGTAACTATGGATAAATATACCATAGCTTGAATTCTTCTTTAAATGTACCACAAGTTTAAAAAAAAAAAAAAATGATGTTGAATTAGATAATTTTCATACCATAATTGGCAAATTTCTGCTGCTGTTTAGGGTGGTACAACAGAACAATGCTTAGAAACTTTATAAATCAGCAGATCTGTCTTATATCACTTGAATGCTTCTTTAAATGACTTTGTCTTACTTTCAGATGAGTTTTGTCAACATCTTACTCTTTTGGGTAAAAATCAGAGAGGCTGGGATCTCCAATTCACACATTACTTTGTGACTGACACTTTCAGAAACAGTAAACAATACTCTATATCACAATGATCTGAAAGCAACTTCACAATAAATCAGGTTGTAAATAAATAAATATGTTTGTCGACTTCAGCGCAACCATTAGAACTCTCAAATTATTTTTCTGCAGACAAGAAATAAATCTTGTTCAGCAGACGTGTCAGAAACTTGGCACAGACACAAGCCTAGGAGAGTCACTGTAAACTTAATGCATAATAAATGTAGATCAATTGCTTTAGAGTGCATTTATGCCATTGCCTGGTACTTGAATTTCTACTCATAATATCATATGATGGAGGCTTCACTGCTGAAGTATTCATTTCATCTTAAGTATGTAATTATATGGCTGTCACTATGAACAGGTACTTCAGATTTTAAATGTATAAATAATATCTCAATACAGACCATTCATAGCAATAAATATATTAAATTAGTATAAACACTGGATGTACAATACATGCAAATTGCTTTCAAATATGTTGCTACATATGTATTGTTCTCAGGACCCTTAAGTTGTAACTGTTGTTGAAATGTACATTTTAATACATGAAAGATTAAAATCAAATTAAAGTGGAAGTAAACCCTCGTTGAACATGTTCAGCCCTCACTGAACATGGCTTTGAAATCGTGCGAGCTCTCACCTTATACCCACTTGTATAGCCAACCTTATATCCATTTTTATTTATTTTAACGCCTTTTCCCTGATAGGGTCAGACTATATAGGAATTTTTTATCATATTATATAATTCGTTCAATTCACGTGCATGCTCCTGAAGAGTGGATCAATCCACGAAATGCATAGAGCTATTATGTGACGTGTTTCTACTCATCATTTACTTCACTTGATATTGTTGAACATATGTAATATGTGATAATTACTGTCTGCACTTACATGGCAATTTGCCCCCATTGTATGTACATATATATATATATATATATATATATATATATATATATATATATATATATATGAATTGTATTTTATTTCATACGCTTATTCATGATTACCATTATGTATTTTAACATTGGTTTCCAATAAATTTGTACCCTATACTTACGTGCTTCATTTAAAGTCCCAATTCCTTTTCCCCTTTTTTCATTAGATAGGGACGGAGGCAATTGACCTTACCAGGTCACCGTCTCATTCAAAGTCCCGATTGTTCTTTCTCTCTTTGTTTCATGGTGGTGGCAGTGTCCTTCTGTGTGGCTGCATAAGTGCTGCTCGTGTCGGGAGCTGCATTTCATTGATGGTATCATTAATACACAGATGTATTGCTCTATATTCTCTTCTGAAAGAGAAGATGCTACCATCACGCGTGCCCTTGGTCATCGTGCACTTTTCCAACATGAAAATGATCCAAAACACACATCTAAGGCCACTGTTGCCTTTCAGAAGAAGAACGGGGTGAAAGTGATTCAGTGGCCAATTATGTCTCCTGATCTGAACCCAATCGAACACCTATGGGGAATTCTGAAGAGACAAGTTGAGCATCACTCTCTGTCCAGCATCCAGGCTCTAAAAGAGGTCATTCTAGAAGAATGGAAAAAGATAGATGTTGCAATATGTCGCCAACTTGTTCATTCCATGCCTAGAAGACTTGGTGCTGTCCTTACAAATCATGAAGGTCAAACAAAATACTAGATGTAGTAGTTTTTGTTGTGGGTATATTCATTTTTCCATCAACTAATTTGCGTAAAACTGAAAATTTTGTAATCTAAGTTATATTATTAACTTTACTTTCATATGATGGAGCTAAACAAATGTTCTATAAAACCCAGTTTTGTCAAAATTTTGGAAATTGTTCTAATCGTTCTTGTGTTCATTGAGATATTGATTAAAATCTTACTTTTCAAAAAGGGTATACTCATTTATGCTGAGCACTGTGTATATATATATATATATATATATATATATATATATATATATATATAGTCACTTGAACATCGCACCTACGTAAGCTTGTTGGAAATCCAAAATCATGGCCAATCATATGCAGTTGCCCCTCCCTCCCCATTGCAACCATATCAGCCACCACAAGATTTTGGATTTTACATATACAGTATTTATAGCAATTTGTACCCATTTAGCAAAAAAAAAAAAAACATTTGTAAAGTCGGGTGTTTATGATGGAAGAGAAGACATGACTCGCAATTGATGTTCGAGTTTATTTCAAAGGTGTTTAATAGGGCTGAGATCAAAGTTCTGTGTGGGCCACACATGTTCCTATACACCAAATATGTCAAACCATTCTTTATGAACTTGGTTTTGTGCACAGTCATTGCTGAGACAGAAGAGGGCTTTCCTTAAACTATTGCCTCAAAATTGGAACTGCGCAGTTATTTACATTTTTTGTGTCCTGTAGAATTAATTGTACCCTTCACAGGAAATATTTTATTTCAATATTTGAAATACTTTTGGTCAAACAGTGTGGATGTAATGGTCAGGTGACCACAAACATTTTACCATATATGCCCTGTACACACGGTTGGAATTTCCAACGGAAAATGTGCGATCGGAGCTTGTTGTCGGAAATTCCGACTGTGTGTGGGCTCCATCGGACTTTTTCCATCGGAATTTCCGACACACAAAGTTTGAGAGCAGGCTATAAAATTTTCCAACAACAAAATCCGTTCGTGTAAATTCCGACCGTGTGTGGCCAATTCCGACGCACAAAGTGCCACGCATGCTCAGAATAAATTTCGAGACAGAACTGCTCGGTCTGGTAAAATTAGTGTTCGTAATGGATATAGCACTTTCGTCACGCTGCATTGTTTTAAATTGTTTAATGCAGTCTCTTCTTGTTTATAATGCTAGAAGAATGAAGTTGTTTTGCTGCTCATATTCACAAAGACTTCTCACAAACTTCTTTCTTTATTAGTGCAGTGTATTGCTGTCTCCCAGGGGCACGCTGGATTATTTTTATTCTGAATATGCAGCGATGGGATTGTATTGAGCCTTCAGCATTGCTGATACTAAATCCAGGATCTAAGTGGTGCATCCGGTGTTGACCCTCCTCCCTCTAATGGCTGCTCCCTTATTTAGGAATATTGTTTATATGCCCCTGATGAGATATTTAGCTATATCTAATATACTTTCTTACTGCTGATTGAACTTTCTCATGCTACCGTGACTTGCATGATTTTGCATTCCAATTTAAGATAGAGAGAAATATTCCCTTCTCTGTCTCATCTGTGAACCTTGGCCATGTCCTGAGGAAGCCTATTGGTGAAACGCGTAGACATACAAGGGCTCACTGCACAATAATCATAGATGCTATATGTTACAATTGTCATTGTTTTTTAGATATTTGTATTTTTCAATAAATTTATATTTTTTATACTGCTATATCTTCTCCACTGTTTCTTAGCCTAAAAAGCCCGCCTCCCTGGTAATACTCAGTACTACCTTATTTTATATCCTCAATGTTAATAAATATAAAAGACTATCATTCTGAGCCCAGCATTTTTCATTCTTGTCACATTCATTTGTGGCCACTACAGTCTATTGATATGAAAAACACTTTGTGAAATCAGAAATTATTTATCAAAAGTAACATATATTTAACATAATTCATTTGACAACCAGAAATATTTAGAAGAATGCTAAACCTGGCTCAAACTGGGCTCCTCCACATGTTGCTGCCTGGAAGGCCCAGGTTGGACGTCAGAAGCCTCAGCTGGGGGGGAAGGAAGCCTTGAAGGAAGAGTGGAGAGTGCTGGCCTGGGTTCTCTCTGGTCTGCCAGAAAATGCAGTCTGTCATAGTACCACAACCTGGGGACATAAATGTCATCTGCTGCAGCTGCTGATCTCAGGGAATCCTGGACCTTCTTGCGCTCCCTTAGATAGGTGCTCCTCATGCCACCAATTAGGGCCTTCAAATAGGGGATGTCTGCCGTGGGGACCACCGTCTTCACAAATTCCACCAATTGATCCAGCGCTGCCTTCCTCTTTGGTTTATTGTTATAATAGGGGTTGTTTACCTGCCACAGACAGGGCAGCTCCCTGAACATATCAATGAATATTGGCATAAAGTCATGATCATTGACTAGATCCATTTTCTCTGCAAGACACAACACAAGACAAACCCTAATATCAGGCTAAACTCTCCTAATCTTGTCCCAATATAGGCCTCAATCTATAAGCAGTATCGGCCCAAGTTAAACTTGTACCTTCGTTATTACGATCGGCGCTTCCAATACTCCTTCCTCCGCTCACAGATCATACGTACAATGCACGCGTGTTACGCTTTATATACACTGCGCATGCGTGAAACTCCGCCCGCCCGACGTTCTTTCTAGTCTATTCCCCGCCCCTTCCCTTTCGGTGCAGTGGGGGAGAGCACATGGCAGAGAGACAGCAGGTGCATGATAATAGCAGCAACGAGGAGGAGGAGGAAAGCCCGGAGCCAGAAACATCTGGATCCCGGAGGAGAAGATTTAAGGCATCAAATATGTCCTTTGTAGAGATGGTGGAGATGGTGGACATATTGAAGAGGGCTGACTATGACGGAAAGTATGGACCTTACCCAAACCCAAATGTCAGAAAGGCCAAGATCATGGCTAAAGTTATGAAGAGTCTGCACAGGAATTTTGGGGTACGACAATCCAAGGATCAACTGAGGAAACGGTGGTCGGACCTCAAATTAAGGGAGGTATAGAAGGATCAGGAGAGTGCTGCAAAAAAGTAAATAGTTGTCCTGTGTTCCTATTCTTTATTTTTATTACGTTCGTGCTGCTCCATGTGCTTTTCTTTACTGTTGTACAGTTTAAAATGGCAACTCTCATGTTCATGGACACATTATTCATTCGTAGGAAACATTGTTCGTTCAGCCACTAAAACACTATGTTTTGGCCAGATGCAGTTCAATACATTTTTTCTGGCCTACTTCTCCTAAAATAACTTGGTTTTCTATACATCTGGACGCTGGAGCACAAGTGTGGGACACCAGAACACCCTTTTTATTAGGGGGCCCACACAGGTGCTCCAGTGTATACTATAGGGGTGTTTCCATCTGTGAAGCTTGTACAAAACAGGCAAGTATTCAAGCTTGACAAAGGACAAAGATATTTCTTCAGCTTGGAACTCTGACAAAAGAGACAATTGTACCCCACTTCCAAGCAATGTTTCAAATTCCTATTTCTGCCATCAAATATCTGTGCTAAGTATACCTATTTTTTTAAACATAGGAGAGAAAAGACTTGGAGGACACCGCTCATCAGAGGAGACCAGGGACCCCCCACCTCAGGAAGAAGGGGAAATCCCCCAAACCCAACCAGAAGAGGAGGAGGGAGACGTTATAGAAATTGTCACCACAACAGGTGAGTGTCTGCGACCACAGCCTCAGGTAAGAGATGGATGCCTGCATATTTTTAATACATGGCTGGCCATTATTCCAAACGTGTTCTCCACCACTCTTCTGGCTCTGACCAGCCAGTAATTAAAAACCCTCTGGTCCGGGGTGAGGGTCCTCATAGGGAATGAGCGCATAAGATGGTCCCCCAGTGCAAATGCTTCATCCGCAACGAAGGCAAATGGGAGTCCTTCTGCATTGTCTTCTGGAGGTAGCAAGCCCAAGCTGCCATTCTGGAGACGCCTGTGGAACACCGTGTGGGCGATGACTCCACTATCCGACATCCGGCCATTCTTCACCACATCCACATACAGGAACTCGTAAGTAGCCGACACCACCGCCAACATCACAATACTATTGAACCCCCTTGTAATTATAATAGTATGACCCCGAGTTGGGGGGTGGGACTATGTGGACATGTTTACCATCAATTGCCCCTCCGCAGTTGGGAAAGTTCCACCGCTGGGCAAAGTGGGAGGCCACAGTCTGCCATTCCTGTGGCGTGGAAGGAAACTGTGGAGTCAAACAAGAAAAACAAATTTAGTAATTTTGCACAAAAACATTGAAAGCAGATTAGACACAAACATTCTTGGCCAACATCAGTATAACATTTATTTTAGGGAGTATTTAAAGACAAAAGTATAAGGTCCACTTATCAGATTCATCACCCCCCTCTGATGGCCCATTGAAAAAATTTTAGGGGGGGGATGTTTTGGACAGGTAACCCTCTCCACTTCATTGAGAGATGAATGCATAAATAATGTGTGTTACTTTGGCCAGCCCCTCCTTACTTTACACTATTGGCAGCCCACTGGACAGGTAAGAAGTGTCATAATTAGGGTTGTCCCGATACCGATACTAGTATCGGTATTGGCACCGATACCGAGCATTTGCCCAAGTACTTGTACTCCGGCAAATGCTCCCAATGCTTCCCCCGATACCTAGAGGACAGCTGTGATCGGCGCGTGGGGGAGTTACAAGATTCTCCCCCAGCGGCTTTCACCAGCTTTAGTGACATACAGCGGTGATCGCTCACCGCTGACTGTCACTGCATCCTCCTCCAAGCCCCCTCCGTTCCTCTGTGTCTCTCCGCTGTCCCCTGCATTCCTCTCTCCTTATCTGTCCCCCTCCGTTCTCCCCCTCCGTTCCTCTCTCCTTATCTGTCCCCCTCCGTTCCTCTCTCCTTATCTGTCCCCTGCATTCCTCTTTCCTTATCTGTCCCCTCCGTTCTCCCCCTCAGTTCCTCCGTCCTCCCCCTCCTTCCTTTGTGTAGGGATAGAGTCAGCGGACTCTGTCCATTCACATAACTGAAATATTGTAATCTCCTGTGATTACGATGTGTCAGTTTATGAATGGAGAGGAGCCGCTGTCTTCTCTCCATTCATTCTCAGTGCAGCTGACGCTGCAGAGAAAGGGACTGGGGAATCTCTATCCTCGGTCTCTTTCTGTGTCTCAAGGGGGAGATATCAGAGGTCTGTTAAGACCCCTGATATCTCACCAAAGCCCCCCAAAAGGGCTGATTAAAAAAAAACAAAAAAAAAAAAACAATAAAGAATAAAAAAATATTATTGTAAAAAATAAAAATTGTAAAAAAAAAACAAAAAAACACACACACATACAACGTTCACCCCCCCCCCCCCAAAAAAAAAAATAGCAAAAAAAAACCTGTCACGTGACATTAAAAAAAAAGTATCGGTAATCGGTATCGGCGAGTACTTGAAAAAAAGTATCGGTACTTGTACTCGGTCCTAAAAAAGTGGTATCGGGACAACCCTAGTCATAATACAAAAATATAAATACACACTGTCCAAATTTTAGTACATTTTTACATTCTGCTATTACCTATCAAGATAATAGGATACAAAAACTTTAAACAGTACCATTTGAAAGTATTCAGGCAGGCCCTTGCACTACATGCTTTGTGGAATTTATCCATAAATATGTCCACAAAAGAGGTAAGAGGTTTGGAAAAGTCAGCAGATATAGGATTGGTATCAGCTGACTTAGCAGTTGGGGGGAGGGAGGGTTCCAAATGATTTTGGGACACCCCAAAAAAAGCCTCTGACACTCTGCCTGAATTTAAAGCACAAATAACATTTATACACATTTTAGAGGGTGTTTAGGGTAAAGCACTACTATGGAGCTGAGAAAATACATTGTTAAGTGACTAGACAAGGTGGATATAGGCCCAGGAGAGCATGCTCGGGAGGTAAGTGAAGGCAAATATGCATGAAGGACACAAAATAAAAAAATAAAAAATTCCAGCATGCATGAGGACAAAGGGGCATTCACAGCATATTACAATCATGGTAATTAGGGAATAAGGAAAGAAATACAATACATTAGTAAACATTAAATACAATAAAATGTGATGTTAAAGGATTAATCTTACCTAAATATATTCCTTTTGCAGGACCTGGATGATGGCAGAACAGGTATCTGGGATAATGATCCACAGAGCCTGGGGGGAGATGCCTGTCGAGAACTTGAGGTCCTGCAGGCTTCTCTTTGTCACCAAGTACCGCAACGTGGCGACTAGCCTCTGCTCCGGAGTGATGGCTTGCCTCATGCAGGTATCCTGCCTGCTGATATAAGGGGTTGGCAAAGCCAACAAACGGTGAAAAATGGGACCGTCAACCTGAGAAAGTTCCTGAAATCGTCAGGATTATTCTCACGGATCTCATGGAGCAAAGGCATGTGACAGAATTGGTCACGCTGGAGCAACCAATGCTTGGTCCATGAACTCCTCCCCACCCTGTTCATGGACTGGGCTTGTGTCAAAGTAAGAACCCGAACACCAAGCCCCCACATAGCATGAACTCTACGATGAGTACGTACATGGCTAGAAAACGGTCGGCTGGTCAGAACGAAGTAACAGAACGCACTGAAGAACAGCAAGGCCTGTGAAGAGCGACCTCAAAATCAGTAAGGAATGGACAAGAACACAATGATAAATAAATGGGAACTCACTGCACGCACTGAAGAACAGATACAAACCCACAAGCACAAACTGAACACCAGAAAAACGATCTGAAAACCATGAGGCTGAAAAGCATGAATCGTCTCTCACCAAACTTTTACTAACACGAGATTAGCAAAAGGAGCCCAAAGGGTGGCGCGCTTTGTATTGAACTGCCCTTTTATAGTCTCGTCGTACGTGGTGTACGTCACTGCGTTCTTGACGTTCGGAAATTCCGAGAACTTTGTGTGACCGTGTGTATGCAAGACAAGTTTGAGCCAACATCCGTCGGAAAAAAATCTGATCGATTTTGTTGTCGGAATGTCCAAACAATGTCTGACCATGTGTACAGGGCAATAGAGTACCGGGTGTGTAATTTTCAATATCCTCAGATATCTTGGATAACAACTGCAGACATTTGTAGATAGTCTTGTGGTGCCATAAGCTGCTGTTATCTTCTCCCAAGATCTCTCCTCCTTTGTGGCCATTTTGGAGATAACAAGAAATGAGACTTATTGACTGTTTGTTTACATTTTCGGGTGGGATGGATTAAAAATTAAATTATTAAATGAAAAGAATGCATTTTTTATGTGATATACTACCATGTCATTTTTAGATACTTGCTTAGTGGGAGGATATTTATTTGCCTAAATCATACTTCTGTGAACTGTTGGGTAATCAAGAACCTGATTAACTCCCCGCATGCCTGTGATCACTGTTGGCAAAATATTACTGGGTAATTCTGGGAGTCTTCTCTCTTCCCCTCTATCGTTTTTTTTTTTTTGAGTTCATTCACAAACTTTTCTTCTCAGCATTACATACTCACATATTGTGTGTAATATGTCCGCCTGTGTCAGATTTCGTCGGAAAGAATAACTTATATTATTCACTGCAGGCGGTTTCCATCTTCATTGTGGGCATTTGAAGCCCACAAGCATTTATTTCCTGGATGTGGTGAATGCTGTGCTCCCAGCATTCACCGCTCATTCCCGCACATGCTCAGTGGCATCCTGGGAAGCCTGAGACTACCTCCCAGGAGTCTGGGAGAGGCTAGAAACACGCCTACTCCCACGGGAGGAGAACCAGGAAGTGCAAAGAAGAATAGAAAAATAAAAGGTAACTACGGCGATTTAAATTTTTTTAAACGGCATGTCAGCATCTAGGCAAGGAAGAGAATACATACAGATATTGTTCAAAATTTGGGTGGAACCCCGCTTTAAAGCAGAATGATGGTGAATAACAGAATGCTCAGACAGCACACACTTATTTATCGCACCCTCATAGCATGACTGAGTAGAGCAGTTCACAGTAAATATGTACATTTTGCAGAGCATAAAATGCATGTGTCCTGAGAATACATTGTGTCCAGTGAGGCCGTTCACATCTATGCTCTGTATTGCAAAAAATTAAACTTGTCCACGTTTACATGCATTTATCTGCCTTTCCTGGTAAAGCAAATTTACTCAACAAATAGTGAAGCTGAAAATGTGATGATGTAGATATAGCAGCCTAGGGTTTAGTCAGGAAGCTCCTCACAAACTTACTTGACAGGAATAGTTACCTTAGTTATTAGAGGTCTATTGATTTTCTCCCTAAGTTTGGCCTTGTTGTACTCTTCTCTTCTCTTCTGCCACTAGGTGGCTGGGCACTGGATGGAGGATAACTCAAGGTCAGGTTATGGGTATATGGGGCATCACAACCAATGGGTGGGGGTTTTCTTGAATCCCTTGGCCTGCTGGGAGCACCTATATATTCAGGTGGAGTTAGGTGATCTGTGTTGTGTGCCACTTGGATGGCTGTCTGGGTGGACGTGTGTTGTATGCCCCGGGCCTCTAGGCCAGAGATTGGGCCTATCTCGGGGAAGTGTGGCTGCCAGGCTGTGTGAGGGCCTATCCAGAAGTAAGAGTGCAGTGCAGGGTTGGAAATGCGGCTTGCAGTCCAACCAGAAGTGCCGGTTCTGCCAGTCGGAGAACCTGTCAGTGGTTGGAGGTAGAAGGGAAGCTGTCGCCACTAAGGGACCAACCACCTTTACCAGGGACCACAGTGAGTAACTGAAGCAAGTACCGGAGCAACATTCTTACCAAACGGGCATGGTGGAGAATTGGGAAACTTCAGGTGGTGATCAAGCCAGATACCCGACTAGCGGAGATGACGTTGCAAAGCAAGCCAAGGACAAAACTGGCTAGTAAGGGGTGAAGCTTGAGAAGTATCTGGAGGCCAAGCTAGGGACCTAGCAGGGAGGTGTGGGTGATGCTTGAGGGAGAGACCACTGCAAAGCTTGAGGAGCTCAAGGGATTCAGAGTCAGTGAATCAGAGGGTCCAGTGAAAGACCAAGAGCTCAGTGAGCTGAAGAATCACAGGAAGAAGTGTAGCACAGCTGATAGGACTATTGAACTTTGTGTTAGGAACTGTTTAAGACTGTTTCCATAGGAGACAGCATTGCCTGCTAACCACAACAAGCAATGTTAAAGTGAACATTTACCTTCATTAGGGCTTTTTTGATAGGCAAATGCTATTTGCTTTCATATGAATTCAAAATACATTTGAGATCAGATTGAGAAGCTACTGAGATAAATGGCCTGCATTTGGCCCCCTTTTAAGGTGCATCAACCCGATTCAAGCTGTTTTATTTCCCATTGACTTGTATTTAACCACTTCAGCCCCGGAAAATTTTTCCCCCCTTCCTGACCAGGTAATTTTTTGCGATACGGCAGTGTGTCGGTTTAACCCGTGCCCCCTATACCCCTTAAAGCGGCCCCCGTACAGCTACGGCGATTCGCGCAGGGGAGCCAACCTGCCGCCGTACGACGACAGCGGCTGCTCGGCAACTGGTTAAAGAGAAGCATTTCTGATTCAAACAAAAGCCTGTGCACAAAGGCTCCTAGGCTGGCTGAACTACGTGTGTAAGATGAAATTTGTCTAAATAATTCAGGGCTGTTGGGGTTCTTCACTTTCCAATGTGACTGCACTAAGGTACTGTATATGAGTGGCTTTGCTTCATGGGCTAGACCAAACTTTTAACCTTCCTGGGCCACATTGGAAGAAGAGAAATTGTCTTGGGCTGCACAAAAAATACACTAACAATAAGGATATCTGATGAGCAGAAAATTTTGGGCAGATCAAGTTAACGATCACCGACATAGATAATGTACCTATCTTAGTAGTAAATGTATTTTTTGTAATATGGTTTCTTATAAAAGTAAAAGACGGCAACATAAAACTAGTGTGATATTTGCATCAATAGCTACTTTTTTGGATGTAGTAGCAATTTTCAATGAATTCTCAAGGTGCTCATCAGATATTTTGGTACTAATTTTGCCCTTCATGTGTGCCATCCTTGAAAACTGATGATGTGAACAAGGTGTGATTGTAAAGAGTGGGATAATTTTCTTTGGGACGATAAAACTTATAAAAGTCCAGTAAAGAGACAATGTGAAATTTTTCTTCGGCTGCATGTGTTCCCTAATGACCCGTACACACGGTTGGATTTTGTTCGGACATTCCGACAACAAAATCCTAGGCTTTTTTCCGACGCATGTTGGCTCAAACTTGTCTTGCATACACACGGTCACACAAAGTTGTCGGAAAATCCGATCGTTCTAAATGCGGTGACGTAAAACACGTACGTCGGGACTATAAACGGGGCAGTGGCCAATAGCTTTCATCTCTTTATTTATTCTGAGCATGCCTGGCACTTTGTCCGTCGGATTTGTGTACACACGATCGGAATTTCCGACAACGGATTTTGTTGTCGGAAAATTTTATATCCTGCTCTCAAACTTTGTGTGTTGGAAAATCCGATGGAAAATGTGTGATGGAGCCTACACACGGTCAGAATTTCCGACAACAAGGTCCTATCACACATTTTCCGTCGGAAAATCCGACCGTGTGTACGGGGCATAAGTGTAAGCGCATTTTTACTTAAATTCCCCAAAAAATGTAGTAAGTTTACGATTTTGTGTTGGGCCGCATTAATAGCCGTCTTGGGCCACAGGTTGGAACCCCTGGACTAGAGCAAAGCAATTGAATAAAGGTGAGGGGTCAAAAAGGAAGGGCGGGGTCTGGCTATCCACCATCCTAAAACTGCACCAGTCGCCACTGGTAGGCACTTAAGCATTTATCTGTCATAAAAAGGGGAAGGGGGGAAGAGGAAAGGGAAGGGGCTAACTCAAATGTATAGAGAGGTGAATGAAAAATGAAAAAATTATACAAAAGGTATAATGAGCATGAGGGCTAGTAGCCCCTTACCTTTCCTCTTCCCCCCTTCGCCTTTTTATCACAGCGCAATCACCACTAACTTTATTCATAACACTTTTGTCTGTTTGGATCAGCCATTTAGGTGTTGCAGCAGCCCCTTAGCATAGGTATTTCTGACAGCACAGGTGTTTCTTCATTATTTAAGCATTTATCTGTTCATGATTTGTAGGCAAGTCTGACAAGGCTAGGAATCAGTGCATCCACCATCAGGAGGTAAGCACTGGAGTTTAGGTGACCCATTTTCTTGGCTTTGTATTACAGTTCTTGACTCCTATGTGTTCTTTAAACCTTCTTCTCCTTTACAAGCAGAACTCATTAGTAATCAGCTACCAGAGCCATAAGCTCAAGATCTGGGAGCAATCTAGTACTAATGAACATATCATATTCAAGGGGAAGGAGGGTTGCTACGACTGTAACCTGTTAACATTACAGTGTCCATTTCAGCTTCATTTACTACAGTATAACCCAGGTTAAAAATAATTGTGGAAGAGAAAACATAAATGCACTCTTTCAGCATTGATTTAGACACCCTTTATGATTTTAAACTAGAAGTTGAGATTGTTGGGGTAAATACGGTTGTGTGTTTGACGTCAGGAATTTCCTGAACGATAATCATATTGCGTAGTATTCACCAATCAAATTTATTTTTCAAAAACACAGATGAAATGATATGAATGCAGACTAAATATGGAATATTTATTCACTAGACATGTATTCACAAATAGATTATGGATGGACATAAATAAAATCTTACATGTAGCAATAACTCTCGGCGGAGCTGCTGGTTTAAACGGGCTTGTTACCTTTACTCTCCTTCCCTCTGTTTCACCGGCACCGGGTCTAGGGTTCCGTTGAGTTTACCTCTGGACGATACAAGCATCAACACTTAAGTACGTTTTCAATGCTTTATTGAACAATTAACGAAGGAAGTAGCAGGAAAGAGGCAGAAGGGAAACTGCAGGGAAAGCTCGAATACCTTTCTGTAGGATTCTTGACAAATGTCCTTTAGAGTTGAATATTACAGTAGAATGCGCTCCCCTCGTGGGACACACTCTTTGCTCGCCTGGATAGGCCTCTCTCCCTTGCCTAGCAGCCAGTACATAGCACGAACAAAAGTCTCTGCCACAGACTTGCTTGGGATGAACCCGTACGATCCTCTGCCACAGGATGTATTGATTTTGTGGTGAATGTCAGTCACAGTGCTTGAACCTTTAAGCCAAACCCGGCAACACTATGCTGTAAAGTTATTTTAGAATACGTCCTCCAACCGAGTCACCAGGCCCCTCTCCAGACCAGCACTCTGCATGATCCTTCCATGACGGGTCCTCCCCTGGGATCTTCTAGGTTGTCCAGCTTCTTCACTCTGGATAGACAGCTCAGGACCATTCCTCGGCCGCTGTGGTAGGCCCCAGACAAGCTTCTGGGCCCACCCATGCGCCGCAGCGATGTGGGCCTCCGGAACAGAGGACCACGATATAGCACTCTAACGCATACCTGTCAGCTGGGAGGGCCAGCAGGTGGCTGTAAAACAAACCTCAAAATATGGCATCTGTCCCATAAATACCCTCTCCCAGAATGCAACTCGGAGGACTACCTCCACCGAGTTGTCTCCGGGACAGAGGAGCACTCGTACGCTTTGACACATGCCTTTCCAACACTAGCCAGTGGTAACAGCAACACCCACCGGCTCAGTATGGAAACACACGCAACGTCAGCCAAGCTGGAACAGAGGCAAATCTAACTTCCCTAACGAACAAGTAACTAAATTTACCTATCAGATGGTAGATCGCAAATCTACCAGCGCTACATACATAAAATACAAAATTATTTGCAACACTCGCTAATGGGTTTTGCTATACAATATGAGTGTAATGAAAAGATTAATTTTTCCCCGTGGACAAAATAACTATGTATATACTGTATATATAACTACCAGAAAATAGTCTGTTATTTACGCAGCCTAATGCCCCGTACACACGGTCGGATTTTCCGATGGAAAATGTCCGATCGGAGCGTGTTGTCGGACATTCCGACCGTGTGTGGGCTCCATTGGACAATTTTCCATCGGATTTTCCGACACACAAAGTTGGACAGCAGGAGATAAAATTTTCCGACAACAAAATCCGATCGCGTCAATTCCGACCGTGTGTGGTCTGTTCCGACGCACAAAGTGCCACGCATGCTCAGAAGAAATTCCGAGACGGGACAGCTCATTCTGGTAAACTTAGCGTTCGCAATGGATACAGCACTTTCGTCACGCTGCAATGTTAAAAATGGTTTAATACAGCGCACTCTCTTCTTCTTTATAATGTGACAAGAATTAAGTAGTTTTGCTGCTCATATTCACACACACTTCTCACAAAGTTTTATTTGTGTTTTTTTTAGTGGGATTCCCTGAATATATTGTTATTAGTTGTCACATCTGACAGTTTTATTTATTTATTTATTTATTTTTTTTGGATTTTCAGCCTTTTTTTTTCTTTAATGTTTGGATTTTTTCCAAGGCTGATCTTTGTTCAATGTTATTTTTATTTTTACTCCAGAATATTTTTGTGTGTGTTTTGTGTGTCAAGTTACCCCAACACCATTGATATCTTGTATTATTTAATCTCCAGGAGATTGTTTGGTGTTGGTGTCCCTTGTTCATTTCACATTGTATATTTGAAATGTACCTGAATCCTCACAAACAAACTGTCCTTTTTGAAGTAAAACACATAGGAGAGTAGAATTCAAAACAAAAATCCTTTATTAAGGGATCAGAACCAAACTAAGAGGAAGGCAACACTGGATCAACATGAGAAATTAGCGAAGCCTGGGACCCCCACGGCAGACATCAATTCGTGAACCTCAAAATTGTCCATATGTAAGGGAGGGCAGTCTGGTCCAGAATTCGCAGAGATAGACATCTGTGTCCCCAGGCTGTGGTACCACAAGAGGCTGCATCTTTTGGCTGACCAGACTGAACCCAGGGCAATCACTGTCTGGTCTTCCTTCCACGCTTCCTTCCGGGCTGTGGCTGTGCAGTTGGAGATGTGGCAGGAGGAGGAGTAGGACCTGGAGGAGGAGGAGGACTGGGAGGACCTGGAGGAGGACTGGGAGGACCTGGAGGAGGAGGAGGACTGGGAGGACCTGGAGGAGGACTGGGAGGACCTGGAGGAGAGGGAGGAGGAGGAGGAGGACCTGCAGGACGAGGAGGAGAACCATCCCAAAGGTGTGTCTGAGGTGTCATTTGGCCCCTCATACCTTTCTCAAGAGCCTCTAATATGAGGGCCTCACACATGACTTGTTGTCCCTCCTCCATCCTCTGCATTTTATATGCAATGAAGGCAGCAATGTTCTCCTCCATGGTGTGGGGTGCTCCCAGGACCTCTGTAGCCCTCCAAAAGAATCCTATAGCAGCCTCCTCTAGGGCACTCCTCCTACTGCCACTTTCTCTTTTCAGGGGGGGTGGAGGGACCTGCAGATCAGCCAGCCGGCTCGGCCCGGCCACCTCCTGGCTGAGCCTTCCCTGTGTATGAAAAAGGGACATGGTTGTAATGTTTTGCTTCATCAATCCCAATCCTAAATTAGTACTCCCAACTAACATTTAGTTAACATCTTTGATTGGACAAGCAGAAATATTTAGAGAAATGCTATACCTGGCTCAATCTGGGCTCCTCCACATGTGGCCTGGAAGGCCCAGGTTGGGCGTCAGAAGCCTCAGCCGGGGGGGAAGGAAGCGTGGAAGGAAGACTGGAGAGGGATGACCTGGTTTCAGTCTGGCCTGCCAGAAAATGTAGCCTGTCGTAGTACAACATCCTGGGGACATAGATGTCATCTGCTGCTCCGGATCTCTGTGAATCCTGGACCTTCTTGCGCTCCCTTAGATATGTGCTCCTCAGGCAACCAATTAATATCTTTAAATAGGTGATGTCTGCCGTGGGGATCACCTGCTTCACAATTTCACACAATTGCTCCAGTGCTGCCTTCCTCTTTGCTTGGTTCTTGAAATGGGGGTGTTTAATCTCCCACAGACAGGGCAGCTCCCTTAAGATATCTATGAATACTGACATGAAGTCATTATCTTTCAGTAAGATATCCATGTTCACTGCAAGACACAACACAAGACAAAGCCTAATGTCAGACAAAACTCTCCTAATCTTGTTACAATATAGGCCTCAATCTAGAAGCAGTATAGGCACAAGTTTGTCTCTTACCTTCGTTCTTACGATCGGTGCGTCCAATGCTCCTTCCTCCGCTCACAGATCGTACGTAATACGCACGCGTGTTACGCTTTATACACACTGCGCATGCGTGTAACTCCGCCCGCCCCTGACTTTCTTTCTAGTCTATTCCCCGCCCCTTTTCGTTCGGCGCAGTGGGTGAAGAGCACATGGCGGAGTTACAGCAGGTGCATGCTAATTCTAGCAACGAGGAGGAGGAGGAGGAAAGCCCGGATTCGGACACGTCCCGATCCAGAAGGAGACGTTTTAAGGCCACAAATATGTCCTTTGGGGAGATGTTGGAGATGGTCGACATCATGAAGAAGTCCGACTATGACGGAAAGTATGGGCCTTACCCCAACCCCAACATCAGAAAGGCAAAGATCATGGCGAAAGTGGTCAAAAGCCTTCACAGGAATTTCGGGGTACGAAGATCGAAAGATCAGCTCAGGAAGCGGTGGTCGGACCTGAAGTTAAGAGAGCCAGAGCAGTACCGAAAGATCCGGAGAGTGCTGCAAAAAAGTAAGTAGTTGTGCTGTGTTCCTATTCTTTCTGTCTTTATTACGTTCGTGCAGCTCCATGTGCTTTTATTAATTGTAACATTTAAAAGGGCAACTTTAATGTTCATGGGCCCATTATTCGTTCGTATCAAACATTTTTCGTTCGGCCTCTAAAACACCATTGTTTAGGCCATATGCATTTTCCCACATTTTTTTGGGGCCTACTTGGATGCCAAATATTTGCTTGTGTAGATGGGTTTGTTACTAGAATGAAATGCCAACTAGATTGTGTGTAAGGAGAGGACACTGAGCAGCTGTTTTCACATCTGGACACTGGAGCACTAGTGTGGGACCCCAGAACACCATTTTTATTAGGGGGCCACACAGGTGCTCCAGTGTATACTATAGGGGGGTCTCCATCTGTGAAGCTTGTACTAAACAGGTAAAGTATTGCAGCTTGACAAAGGGCAATAAAAAAAAGACATCTTTGAACTCGGCTAAAATAGACAATTGTACCCCACTTCCAAGCAATGTTTCCTATTTCTAGTTCGGCCATCAAATATCTGTGTGCTAATTATACCATTTTTGTTTTACATAGGGGAGAAAAGACTCGGAGGACACCCCTCATCCGAGGAGACCAGAGACCCTCCACCTCTGGAAGAAGGTGAAATACCCCAAACCCAAGCTGAGCAGGAGGAAGAAGATGTGGTGGAGATTGGCACCACAACAGGTGAGTGTCTGCGACCACAGGCTCAGGTAAAAGAGATGGATGGTGGCAGATTTTTGAGACCTGTTTTTTTTTTCTTTCTCTCTTTTTAGGTGATCGTGATGTGAGGGATAGAGAACGCTTTACTTCAGAAAGTGCCCAGATCCTGATCGGGGAGATCATGGGGTGTAATGCCGAACTGCAAAACATCCAGCAAAAAATCAATGATGTTATTAAAAAAAATAATAACATCATTGATGTTTTGGGGCGAATTTAAAACCCCACAAAATCACTTTTTGGATTGTGGTCCAATCTTTTAAATTTTTTTGCAATGTTTTGAAAAGCCAAATTTGGAGGATGCACACAGTGTGCCAACATGTGCTATCTGCCATCACGGAGATCAATGGACGCGTTTTGGGGGTGCAACCCCTTCCTCAATTATAAAGTCGCGTTGAGGAAGGGCTTGCTCCCCCAAAACATGTCCCTTGATCCCCCCTGATGGCAGATAGCACATGTTGACATTCGTAAATTGGTGTGCATCTTCCAAATTTGGCTTTTCCAGGGGTGATTTCCCCCCATCTGAACGCTATATCAAACCCAGTTCCTAAATACTGATGTCTGATATAGCCTTCAGGTTTTACCTAATGTGAACTTTGTAAGTTCAAGTTTTTTGGCTTTCTTGTTGGTTTTACACAGGCCTGTTTTATCTGAAATGGACATTTCGAATTTTGCTAATGCTACTGCAAAAATTGTTATACAACAAACATGTTGGTTTGTTTTAAAAACCTTTGGTAAATGCACATGTGATTGTGCAGGTATAAAAAAGTGGCTTACTCAAGAATGTGTGGATTATTGTCTCAACACTACAACACTTTTGGGGTGATGTAATAGCTGTTTTATGCAAAAATGGGGGTTATTTCCTAAGGGCAAATCCTCTTTGCACTACAAGTGCAGTTTCAGTGCAGTTGCAAGTGCACTTGTAGTGAAATGTGTTTTTGCATTTAGGAAATACCAGCCAACAGTGCTTTGTATAAGGTTACACAATCACAACATTTTTGTCAGGGTCAGCTAAAACAAACACAAGCAGTAAATGTCCACAAAGAATTTCTTTTTTTTTTATTATAAAAAGGCTTCACATATTGTCTGGCATATTGATAGCCCCCCTACCCGCAAAGAACTCCAGGTAGCGTAACCGGACATCACGGGCACTCAGGGAGGGCAAGCCAGGATGGCCGCTTTCAAGCGCCGTCAGTGTGGTTTGATGTAGGATTCCGGCCTCAGGCCCAACTGAGCCAGCATAGTTGGCCGAATGTTTCCGTAAAAAGTTATGGAGAACACAGCACGCAAGTATTATATGGTTCAGTTTATACTCCGCCATATGGATAGGTGTCAGAAATAGGCGGAACCGGCTGGCCAGGATTCCAAATGTGTTCTCCACCACTCTTCAGGCTCTGGCCAGCCGGTAATTAAAAACCCTCTGTTCCAGGGTGAGGGTCCTCATCGGGAATGGCCGCATCAGGTGGTCCCCCAGCGCAAATGCTTCATCAGCAACGAACACAAATGGGAGTCCTTCCACATTGTCCTCTGGAGCTGGCAAGTCCAAGCTGCCATTCTGGAGACGCCTGTAGAACTCCGTCTGGGCGATGACTCCACCATCGGACATCCGGCCATTCTTCCCCACGTCCACATACAAGAAGTCGTAATTAGCCGACACCACCGCCAACATCACTATACTATTAAACCCCTTGTAATTATAATAGTACGACCCCGAGTTGGGTGGTGGGACGATGTGGACGTGTTTCCCATCAATTGCCCCTCCGTAGTTAGGAAAGTCCCACCGCTCGGCAAAGTGGGAGGACACAGTCTGCCATTCCTGTGGCGTGGAAGGAAACTGTTGAGGAAAAAACAATAAACATTACTATTTTTACTCTGAAACAAGGCAAGCAGATTAGACACAAACATTATGGGGCAACCTCCAGATAGCATTTATTAAGGGGAATTTAACAACACCAAAGTATAAGGTACACCTATCATATTCCCCCTCCCCCCCCTCTCATGGGCCATTTCTAACATTATAGGGGGTGTGTGGAAATCTTGGACAGGTAACCCTCTTCACTTCATTGAGAGATGAATGCCTAAATACAGGGTATTACTTGGAACAGCCCCTCCTTAATTACACTATTGGCAGACCACTGGACAGGTAAGAAGTGTCTGAATACAAAGATATAAATACACACTGTACACATTTGAGGACATTTGGACATTCTGCTATTACTTATCAAGATAATAATAGGATACAAAAACTTTAAACAGTACCATTGGAAAGTATACAGGCAGGCCCTTGCACTACATGCTTTGGGTAATTCATCCATAAATCTGACCAGTAAAGAGGTGGGTATAGTGTGTATGGGTTTGGCAAAGTCAGCAGATAGATGATTGAGGATAGATAGAGAATTGGGATCAGCTGACTTAGCAGTTGGGGGAGGGAGGGTTACTAAAAATTATTTGGGGACACCACAAAAAAAAAGCCTCTGGCACTCTGCCTGAATTTAAAGAAAAAATAACATTTCCAAACATTTTAAGGGGTGTTTGGGGTAAAGCACTACTATGGAGCTGATAAAATACATTGTTAAGTGACTACATGAGGTGAATATAGGGCAGGAGACACCATGCTGGGGAGGTTAGTGAAGGGCAAATATGTATGAAGGACATAAAATAATAATGACATAAAAATCCAGCATGCATGAGGACAAAGGGGACATTCACAGCATATTACAATCATGGTAATTAGGGAATGAGGAAAGAAATACAAGATATTATCAAACATTCAATACAATAAAATGAGATATTAAAGCATAAAAATCTTACCTTCATATCCTCCTTCTGCAGGACCTGTATGATGGCAGAACAGGTCTCTGGGATAATGATACCCAGAGCCTGGGGGGAGATGCCTGTAGAGAACTTCAAGTCCTGCAGACTTCTCCCTGTGGCCAAATACCGCAAGGTAGCGACCAACCTCTGCTCCGGAGTGATGGCTTGCCTCATGCAGGTATCCTGCCTGCTGATATAGGGGGTCAGCGAAGCCAACAGACGGTGAAACACGGGGTCCGTCATCCTGAGAAAGTTCCTGAAATCATCAGGATTATTCTCACGGATCTTACGGAGCAAAGGCATGTGAGAGAACTGGTCACGCTGAAGCAACCAATTCTTGGTCCATGAACTCCTCCCCACCCTGTTCATGGACTGGACTTGTGTCAAGGTCAGGACCCCAACACCAAGCCCCCGCACAGCACGAACTCTACGAGGAGTACGCATACAAAACATGGCTAGAAAACGGTCGGCTGCTCAGAACGAAGTAACAGAACGCACTGAAGAACAGCAAGGCCTGTGAAGAGCGACCTGAAAAACAGTAACGAACGAACAAGAATACAATGACTGCCTAAAGTCACACGGAACTTGCTGCACGCACTGAAGAGCAGATACAAAACCACAAGCACAAACTGAACGGCAGAAAACGATCTGAAAGCCACGAGTCTGAAAAAGCGCGAATCGTCTCTCACCAAACTTTTACTAACCCGAGATTAGCAAAAGGAGCCCAAAGGCTGCCGCGCTTGGTTCTGAACCGACCTTTTCTAGTCTCGTCGTACATGGTGTACGTGACCGCGTGGTTGGCGATCGGAAATTCCGACAACTTTGTGCGACCGTGTGTAGGCAAAACAAGTTTGAGCCAACATCCGTCGGAAAAAATCCTAGGATTTTGTTGTCGGAATGTCCGAACAATATCCGACCATGTGTACGCCCTATTACAGTTACCCTCCTGCAGAAAGAGTAATTCCGTGTACACGCGGTCGGATTTTTGATGGGAAATGTTCGATGGGAGCTCGCCGTCGGAAATTCCTACCGCGTGTAGGCTCCATCGGACAGTTTCCGTCGGAATTTCCGACAAACAAAATTTGAGATCTGGATCTCAAATTTTCCGACAACAATATCCATTGTCATAAATTCCGATTGTGTGTACACAATTCCGACACACAAAGTTCCACGCATGCTCGGAATCAAGCAGAAGAGCCGCACTGGCTATGGAACTTCATTTTTCTCGGCTCGTCATACGCGTTGTACATCACGGCGTTCTTGACGTTCGGAATTTCCAACAAGATTTGTGTGACCGTGTGTATGCAAGACAGGTTTGAGCCAACATCCGTCGAAAAAAAACCATGGATTTTGTTGTTGGAATGTGCGATCGCGGAAAAACAAAAATAAAGTTAAACAAAAATCTAAAATGGTTATTAAATCAGGGGAATCATAATTGAAATATTACAAGAAATCAATAATATATATGTATATATATATATATATATATATATATATATATATATATATATATATATATATATATATATATATATATATATGTATGTATGTATATATATATATATATATATATATATATATATATATATATATATATATATATGTATATATATATATGTATATATATATATACAGTATATATATATATATATATATATATATATATATATATATATATATATATATATATATATATATATATATATATATATATATCTCACACTGGGTCCTGATAATTTGCAACATAGAAATTGTGAAGTGACTTTATGTTATATGAATATCTTTCTCAGAGCTGAGACAATGGCAGGTTATTGGATAACTAGCCTCACTTTTCCTTTCTGTCCATAAGCCTACCTGAATATGCATAGGGCTTTGGAAAGTCAGTTGATGTTTACTGTTTTTAGGATTTTATCACTGGTCCAAGGATCCTAAAAAAAAATCTATTTAGCAACCATAAAATATATTTATTTTGGCTTTTAAGTTCCCAGTTCTGCAAACAGCTTGTTTATAGACCTCGAACAGGGTGATAAAAACACAGGATGTCTCTGGTTGAAAACTTAGATAACCTTAGGTGTCCTGAATCTGACTTTTGTCTCTGAAGCTTATTCAGTCTTAAACCTCCATATGAATTTTATGAAAATATATTTATTTCTTCACAATAGTTCTGACAATTCAGACAAAGACACAGGCAAAAAAAAAATAAAATAGATACGAGACAAAGCGTTGAGTCTTAGTGCAGTACATTTATTTTTTTTAAAAAGGGTGTATACATATGAACTGGACCATAATAGCAGATAGGGTTTAAGGGTGTACAGTGTTGCTCATGGCAATAGTATGTCCTAAGAAACCTCATCCATCTAGTGCTTCTAAGGCAATTTTTTCATTTTTCACACGTTAAAATCTGCATTTTTGTTAAACCCTTAGAATATTATATCAGTTCTGAACGCAGAGGCACTGTAGAATAGTGGTATTTGTGCTGTTTTATGTCAGAAAAAATTATATTATCAGGAAAAAAATACACTAAAAAAAATTTTAGTGCAAATTTAATCCCCAATTTGTTTTTACAACATAAAAAAGGAGGTAGTGTCAAGTAAATAGATACCAAATATGTCAAGCCTTAAAATGATTGTGCCTGGGACATGGCAAACAATTGGGGTACCTAAATTATTAAATAAATGCCTTTATTGCTCATCAGTTTAGAGTTAACTGTAAACAAGGGACCTGAAATTACTACTCTGGTGTAATTGACGATATAGCACATGTGTGGCACAATTGTTTACATACATGTGTGCCCTCGTATGTGTGTGTTTAAATTTCTATGTGTGTGCACAGGGCAATGGGGTGCTTTTATTTTCTTTTTTGCTATTTTGTTTACTTTATATTTTAGTTTATTTGGTATAGTTTTGCATTTAACTTTATTGTTATCACAAAGGGAACTAACAGGGTCTCTTTTTGAAGACATCTGGGGTCTATTACACCCCTAATGTCAGCCCTGCCCTTTGCCCCAGCTAATCAAGTATGGACTGTGCTTGATCCTCTGTGCATTTGGCTTTCAGTTCTGAAACCTGAAATGCTCAGAGCTGAGTCCAAAAATGCTGAACTAGTTAAAATAAAGTGTGAAAGGATCTGGAACTCCAAGCACAAAATGTTTTATTAAAATGTATTGCTTAATAAGTTACATAGGATATAAATCCTCAGCGCCTTTGGAAACCCATATATTACCTTGTAGCTGTGACATCAACATCATCTGTACATAGTCTCTGTGGAAAAGCAAACCTGGGGTGAAATCCTGCAGGTCCTTGCACTACTGGTTGCCTACAGGAAATTACAGAGGGGCAGAGACAGAACCGTGTACAATGAAAAGAGCAGCAGTGACTGGTCTGTATTATTAGAATCTCCTTCATTGATGCAAAGTACAGGGTTCGTTATATGCTAGATTGCTGCATGGGTCTAGAAGAAATACACAAAGGGCACCAATATTAAAATTCGTAAATTAATACCTTATGGGATATTTATGGAACTCATTCATGTCAGTTTTTAGTATAAATCAAAAATAGTTTAGATAATTTATTTTACCCATAAATTTATGTCAAGGAAAAAAAAACAATATAAGATATCAAAACTATAAGGAAATGTCAATTTGCATGAAGTCGAAGATGAAAGTACACTTCCCAAGTATGTAATTATCATTACACAAAATGTTAATGATAGATTCTTTTTAATTGCATGACACTTCTATCAGACAACTGCTGTATTACAAATTACAAGTGTAGAATGTTTTTGTCAGTTGAGATTTGGCATAAGCTAAGATGTTTTCCTGATACTGTGCTCAGTAGTCCACATTATATGAGCAGATGGCTTCCTGGAGTATGAGCTTGTTGTTGAACACCACAATATGTATTTAGCTGAATCTAGCAATGAGTAACAGCATTCCCGATTCTAAAAAACAAAGATGGGAAACAAAGAATAGTATGCAAATAAATGCAGTCTTATAAACCATTATTGAATCTCACCCTTAACCTTTCAGTTATTTGTTTTCTAGTAATGGCTACCTATACAGGTGAAATAAAGAAGGTATGTCTGCTTAACCACTTCAGCCCCGGAAGGTTTTACCCCCTTCCTGACCAGAGCACTTTTTACAATTCGGCACTGCGTCGCTTTAACTGCTAATTGCGCGGTCATGCAATGCTGTACCCAAACGAAATTTGCGTCCTTTTCTTCCCACAAATAGAGCTTTCTTTTGATGGCATTTGATCACCTCTGCCGTTTTTATTTTTTGCGCTATACACGGAAAAAGACCGAAAATTTTGAAAAAAAATGATATTTTCTACTTTTTGTTCTAAAAAAAATCCAATAAACTCAATTTTAGTCATACATTTAGGCCAAAATGTATTCGGCCACATGTCTTTGGTAAAAAAAATGTCAATAAGTGTATATTTATTGGTTTGCGCAAAAGTTATATCGCCTACAAACTAGGGTACATTTTCTGGAATTTACACAGCCTTTAATTTATGACTGCCTATGTCGTTTCTTGAGGTGCTAAAATGGCAGGGCAGTATAAAACCCCCACAAATGACCCCATTTTGGAAAGTAGACACCCCAAGGAAATTGCTGAGAGGCATGTTGAGCCCATTGAATATTCATTTTTTTGTCCCAAGTGATTGAATAATGACAAAAAAAAAAATTACAAAAAGTTGTCACTAAATGATATATTGCTCACACAGGCCATGGGCATATGTGGAATTGCACCCCAAAATACATTTAGCTGCTTCTCCTGAGTATGGGGATACCACATGTGTGGGACTTTTTGGGAGCCTAGCCGTGTACGGGGCCCTGAAAACCAATCACTGCCTTCAGGATTTCTAAGGGCGTACATTTTTGATTTTACTCCTCACTACCTATCACAGTTTTGAAGGCCATAAAATGCCCAGATGGCATAAAACTCCCCCAAATGACCCCATTTTGGAAAGTAGACACCCCAAGCTATTTGCTTCGAGGCATGTTGAGTCCATGGAATGTTTTATATTTTGACACAAGTTGCGGGAAAGTGACAAATTTTTTTTTTTTTTTTTTTTTTTGCACAAAGTTGTCACTAAATGATATATTGCTCACACAGGCCATGGGCATATGTGGAATTGCACCCCAAAACACATTTTTTTTTTTCTTTTTTCAATTTTCAAAACTTTGTGACAAAAAGTGAGGTCTGCAAAATACTCACTATACCTCTCATCAAATAGCTTGGGGTGTCTACTTTCCAAAATGGGGTCATTTGGGGGGGTTTTTTGCCACCTGGGCATTCCATGGCCTCCGAAACTGTGATAGGCAGTGAAGAGTGAAATCAAAAATTTACGGCCTTAGAAAGCGTGAAGGCGGTGCTTGGTTTTTGGGCTCCCGTACGCGGCTAGGCTCCCAAAAAGTCTCACACATGTGGTATCCCCGTACTCAGGAGAAGCAACAGAATGCATTTTGGGGTGTAATTTCACATATTCCCATGGCATGTTTGAGCAATATATCATTTAGTGACAACTTTGCGCAAAAAAAAATAAAAAAAATAAAAAATTGTCTCTTTCCCGCAACTTGTGTCACAATATAAAATATTCCATGGACTCGACATGCCTCTCAGCAAATAGCTTGGGGTGTCTACTTTCCAAAATGGGGTCATTTGGGGGGGTTTTGAACTGTCCTGGCATTTTATGCACAACATTTAGAAGCTTATGTCACACATCACCCACTCTTCTAACCACTTGAAGACAAAGCCCTTTCTGACACTTTTTGATTACATAAAAAAATAATTTTTTTTTGCAAGAAAATTACTTTGAACCCCCAAACATTATATATTTTTTTTAAAGCAAATGCCCTACAGATTAAAATGGTGGGTGTTTCATTTTTTTTTTTTCACACAGTATTTGCGCAGCGATTTTTCAAACACATTTTTTGGGGAAAAAACACACTTTTTTAAATTTTAATGCACTAAAACACACTATATTGCCCAAATGTTTGATGAAATAAAAAAGATGATCTTAGGCCGAGTACATGGATACCAAACATGACATGCTTTAAAATTGCGCACAAACGTGCAGTGGCGACAAACTAAATACATTTTTAAAAGCCTTTAAAAGCCTTTACAGGTTACCACTTTAGATTTACAGAGGAGGTCTACTGCTAAAATTACTGCCCTCGATCTGACGTTCGCGGTGATACCTCACATGCATGGTTCAATTGCTGTTTACATTTGACGCCAGACCGACACTTGCGTTCGCCTTAGCGCGAGAGCAGGGGGGACAGGGGTGCTTTTTTTTTTTTTTTTTTTTTTTTTTTTTTTTCTTTATTATTATTATTTTTTTATCTTATTTTAAAACTGTTCCTTTCATTTTTTTTTTTTTTAAATCATTTTTATTGTTATCTCAGGGAATGTAAATATCCCCTATCATAGCAATAGGTAGTGACAGGTACTCTTTTTTGAAAAAATTGGGGTCTATTAGACCCTAGATTTCTCCTCTGCCCTCAAAGCATCTGACCACACCAAGATCGATGTGATAAAATGCTTTCCCAATTTCCCAATGGCGCTGTTTACATCCAGCGAAATCTAAGTCATAAAATGCTCGTAGCTTCCGGTTTCTTAGGCCATAGAGATGATTGGAGCCACTCTGGTCTCTGATCAGCTCTATGATCAGCTGGCTGAATCACCGGCTGCATTCTCAGGTTCCCTGTTGAGACAGGAGAGCCAGAGAAAAACACGAAAGACGTTGGGGGGGGGGCATTCCCTCCCACTGCTTGTAAAAGCAGTCTAGAGGCTAATTAGCCGCTAGGATTGCTTTTACATGAAAGCCGACCGCTGGCTGAAAAGAATGATACCAAGATGATACCTAAACCTGCAGGCATCATTCTGGTATAACCACTCAAAGTCGTGAATGGCGTACCTGAAGACAAAAAAATGGTTAACAATAAAGCACAGTAAACGGTAAAGTATAAAAAATTGCATACCTGAAAAGCAAACATGATAAAACATAATAACAATAAAACATTGCAGAATAGAATACAGTAAAAAAGAGCAGAACAATAGAGAGAATAGAGAGAGAAAGAACAATAAAACGACAACTATTATTTTTTATTTTATATTTTTGTTTGTGGTTTTTTTTTTTTTTTTACACTTTTTTTTGTAACTAACTTTTATAACTGTAACCGGTTCCAGGTTCGGGTCTCTCAAAATGCGATGGCATCTTGGGAGACCCTGTGAAAGTGTGCCTAGTCTGTGCAATGCTGTACCCTACGCTAATACTCAACTAGTGAATGGTAGCGTTCAAAACATTCACCAATGCAAAGACCAGGATTGTCAGGACAGGAGGGACAATAATAGCGGGTGTCACGCCTATATCCGCGCTTGCTGCAGACACGACATCTTTTTTGGGGGTTCGTTGGGTAGGGGTACTCGGGAGGACATAAAGAAAATGTCTCTCATGCAGCCGACTGCATTTGGTTGGGGATGTGAATGGGGGAAGTACGGGCGCTGCAGAAGTGGTGGGTTCCCAATTAGGATTGCCGAATGCAGCAGGAAGGGCATTATGGGCACGACGGGCCTGTGTTTGTCTTTTTGGTGGCAGCGGGACACTACTTGTGCTTGCCACCTCACCAGCTTGAACTGCATTTATGGGACTCGCCACGTCACCAAGTGTTACTGCAGTGCTGGTTTGACTACGACCGGGGTGTACTAGGCCGCTGGTGCTTGCCAGTTCACCAAAACGTTACAAAAAAAACTGTTAGCGATCGCAGGGATCAGGCCTGACTCTGCGAACGCTGCAGTTATGCGTTTAGTGTTTTGTAAGTGTCAGTGATCGATCGATACTGCACTTGGGTGGGCTGGGCTGGGCCGGGCAGAGGGGCAAAACGCAGGTGCTAGCAGGTATCTGGGCTGATCCCGCTAACACTGCGTTTGTGGGAACCCTAAACTGCTGGGGACGCGAGTATAGATCTGATCAGATCAGATATTGATCCGATCAGATACTATACCACTAAGGGAGGTGTACGGTGCGTGCGTGGGTGTTAGCGGTACTGGCGCTAACCTGACGCTGCTTGGGGCTGGTGCTTGCCAGTTCACCAAAACGCTACCAAGAAAACTGTTAGCGATCGCAGGGATCAGGCCTGACTCTGCGAACGCTGCAGTTATTTGTTTAGTGTTTTGTAAGTGACAGTGATCGATCGATACTGCACTTGGGTGGGCTGGGCTGGGCCGGGCGGAGGGGAAAAACGCAGGTGCTAGCGGGTATCTGGGCTGATCCCGCTAACACTGCGTTTTTGGGAACCCTAAACTGCTGGGGACGCTAGTATAGATCTGATCGGATCAGATATTGATCCGTACAGATACTATACCACTAAGGGAGGCGTATGCTGCGTGCGTGGGTGTTAGCGGTACTGGCGCTAATCTGACGCTGCCTGGGGCGACGCATATCACCGCCGGGCTAAACCTTTATTCGGTAATAAACGGCGGGTGCCCTGACACTATAAAAAATAAACTAACTAACCAGCGTCACCCGTAACACTTATACGGTGATCAGTGGTGAAAGGGTTAACTAGGGGGCAATCAAGGGGTTAAAACATTTATTAGATAGTATATGGGGGTCCCTGGCGCTATAAAACGCTGACGGCGAACCTAAATATTTACCTCCCTAACTAGCGTCACCAGCGACACTAATACAGCGATCAGAAAAATGATCGCTTAGTGACACTGGTGACAGGGGGTGATCAAGGGGTTAAAACTTTAGGGTTAGGGGGGTACCCTAGACCTAAAGGGGGCTACCACTCACTGCCCTAACACTGTAACTGTCACAAACTGACACCAGTAATCAGAAAAAAAAAAAAATACTGCTTGGTGTCAGTTTGTGACGGGGGGGGGTGGTTTGGGGGGGATCGGGGGCGATCGGGGGGGGGGGGTCGGGGGTGTTTTATGTGCCTGGCATGTTCTACTGAGTGTGTTTGTGTTTTGTGCACTTACATGTCTTCTCTCCTCGGCGCTGGAACGGAAACTGCCAAGCCGAGGAGAGATGACATCACATCCTCTGCCTGTTTGAAACTACACACAGGCAGGGGAGGATTCTGATTGGCTGGGAGCGATCGCGAGGGGGGGGCCACGATCGGATGGTCTCCCCCTCGCCTCCCAACGCTCCCAGTGAAATGCCGACCGCCGCTGGCACGGGGGGGGGTGTCCGATCGGACCCCCCGCCCGCGGGAGGCAGATCACGTACAGGTACGTGATTTTGCCTGCCCGTGCCATTCTGCCGACGTATATCTGCGTTAGGCAGTCGGCAAGTGGTTAAAAGAGAAGTGCATGCTTTCAAAAAAGCAAACTCACCTAGGTGGATGCAACATCAGTGGGATGCTACATCTATCCCCAGATGCCTCTAAAACTGAAAACGTGCGATGAAATACCACTGATTGCTCAGTGCTTGGTCTTCAATGAACAGAATCGCTGAGAGGCTGAGCCAGGTGCCGATCCAGGCTTCTGGGTGGATCCCGTCAATATGGTCGCGACCTTTCCAGAGCCTATTCCGGCTCTGTGACATCTGTGCATCTAGACAAATCCCAACATTATTATCAGGATACCTACAGAGCCTGAATCAGCTCTCTGACGTCAGCCGACAGTGTATTTTAGCCTGCTGTCCTCTGAATCTGGGTCACAGGAGTGTACAATTAAGTGTACTCCTATGACCCACAGGAGAAGTATAATCAAAAAAGCTTTGACCATACATTTCCTTTAAGGTCTTAAAGGGACCTATGCATGCCAGCAAGATCCTGAGTAAAAAGTTGTACATAAGTTGTAGGCACATAACATTTGTGCTGAAGTTTACATGCGTATAGTGTAAATGGATCTGATTAGCTGCCGCCGCTGCATAGGACCAACATGTCAATATAACAAAATGTTGTCTGCGGTGACTCCGCTGCTGATTAGACTATTGATGTTGACATGTCAGCCCTGAATGAGTGGTTCATGCGGTGGCAGAGCATGCATAGAATGACCTGAAGGCTGTATGAATACCCAAAAAAGCAAACATATGACAATTGACTAGTCACCATTCCTGCTTGTATCTTCTCTGCAGCTTTTCTTTTCCCTACTAACTTAAGTGCATCTAAAATAAAAACTTTTTTTTAGTTTTGGATCGAGTGGTGAGTGGTTAGAACCTCTTTCAGGTTTTTATTCCTGCCTGTGACAGGATAAGATAGATACACTCTTTTGATTTGTTCTGGTGACCACTGTCACTAGAATTGGAAATGAGGGAGAAACCAAAATTTTGAGTTGCCACCAGAAGAGGAATAGACAGGAAACCTTCCAGCAGGGACACTTATTCCAGTGACAACTAACAGGGCATTTTCTCTCAGTTTGTGCAGATTTGTAGATATCCCCAATGGGGCATAGATGAAAAATAAAACCTGAGAGGGCTTTTCATTATATCTTACTCCATCCAAAAGGAAATTAAATGTGTTGGGTTTAGTTATACTCTACCCAGTACACACTGGGGGAGATATACTAAAATTGGTACAGCAGTGAATGGTAGCCAATCAACTTTTAACTTTAGCTTGCTCACTTAAGTTTTGACAATAAAACCTGGAAGCTGATTGGTTTCTATGCAGTGCTGCACCAGATTTTGCATGCTCCAGTTTTAGTGAACCCCCACTGTTTTTAGGGGATTGCTTCCTCATATCAGAGCTACTGTCCTGCTGACTGGTGAGGAAATATTTAAAAAGCAGCATGGGAGATGGAATAGCACAGATTCATGGAATGTTTAAAGCAGAGGCAGGAAAACACTTGCTCCACAGGTTCTCAGCACAGCTTCTTCCCCAGAAAGCATATCTACCAGCATTAGACAGAGGGACGCCGTTTGGTACAAGGTATGTAGGCAAGGATACATCTCTGCTATGCTCCAGGTAGATGATCTACGAAGAATGCAAAATATAATTTGTTTAAACCCGAAGGCACTCTTTTCCCCTCTGTTTTTCCTTTATGTTGGCTTTTCAAAGTAATAAATGCAATCATTTAGAGATTGAATAAATGTTTACTGTAGTCTAACACTTTATTTAGTACATTGTTATAGAAGTTCATACATCAGAACAAAAAAATGACAAATGGAGAGTGGGATTTGGTACAGTGTGACAATTGAAATGAAACACAGTAGGTAGCTATAAGAAGGCCTTCATTAGAACAGTAAGCAGCAGTGACATTACCAAATCTAACTTTCTTTAACTTTTCTTAGATTTTCCATATAAGGCCTCATGTACATTGGTGTTGGAAAAAACGAGCTGCAAAGCAACTACCAATGCCAGGAAAAAGTGGCTGTAAAAACACGCTTTCAGTGGCGTTTTGCATTGGCGTTATTGCGCGTTTAGCCTTAAAAGAGAAAATCTTCACTTTTTGAGTTTAAGTCCATTTTTTTTGGAAAAATTACTTTTATTAAAATCTCCTTTACCAAAGACCCAGTATCAGATCTCACTGAGTTAGTAACCTCATTAACATAGAAAACTAACTGTATATGTATAATTACAAGAAAACAAATTGCATAGGAAAACTAGACAAGGACTAAGGGCCCTATCAGCTACATTCATCATCATCATTGTATAGTAACCATATGGAACAGTAAGGATCCCTTGGTTAAAACCCTTCAATTCACACATGAGAGAAATATGAGTTTAAATCCACTTTAAAGGCACACACCAGTCAAAACAGAAAATTAAGTTTTGACATATAGGTATTCCAAAAAACTTCCTGAAAAACATTTGATGATTTTAATAGACCCCTTCAAACTGTACACAAATATAATTTCAGAATGACTGTATAATGTAGGAATCTTGAGAAACATGAATATAACTTTTAATGACTATAATGTATTTAATCACATATTTTTTCTGACACGCTGCATGAGTTCAACAGGGCTAAAAGTGATTTTCATTTGCTTATTGTTTGGTGCATCTCGCCGCAGTGTCCAACAATAGTCAGCCATTAGTGGATTCCAGTTACTGTTTCCTGATAATGTTTTACCATTGTGGCAATGTCGTGGTGAAGCCTTTCACCATGTTCGTCACTAACTGCACCTAGAATTTCAGTAAAGAAGTCCAAGTGTGAATGCAGAAAATGAATCTTTAGTGACATGTTGCACTTCATTGTCTTGTATGCTTTAAGACGTTTGTCAACCAGCTGAATATAGTTTAGTGCTCTGTACTTGCCAAGAAAATTCTCAATGACAGGTGAATTTCTCTGGATCTTTGAACCTCTTGTGATTGATGATGTATTTGATCTGTGGATCAACAAAAAGCCTTCCTTTAATCTTGACATCAGCTATTGTTGGAAACATCTGTGTTAACCACTTCAATACCGGATATTTTCACCCCCTTCCTGCCAGGCCAATTTTCAGATTTCAGTGCTATCACAATTTGAATGCCAATTAGTCATAGAAACTTACATAGTTACATACAGTAGTTAATCTGATTTACAAAATCCATCCAGTTCAACCAACAGAAAAAAAAAAAAAAGAAAACCAACAAACTCAAATAGAAAACCTCCATACACACTATCCAATACCCACAGTGGATCCAGAGGAAGGCAAAAAAAATAAATAAAGCATGATCCAATTTGCTCCAGCTGGGGAAAAAATCCTTCCTGATCCCTCAAGAGGAAATCGGATATTCCCTGGATCAACTTTACCTATAAATATTAGAATCCAGTTATATTTTGTGCATTTAGGAAAAAATCTAGGTGTAGCACTGGGCTGGGTTCTTTACATTTTTTTCCCCAGCAGTGCTGACAAAATAAACACAGAAAGGAATTTTTATTTTTTTACTTTTAGAAAGGACTTTTTTTTCCTTCTCTCCTGTGAGGGACAGCTGCAGGGAGAGAGGGGGCTGGACTGTGCCCTGACTGGCTGTTGCTACAGCTAAAGAGGACCTGCCCCTAGCAACCCTGGGGGAGGAGGACTCCTGATTAGCTGCCTAAGCCAGGCTGTTTTCCGAATGGCTGTGGGACTTTTTCAGCCCCATCACCACAGAGAGAAGCAGTAGATCCATGTGGGATCTGATTAACTGCTTGCCGACCGCTGGCTGTCAATTGACGGGCAGGCGGCGCAGCTCTCATTGCGGGAGGGCGTCATATGACGCCGTCGCTTTCCCGGCCCACCAGGGGGCACGCACGCACCGCCGACGGCAATCGGGCACCTGCCGTGTCACTGGGGACCCGGTGCGCGTGCCCGGTGGCTGCGATGTCTGCCGGGCACCCGCGATTGCTCAGTAACAGAGGAGAGGAGAGGAGACCGATGGTGTGTTCTCAGTACAGAGGAACACCGATCGGTCTCCTCCCTTTGTGAATCCCCTCCCCCTACAGTTAGAGTCACTCCCTAGGAACATAATTAACCCCTCGATCACCCCTAGTGTTAACCCCTTCCCTGCCAGTCACATTTATACAGTAATCAATGCATTTTTATAGCACGGATAGCTGTATAAATGTGAATGGTTCCAAAAATGTGTCAAAAGTGTCTGATATGTCCGTCGCAATATCGCAGTCACGATAAAAATCGCAGATCGCCGCCATTACTAGTAAAAGAAAAATAATAATAAAAATGCTATAAATCTATCCCCTAATTTGTAGACGCTATAACTTTTTGTGCAAACCAATCAATGAAGAAGAAGAATACGTATCGGCCTAAACTGAGGAAAAAAATTGTTTTAAAGAAAAAAAAAAATTGGATATTTATTATAGCAAAAAGTAAAAAATATTGTGTTTTTTTCAAACTTGTCACTCTTCTTTTGTTTATAGCGCAAAAAATAAAAACCGCAGAGGTGATCAAATACCACCAAAAGAAAGCTCTATTTGTAGGGAAAAAATGATAACAATTTCATTTGGGTGCAGTGTTGCATGACCACGCAATTGTCATTCAAAGTGTGACAGCTCTGAAAGCTGAAAAATGGCTTGGGCAAACAGGGGGTGAAAATGTACTGTATTGAGGTGGTTAAAGGGCTCTGGGACACATTTAGAGAGCCACTTATGGAACAAGAATGCCTTGTGTTCTGTGAGTAGAGAAACAGAATTGAGAACTTTCTGTGACAGTTATTACAGAGACTGGGAGTTGAACTGTGCTGTGTGTGCCCAGAGAGTGTTAGCCTGGAAGCTTGTGTTAAAGGGCTCATGGCTGCAAGAAACCACAGGACTGTTGTTGTGAGCTGCTTACCACATGCTGTTGCCAGAGGATCTGTTCTGCCAAGAAAGGTGTGCTGCACCTGAATTACATGCAAAACTGTGTGCAGGGACCAGGCTGTGGGCTGTTGCTATGCTGAACACTACTTTCTACAGTGAGGGAGGAAAGACTGCTTCTATTCCAGTGCGTTCCAGTTGCTCACAGTGACCACGTGTTCCAGCTACCTGCTAAAGCTGCAGAGATCTGGCTCAAGAGGAAGGACCCTTTCAACAGCCACAGAGGAACCCCTCAGGACTAAAATCAATCATCAGTGGTGAGGGGCTTCCAGCCACTATCTTGTTTACTTTAGTGAGTACTCCCATGCAAGGGCCCCATTTCCGGCAGACTCTCTACATATTCCCACTGCCCAGTGGTTAGGCAGGGCAACTCTGCATTAGGTAGTAGGTAGGCTGTATTGCCTTTGCAAATGCCATTTGTATTACTGTACTATGTTAGTATATATGTGCGCCTTCAAAAAAAAGTTTACTTTAGTTCCGTTTCATATTAGAATTAATTCGTATTTTGTAATTCGTGTCCGAAATTTCATACGAAATACAAATTTTCGTTAGGTTCGTTAACTTTTCGTAACAATTACGAATGTTCCTTATGATTAATTTATCTTTATGAGGGGCTCCCACCATCCCTGTGCTGACTTCCTGGGTTTTTAATTTTTAGGTTTGTTAACTTTTTGTAACAATTGCGAATGTTCCTTATGATGAATTTATCATTATGAGGGGCTCCCACCATCCCTGTGCTGTACTGACTTCCCGGGTTTATAACTTTTAGGTTCGTTAACTTTTCGTAACAATTACAAATGTTCGTTAGGAATTTGGATCCGAAATTCGTAAAATAAATTTCGTATTTCGTACAAAATTCGGAAGCATAGCAATTTGTATTTCGGATCCTCCTGAATGTACAAATTTACGGAAATTCATACTTATTTTCGAATCATACGAAACAAATCGCACATGTCTATATGTTAGACTATCATCAATCGGCAATTACAAACCAGTATCGCTCACTAGCACCTGCCTAGTGCACGTTTGTGCACCAGTTGCTTCCCAGGCGGATGTGGTGAACGAACAGTGACATGCTGTAAATTGTGTAACTTAACAAGGTGCCTACATTGCTGTATTGTAAATTGTTGTTAATTAACCCATTCCTTTCTAGGGCTTTGCCATTAAATAAAGCCCATTTAAACCTTCAAGGTGTGTCAGTGTTCTCAGGTCCAGGAAAGGGGTGAGTTATCACAGGAGCAGGGCTGAAGGGACCCAATAAAAATACCAGCGGCTCCTGTGGGGGTAACGCTACATAGAAAAAAAATATATATAGGGTACCGGCGCAGAGAATCAAAAATATTCCCTCCGGGGCCTCCCCCGGGTTTGGGTCCCCCACCCTGGTTTCCTCCTGGTCACCTCCTCCCTGGCACTTCCATGCACTTTTGCAATTCATCCCTACTCACCTTGCAGCAGGTAAAGTCTCTCTCTGCCACCCCCCACTATTTCTTTTCTCCCTCACTTTTTACCTCAGCCTCCTCCTTCTGTTTTCTCACTCTTTCTTAGTCCCCACTCTTCCCCTTTCCTTCACTCTATTCTCACTTACTATCTAATTTACACGTCGCCTTTAGTCTAATATACATGTCACTTATTCTTCACAGGCTCTCCATTTCTCTGGGCATTACTGCCCCGTCTATTATTTTTTCTTCATTTCACCAATCATCACCATGCTTTCCCTCTGTGACCCATCTGGGGTGGTGCTTGGATTGTTGGTGTGCCGCCCCAGGGGGCCCCCTCAGCTCTGGGGCGTGTCATCATTGGCTGACCTGACTTGCGGGGCCCCGCCGCCTGTGCGCAAGCATATGCATGTAAGTTTGATGGGTTAGGTGTACTATGTGGGGAACACACTCCACATTTATCCAATATTTTTTCCTAAAGCATTTTTTCCCTTAAATATGACTGTTTTCCATATCCCTAGGTTACCCTTGGTTTTTGCTCCTGAAGAGTGGCGATTAAGTCCCGAAACGCGTAGAGCTCACATCTACCTATAGGCGTACCTCACCAACAATCATGTATGAATGTTCCATTCCCACCCATTGTTTCCTTTTCTGTAACCTGTCTATCTGACACTTCAATGTGTCACATATCCCCTACTCGTGATTTTAGCTATTAAACTGTTCATGCAATGTAATTATAAGTCCTTGTTGGAATGTATACTTTGATGAAACATAGAGTAAGAAATAGTAGCTATGTACATTTAAAATCATGTGAATATATGACAATATTGAATATAATAAAACCTGCTTTATACCTGACTTTTTGTACCTGCCCCCGTGTGCCTCATTTAAAGTCCCGCCCTTTGCTTTTTTTTTTCTTTGGTATATAAATCAAAAATATTGTTATGCCAATCGTTTATGTCTGCTGCAGTCAGATAAAGCCCTCTCCACTCTCGGGTTGGCTATAAAGAAAAAAATGTGTGTATGGACTGCGCCAACTATTAAAATAAATTTGTGTACCACCACTTCTATTTGTAACCATAAACCTTAATAATGTATATTAGTGCCAAAATGTCCTCGTGATGTGCTCTTCAAAAAACCTTCTGTTCAGTGATTTAATATGTATACAGTACTGTTCTCCTATGCCCAAATGAGAAAACATATAAGAGTACGTATCCTAAAACATAGAATTCAAAACCATACATCAAATGACAAAGTAAAAATATGTTGAAACAGAATTAAAAATATAACTGCTGCTGTGAAATAAATAATATAAAAAATATAATGAAAACTTTCAATGTATATCTTTAGTGAAAAGTTCAGTACACTCGGAGCAATAAACGATTCCAAGTAGCTAATAAGTCCCAGATGAATAGCCTCAGTGAGTGGTCAGCCAACTCCTTTAGATTCATCTCTTAATTGTGCAGCTAAATTCCACCATTTTGTGGTTCCACCACCACTTATAGATTGGCCACTCACCAGAAACAGGTGAATATGCGCTTTTGGTTCATTAGTTGGATAACCACTCCACACAATGGATCAATCTGCACCCTCTTTAGACAATGTATTAGTGGATTTGGTTTCTCTTGCTCTACCAGTTCTCATGGAAAATAAATGGCCATCATGGTATAGTATATCTAAACTTGTTTATTTAAAAAGGTATACAAAACTGTTGCACTCATACGTTTTTGTGCCCATAACTGGCACCAAGCTTTTCCAGCCGTGTGTGTGGGGTCCGGGATACCGGTGTGCGTTCCCCTGTGTGCTACCTACTCCATGTGCATTCCAGGCCTCGCTCCCACTAGGTAGGAAGTGACGTGAAAATCTCCCAGCAGCCTCTACGTGTTTCGCAAGTATTGATTGCATCATCAGGATTGATTGATTGCGTCATCAGTATTGCTTCCTGATGATGCAATCAATACTTGCGAAACGCGTGGAGGCTGCTGTGAGATTTTGTGTTATGAGATGAGGCTTACCAGAGCCACACATTACAAAACTGTGATCATTGTCACTGTCTGTTCCTGGCTGGTGCATTGCAGCATCTTTGTCTGTTTTGTTTAAGCTCCATTTTCTGGCAGGTTATCATCATGTGGTCGTGGTTGTCGTGTCATTGTCGTGGTCAACATGTTGTCGTACAGCGGCCCCTGATGACGTCCTCTGTTATAAAAAACTTCAGGTGGAGCTTGGCAGGCTAACATCATCACGTTCAGTGGATTGAGAGATGCTGTGAATCCATGCTCCTTACTTTTCTATATTTGTAAGTATTCTCATGCTTTTAAAGCGGAAGTAAATCGCGCCAATTTTTCATTTTAAAAGCCCTGCAAAGTAAAGGCATAATGTGCTAGTATGCATCATATACTTACCTTAGAACTAAGCCCTGCACCGCCGTGCTGTGAGTGCTGACAAAAACTTACATCTTTACCTGGTCTTCCTTCCTGGTTTGCGCCCTCCGCCACAATGACGTCACTCCGGCACATGCGCATGGAGCTCTGAAGGGACAGCATGAGTATACCGTCTCTTCAGAGCGCAAGCGCGGGTGACAACAACACCGGCTGCATGAAGTATGAATATCTCCTAAACTATGAACGTTTAGGAGATATTCATATTACCTACAGGTAGGCCTTATTATAGGCTTACCTGTAGGTTCAAGCCTACAGAATGGGTTAACATCCACCTAAAGTCAAAAAAATGTTGTACAGGATTACGCTATGTGCCTTGTATCATTTCTCTTATGGTCCATGTTTGGTATATTTACCTGAGGCGATTATCAGCTGCTGAGTGTTCACTGTGTAGCTTATTGATCTGAGCCGCAGGGTTGGTCTACTGAATAGGTGCTCAGGCTCTCATTATGTAGGGGTCATGTGCTTCTGTTCAGAAGCTTGATTTTTCTTTATTGGCGGTGGAGCACTGAAATCAGATGTGAATTATCTTTTGTACTGATCACATATTGGACTTATCTGTGTATTGATCACATATTGATTTTTGACTTTGGTTTATGGTGGATGTCTTTGATGTTTTTGAGGGCTTTCAAGGATGTTCACTTTCTAAGGAGGGCTATTTTATTTGATGTTTATATGTTGTTTTTTTTTACCAAACCTTATTGCATTGCATATATGATACTGTTTTTTTGTAATTACATACTCATTCAAATAATTTTTTTTAACATTATTGTAATATCTTGTATTCAGATATTTTGTTTTGAACTCTCTTTTTGGTATTTGGATATACAGCTTTATATTGATTTTCATATTGATTTATATTTGTACCTAGCTCAGAGTTTCCCATATCTAATATAGTACCAAACAAGCCTGATTTTTAGGAATAATAATGGCCTTGGAAGATAATTGTAACGAGCCCCTTGCTCGCTCGGTTCCACTCTCCCGACACTCCTCTGCAGCTATTGAATCAGATTGCAGATCGCAACATCTGATGGTTCGGTCATCCAATGCTCCGGGATTAGAACTTCAGCTATGTGCCGTTCTAGTCCAGTTGTGATAGCTCAGAACAAACACCAGGCAGGCTGTATGTAAGTTCAAACAGGAATCTCACTTTATTGATAGGAATACAGTCTTATTTATACAATAAAAGAGCAGGTGCAGACCTCCTGCTCATATTACTCTAACAATACAGCTGTAACCTAATTAACCTAATTAACATGAGCTAATTAACTAATCCCTTTAGACAGCCTAGATGACTCAGACATGACCTTTAGGCCAGACTGGCCGTCTTGTAGTTCAGAAAATCCAATCAACATTATCACAATCAACATAGACTCTTCTTCACACAATAGCAGAGTTAATTAACACAAACAACAATGGGGATCTAATGACTCTTAGCTCCCATACTAGAGACTTATTTACAATTTAGCAGACAACAGACAGACAGGTGCTGGAATTTACATCAGCATCTCCTAACAGTATCTGTCCCAGCATTGTGAATCAGCCACTATTCCAATATGGCAAATCCAGGGTCCCCAGAGTCTGTGTGTCCTGGGGGACCAGGACCCGAATCCACAGTAATACCACCTCAAGGGTCCCCAGGCATACAGCTCACAAAGAGCACCGTTCCCCCAAATGCAAGGGCCCCCGATCGATCGGCAAGAGGCTAGCATACAGTCCCCTCCAAAAGTCTCTCTCCTGGCTAGGTCTGTCACAATAATCATCTAGTTTATCTAATTTATAATTTAAAAAAATTGATCCAACTATTTATTTAGCAACAAATTATTTCTACCCTCCTGCATTAAAGAAAGGGTTACTCTACATACAATGTGTTGAATTATGAAAGATGATTAACTATTTGATTTAATCTCACAAACTAGAGGAGAAGAAATCCACATAAATTAGATAACCCCATTCCAGGAAATATCATCCTTAGGGGCCCCTCTGCTAATTTTTGAACTGCCATGGTATCCCTTTATCCCCCAATCTTGTATAGAAGGGATTCATTGCCACAGACAAATCATTTCCCAAATCCTTGTATGTTGTGTTCTTTAGGATGCACATCCGAGAGTCTCAACCCCTTCCCGCCGACCGAACGCATATATGCGTCCTCGGCTTTCCGGGGTTATACCGGGATGATGCCCGCAGCTGCAGGCATCATCCCGGTACCGTTGTTTTCAGCGGGCGATCGGCTACCCGAATATAACAACCGATGCGGCTAAAAGCCGCTCGGTTGTTTTACCGGAGGAGCGGGAGGGGACATCGGGCCTCCCGTGCCGGGCCTCCCGTGCGATCGGGAGGCCCGGTGTCCGGTCCGCTGCCTTCGGCGGCTGGGGGCGGACTGGAACGAAGCTGCGAGCGGCTTCGTTCCAGCCTTCTTCTTGTAAATGCGGAAGCGACGTCATGACGTCACTTCCCGTTTACTCGGCTGCCAATGGCGCCGAATTTAAAAAAGTACACAGTATTCAGAATCGCCGTTTTCGGCGATCTGAATACTTTGAAGTGTAAAGGAGGGATGGGGGGTCTTTTAGACCCCCGATCCCTCCATAAAGAGTACCTGTCACCACCTATTACTGTCACAAGGGATGTTTACATTGCTTGTGACAGCAATAAAAGTAAAAAAAAAAAAAAAAAAATTTAAACACAATTTATAAAGTACAAAAATAAATAAATTAAATAAAAAAAATAAAAAAATTTTTTAAAGTGCCCCTGTCCCCGCGAGCTCGCGCAGCGAAGAAAACGCATACGGAAGTCGCGCCCGCATATGTAAACGGTGTTCAAACCACACATGTGAGGTATCGCCGCGATCGTCAGAGCGAGAGCAATAATTCTAGCCCTAGACCTCCTCTGTAGCTCAAACCTGGTAACCGTAAAATTTTTTTAAAGCGTCGCCTATGGAAATTCAAAGGTACCGTAGTTCGTCGCCATTCCACGAGTGCGTGCAATTATAAAGGGTGACATGTTTGGTATCTATTTACTCGGCGTAACATCATCTTTCACATTATACAAAAAAATTGGGGTAACTTTACTGTTTGAATTTTTTAAAATTCATGAAAGTGTCACTTTTCCAAAAATTTGCGTTTAAAACACCGCTGCACAAATACCGTGTGATAAAAAATATTGCAACAATCGTCATTTTATTCTCTAGATTCTTTGCTAAAAAATATATATAATGTTTGGGGGTTCTAAGTAATTTTCTAGCAAAAAATATGGATTTTAACTTGTAAACACCAAATTTCAAAAATAGGCTTAGTCATGAAAGGGTTAAAACATCAATACTCCACTCTCACATCACCAATTATAGAAGAAAGTTCCACATCCTTGTTGGACTGACAGTGAAAAACCCCCTGTGCAGCTTAAAGAGGAACTGCAGTCTGCTCACCTAATTTGTTATTTGTTTCTTTCCCAATTGTAAAGTAGTCAGACTAATGAGGGCCGTCTTTTTACGCCACTGTGTGAATCTATACGCATGAACCACTTACGTGGAATCCAAATTGGGGAATTGTTAAAGACGTATAGAAACTGGGGGGCCCATACCATTTTTATTAAATTGATCCTTCCTATCACCGACAAGGGAAGTTTACACCACAAAGAACACTTACTTAGGATCGGAAGCAAGTTCAGTTGAGTATATTTGGTTGTGTCAGGTGAGATCTGTATTCCCAGATACTTGAAATTGGAAACCACCTCCACTGCTCTCGCACACTCCGGGAGTGGACACGAAAGTGGGTCCAATGGCAGTTCTCTGACCTCTTTTAAATCACACTATCTTGGGTGACGCACGAATACGAGCAGCCAAGGGCTCCAATGACAGGGCAAACAGCAGGGGCGACAAAGGGCACCCCTGCCTAGTTCCCCTGTGTAGCGGACAAAGGACTCGGAAAGCTCCCCGTTAACTCTAATGCGAGCAGAAGGGGCAGCGTAAAGTACCTGTATCCACTTAATATATGTTTTACCCACTCCAAAACGCTCCAAGACCTCCCACAGATAGGGCTGTTCCACACTGTCAAAGGCCTTGGCAGCTTCCATAAAATATCACCCTGTTTCCTATGTTGTCTGTAGGTATCTGTAGGTTCAAGGACAAGCGTCTAAGATTCTGAACTGTAGAGCTAGCAGGAATAAATACGCATTGATCCCTATGTGCTATTTTGTGTATGACTTTTTACAATCTCGTTGCCAACACCTTAGCCAAAAGTTTGACGTCTGATGTTAACAGGGAGATTGATCTATAAGAATCTGCCATCAGAGCATCTTTACCCGGTTTAAATAAAACAATGACAATAGCCTCATTCATTGATGGAGGCAACCTTCCTGTCTCTAGAGCCCCATTATACACTTTGAGTAATATGGGTATCAGTTGTGCCACATAATATATGGCCATATACCGCAGCAGGAAGACCATCTGTTCCAGGGGATTTACCATTAGGGGCCTGCTTTAATGCCTGAAGGAGTTTGTCCTCTGTAATTGGATCATTCAAAATGTTTTCATCCTGGTCTATAAGGCATGGCAGGGAGCATTCATCCAAAAAGGAAGCTATGTCACTCCCTGAAGGGTGCACTTTAGATGAATATACATGACTGTAAAATAAATTAAACACCTGCAGAATTTCTTGTGTTGTGGTCTTAAGTTGTCCCTGCTGATCATATCATTTATCAATATATGCTGAACCTTGTTGGTTACATATCAACATCGCTAGCATATGGCCTGTATTCTCTCCCTCCTCATAATGCTTTTGTTGTAAGAAGAAACGTTTATTTTCTGCTAACTGAAGCTCAGCCCCTCTTCCGCTCTCCCTGCTTCTTTCAAAATAAGAGTTTCCCATGCTTTTGTGGAGGTTTTAATATTTTTAATAAGGTATATAAATTGACCTCTCATAAAAGCCTTAGCTGCATCTCACACCACCCCAATATCTGCTGAATCCACATTAGAGTGGAAGAAGGATGTTAACAAAATGGATTCAGTTTCCAGCTATAATGTCTCTGGACTGTATGGAATACTAGTTTCACCCAGAAGGGGGAATGATCTGAAATATGTCTTTGCTCATAGCAGGAAGTGGCTAGAAAAGAGAGGATAGATTGATTTCCCAGACTTAGATCTATCCTGGATAGACCATCGTAAGTAGCCGAATGGCATGAGAACATTTTTGTGTTTGGGTATCTCAACCTCCACACGTCCGTCAGGCCGAGCTCCCCCACCAGGCGAGCAAAGGGAGTGGGGCTTTCAGGAAGTGAGGGATTTTGAGATAAAGTGGACAATTTATCCCAGTAGGCGCCAAGCTAATTATTATAGTCTCCTACTGCTAACAATGGGGATACTGGGCCATAAAGCTTGCCAATGTTTTAAGGGCCTCTGCCGAGAAAGGTGGAGGGATGTACACTCCTGCAAACAAGACATCCCATACAGTTTACATAGCATAAACACATAACAACCTTTAGTATCAATAAGCACACGATTGCATGTAAATTGAGTTCCCTTTCTCACCAATATACTCACACCTCTAGAGTACGTTGAGTTTGTTGCATGGTACTGAGAACTAAATATTCGTGGTGATAAATTATGAGGTGTACCAGGAGACAAGTGAGTTTCTTGCAGACACACAATGTCCGCCTTTAGACGTTTAACATTCTGGAAGACAGCCAAACCTTTCACAGGGTTGCCAAGTCCTCGAACATACCAGGACAAGATCCGTATTGTGTTAGCCATCAAAGCAAAAACCAAGCAATAGGTAGCTACCAGGTAGGCCTGTAGCGTATGAGAGTTCCTTATAGTCGAGCAATGATAAAGGCATCCATGTTGTTACACCCATGCCCTTCTCACGCCAGACCCCAGAATAAAGATTAGTCATGGTAAGAAAGATAGAGGTGCAAGCAGCCCGATAGTCAAATAGAGACCTAGAGGACATCCGTGGAAAGGTTGTTACAAAAACAGAAAAATTAGGAAAGATAGATATAACAAAGTCAAGCAATAAAAACTTTTTTAAAAAACTCTGTGTGGTCCCGCCTGGACCACCCTAACTAAACTTGTGCATCCAACTGTCTGCGGGGGACTTCCATGGGGGAAACAGTGGAAGTTCAACAATGTTTCAGAGTTGAGAGGTGACCTCCTCTTATTCAAATGAAGCAAGAAAAACACAGCACACTTCTTGGGGTATTACAGGCCTCGGGGGGGGGGGGGGGCAGGAGATGGCTTTTCAAAGAAATCTGCATCTCCATTGTCCGCCACTCGTAGCTTCGCTGGGAAGAGCATGGCATATTGTAGATTGAGGGACCTGAGGCGTTGTTTTACATCCGTAAATTTCATCCTTTGCTTCTGTACTTCCGCCGAGTAATCTGGAAAAAAGGACATTTTAGTATTATCCATAGCCAACGCTCTGTTCATTCCTCGTGCCTTGGCCAATATCACAGCTCTGTCTTTGTAATTTAACATTTTGAACAAGAAGGTGTGAGGCAGGTTTCCTGGAGGTAGGGGGTGCATAGGCACTCTTTGTGCCCAATCCACGGGAAAACATGGAGGTAAAGGATTCCTTCCCAAACACTGTGAGCAACCAAGATTCAATAAAAGCAACAGGATTTTTCCCCTCTGCTCTTTCTGGTATACGATAACTTGCACATTATTGCGCCTCATCCTGTTCTCAAAATCATCTAGGCGAGCAGCATGGTGAGCAGTCATCATCACATTTTGCTTCACATCCCGCAGCAATGGCTCCATGTCATCCTCTACTGTACTGACTCGACCCTCCAGAGCTGAGGTCCTGTCCCTCAATCTTTGTATGTCATGCTGAATGAAAGATACTTCTGCCTTCACCCCCTTTATCTCATCAGTTAGAACAATAATAGAGGTAGTGCAGCTAGTGACCTCCGCAATGATATCTCTGAAAGTGGGCCAGCCAACCCCAGGTGTTTGTGGTGGCACAGTAGGAGAGACAGTTTGTGCACTTACTTTATCCCACTCAGCCAGCAGTCCGGTCGGATCCCCCAGTGGCACCGTGTCATCTGCTTCTGACTGTGCCCCTGATAAATCGTTCCTGGAGATAGAGGAAGCGTGAGGGGTCTTCAGGGAGGACCGCGTAAAGAACTTCTGTGTGGTCTCCTTGTACTTTGCTTTTGCCGAGCGCTGGGGCTGGTCGCCATCTTGGAATGCCAGGTCCAAAAAAGAAAGAGCTTCTTTCAGCTTTTTGGCCATGGCAACGAGTGGATTAACCTGTCCAGGAGCTGCCGCTGTACTGTGGCAATCTGCCGATGTTTTTTTTGGAGTGAAATGGGTCTGTTTCAGGTCACCCCAAGGATAACTAGCAGTACACACGCCCTGTTACATTCGCCGCTCAGCCACGCCCCAGCAGTTTATATTTACTAAAATAATATTGTTCTGTGTACTGTGGGAGACCAGATATAGTGAATGCAGGGTCCTGGGTTTAGTAACACTTTGAGTGGTTTCAGTGACAGCAATAATCCTCCGCCCTTTTTCATAGTAATAAGTACCCTCCCTTTCTTGTGTTCAGTTGTGGCAAAAATAAAACCTCATTCGCCAGTAATGTTCTTTGGTAACTTACCTGAATTCACGCTCCTGTTCTGCTACCATTTAAATCAAATGTAGACTCTGGAAGTAGAAAGAATATGCTATAATCCAACTTCCAGAGTCCACTTTTGATTTAAACCAGACACCTTATGGCCTGATTAAGGGGCACATTTGAGCCCCTGAAAAACATTAACTATATATGTAAATTAATATTTGACTGCTTTCATGGAATAAATATATATTGGACTTTGACTTTCCTGTGTAGCGCTCCTATTACCCTTTGCTCCTTTAGCTACATTTGGCTAATTGACAATCAACCTAAAGTGTGTAATTTTTAGGGTCCATGCACAATGGCATAAAAAAACGCTATTTCTAGAGTAGTTTAGAGTTTTACCTGTAGAAGAATGTTATCCTGTGGGGGGTTATTTACTAAACCTGGAGAGTGCAAAATCTGGTGCAGCTCTGCATAGTAACCAATCAGCTTCCAGGTTTTATTGTCATGGCTTGGTTGAACAAACTGAAGTTAAAAGCTGATTGGCTGCCATGCACAGCTGCACTAGATTCTAAGTGATCCAGTTTTAGTAAATCTCCCCCCTATGTTTCTGTGCATAATAGGATGTTTAGGGGCAAATTTTAAGCTCTGTGTTTAGAGGCAGAGAAAAACATTCTGATTTATGCTTTTGAGAGCAGTTTCCTGGCAGAAAAAAATGCTAAACGCTCCTAAACGCCTGTGCAAAATCGCTCTATATACCGTATATTGCGCTCTCTGCGATGCACTCCCCCCCCAAAAAAAAATGGTGTGATGTGTATCATAGGAGGCAGACTTTTTTACAGTGGGCGCCGGGATATTAGAATTCTTGACAGAGCTCTGTGTGGTAAGGCTGCATTTCATGGGACTGGAAAGGCTGCATTTCCTGAGCACAGGTCAGGCTGTATTTCATGGGCACTGGTAAGGCTGCATTTCATTGGCACGGGTCAGGCTGCATTTCATGGGCACTGGCCAGGCTGCATTTAATTGTCACTGGTAAGGCTGCATTTAACTTTGACTGGTAAGGCTGCATTTTATTGGCACGGGTAAGGCTGAGTTTAATGGGCACTGGTAAGGTTGCATTTAATTGGCACTGGTCAGGCTGCATTTCATGGGCACTGGTAAGGCTGCATTTAATTGGCACTGGTCAGGCTGCATTTCATGGGCACTGGTAAATATTTTGGTACGCCATTTGGTTCAGAATATATTTTTCTTGTTTTCCTCCTTTAAAACCTAGGTGCGTATTATGAGCGAAAAATACGGTAAGCGTTTTTTTCTGCCAAAAGAACTGGCGTTTTTTTAAGCCCAGTATACATTAACCCTTACGGCTTTGTCTATAATTGTGATTTAGTTACATTGAAACTAAACTCTTTTCATGTGCTGTTTTCTTTTTTCATCCAACTCTGTATTTCAAAGAATAGAAGTGCAGATCTGTTGATTATTTTTAATAACACCATGCTCTTTAATAGATCAGAATGTTTCTTTAATAGCATCTTATCAATCTAATTTAACTTTTTACATCAGCTTTTTTGTAAAATAAATCATGCAGTTATTTATTAAATATATTCAATCACATTAAAGTAATTTTTGTTTTTTTGTTCACTTGTCTTATGGCTTACTGAAATCTTACATCTCTATTTATGTTAAATCCCTAGAGATGTTCTAGACAGAGGTCTCCTGATAGATACAGACTACAAAGCTGAAAAATGACATAGGACAATTTTTACTTGCTTGAGGCAAAGTTGTACTGACAGCAAATGGAGATCAATGTAGTGTAATGAACCATCAGCTACATGCGTCAACACAGCATTCTCCCCACCTTTAACTATTCCTATCATAAGTGATGGCACAACTTTTAAACTAAGGTACTCTTATTCAATTTTTTTTCTCGAAATCTGAACCTCTAGTCTAGACTGTCTTAATGTTTTATATTTTCCAAAGTTTCATTAGGTTGCTTAGAAATAAGTCTTTTGAATATATCTGTTTGAAGTTTTCATTCATTAATGCATTCATGTATTATGGTACCAAATCATAAAAGCTGAGAGCAATAAAAGTTTTAAATATACATTAGCCATGATTAATAAAACATGTATCAGTAGATAACAGAATCATAGATTGCTTTTTGAAATAAAGCAAAAAAAAATTTAATTCTCTTGACTTTTAGTAAAAATTAAGTGAATTTTGTCTGAAACAAATTGATAGGAGTTATAGAAAAGCTGTACAAAGTGAAGTACATAATCTGCTATATCCGGCCAATTTCCCTGAAAAGGCTGTTTGTCTAGCTGTCCTGCTGATATTTTTGCTACATAATATTTCACCTTATTGACCTGGACTGTGTTAAGGGGTTTACTTCACTGGTTGCGTACTGGATCTAAAAAAGTAGAAAGTTTTGAAATCCACCAGCATGATTTCTGGGCAATTGATGTTGCCTCTATAAAACTGTTATAAAATTATTCCTTTAGCCACAGGTTCACACATGTGCGAATACAGACATCGCATGTGATTCGCACCTGCACTGTGGTGCCAATCGCATACAATGTCTGTGCAATGCGAGTTCAGCCATACAGTTGTATGGCTGAACTTGCATTGGATTTGCAGGAAAATAGTGGAAGGACTTTTTTTCCCGCACCCTAATCGGATCGCATGGGTGTTCTCACCCATGCAATCTGATTCCTGTGCAAGTTCACAGTTCGCACTGTGATTTGTGAACTGATCTGGGGGTGTCATTATTATTGTATTGACACCCACAGCGGTTCGCAGAGGGCAGTGTGAACTGCCTGCAGGAGAGATGTGATTTGGGAACTGGCGCTGTAATCGCGCTGGTTTCCGCATCGCTACAGTGTGAACCTAGGCTTAAAGCTTAAAGTGGTATTAAACCCAAAAGCAAACATTTATTATATTGCAGTTTACCAATTCTCAGACGTGATGGCTGCATTCGTTTCCATTTTAGGCTTTTTTTTGTTTTATTTTCACTTAAGTAAAGTAAGTAATAGATGCGCAACCAAAAAAGGGGGCAGGGGTAATGTGTACAAAAGACACAAAAAAAAACAAAAAAGGGTGAAATATGTGCACCTTGATGATCAAATTAGAGCAAATAAAAATATAAAAATACAATATAAAAATATTTTGTGAATGTCCAGGTGAATCTCAAATAAATTCTATCCGCATACATATAAATAAACCTGTACTAGAACAAAAAAGGAAAAAGGGGAGCCTCAGTGCTAGCAAAAACACAAAGAAAAGTCCATGGAGCATTCAATACAGTTCATATGGAAATAGATTGTTCTGCTGAAGAGCCCCAATACATCCTTTTCTGCAAATGGTCCCACAGGATGGTCAGAGAATGAAAAAAGGAGGCCGAGTGGCCGCTTACCAGAACTGTAGGACCCCTATTACGGAGGTCTAATAGGCACAGACAGGAGAGAACAGTCAGTCACGGGCGGCAACTTCAAACGTCCATCCAGATCCTCTCATCCGCCGGTATAACCAGACTCAAATATGTTCCGTAGGACCCGCGTAGTAAAGATATGGGCTTCCAAGGGGTAAGTCAAAGGAACAAAAAGGAGGGCTTCATGGTGCAGTAAATTTTAAAAGAGTTTGCTTTTATTGTGACACTGCACACAAACATAGAAAAAAGCAGGCACTTCGGAGCAAAAGAAACCCAGCCGTGGCTCATGCCAGCCGGCTGATGCGCGGTGACGTCTAATCCTCTGGAGCTAGCCGCGAGCAGCGGCTGGGTTTCTTTTGCTCCGAAGTGCCTGCTTTTTTCTATGTTTGTGTGCAGTGTCACAATAAAAGCAAACTCTTTTCAAATTTACTGCACCATGAAGCCCCCCTTTTTGTTCTTTTGACTTACCCCCTGGAAGCCCATATCTCTACTTACCGAACGCGGATCCTACGGAACATATTTGAGTTTTTGCTAGCACTGAGGTTCCCCTTTTTCCTTTTTTGTTCCAGCACAGGTTTATTTATATGTATGCGGATAGAATTTATTTGAGATTCACCTGGACATTCACAAAATATTTTTATAACGTATTTTTATATTTTTATTTGCTCTAATTCGATCATCAAGGTGCACATATTTCACCCTTTTTTGTTTTATTTTTGTGTCTTTTGCACACATTACCCCTGTCCCCTTTTTTGGTTGCGCATCTATTACTTACTTTATTTATATTTACAAAATTGAATATTCCAGTTTTCTTTTAGATTGCAGCACCATTGCATATATATATTTTTAAATACTTAATGCATATTTTTAAATATTGTTTTTTCATTTCTGCACCTTCTGGGGTAGCGCGGATTGCCACATTACACTTTTATTTTCACTTGGTGATCTGGCCAGTAAGTCTGTTCTGCAGCAGATCATGCTGTCCTGCACATGTAGCAGATAGGGGTTGAGACAAACCATTTAACACTGACAGGAATTCTTATAATGATCATTTTTTTAAATTTATTTAAAACCTTTATCTCAAAAGGAACAAAACTGTTGTTGTAGCTAATCTTAAGTGTTAGCTGGAGTTTGGCTTCAATTTGTCAGTATATTTAAATCTGCTAGTACATCTAAAACTACCCTCCCCCCAGGGGTCAAGTCCTGGGAAAAAAGTGTGGGAACTCACCCAAGATCACCCCCCCCACACTGACACTGCAAAAAAGTACCTAAAAATGGCTGTATTCTGTGATAAACAGTGCAAATATCAATATTTAAACTATAAACATGTAGCTAGTGCTATTATCAATGTGTTTAAGTTAAACAAAAGTAAAAAAACATATTTCTCCATTTACACGAAGGTCAGGTTAATATAACCCAGCCAGCACAAAGTTCTTCCTTACATCAGAGTCTGCAGGATTTCCCCTTACAGTGAAAGGGAACTCTGACATAAAGGGGAATGCTGCAGATCATGATCTAAAGGGGAACTCTGATATAAGGGATGACCAGAGACCACCTTATATCAGGGTCTGCAGCATTGCTATTTACATTAGAGTTCCCCTTCACATCAGTGTCCACAGAGTTCCCCCTTGCACTGTAAAGGGGAATCCTGCAGACTCATGTAAAGGGGAATGCCTGAAACTCTGATGTGGGGAGGGATTCTGGTGACCAGAGACCACCTTCCGCAAAGTGAATGCACTAAGGTGGGGGGAGGGGGGTCTTGATATAAAGGGCAACCTTTATATAAGTGCCCCTTTACATTATTGTATTCACTCCCCCTTACATCATTGACCAGCCGTCAGACTGGCCTGGTAGCGCTCTCACTGACCTCTTCTCAGGTGCACTGTGTAGGGCTCAGTCAGTTGGCTCCAGCTAGGTGGCTCTGTTTTTATCCTATAGTCTCCTCTCCACAGTACACACATGTCTGACTTCTTCAGTGACCCCCATCCTGGCGGCACTCCCACTCTTGACTCCTCTCCAGACTTCTCACTCAGAGACTGCAGACATAATAAAAGACAAGAGATGGTCAGAGATTGCAGACTTGAGGTGGTTAGAGGCTGCAGAAATGGTACAGGAGATGTCAGAGGATGTGGACAGCCGCATTTTTTATGCCAACCGCCAGATGCAGTGTGCCACTTGCTACCCATAGCCTGCCACCAGATGCAGTTCCACTTGCCACCCACAGCCCGCCATCAAATGCAGTGTGCCATTTGCCACTAGATGCAGTGTGCCACTTGCCACCCAGAGCCTGCTGCCAAATGCAGTGTGCTACTTGCCACTAGATGCAGTGTGCCACTTGCCACCCAGAGTCTGTCACCAAATGCCATGTGCCACTTGCCACCCATAGCCTGCCGCCAAATGCAGTGTGTCACTTGCCACCCATAGCCCGCCACCAGTTGCAGTGCCACTTGCCACCCAGAGACTGCCCCAAATGCCATGTGCCACTTGCCACCCATAGCCTGTCGCCAAATGCAGTGTGTCACTTGCCACCCATATTCCGCTACCAGGTGCTGTGCCACTTGCCACCCAGAGCCTGCCACCAAATGCCATGTGCACTTGCCACCCATAGTCCTCCACCAGATGCAGTGCCACTTGCCACCCATAGCCTGGCACTAGATGCAGTGATACTTGCCACCCACAGCCTGCTACCAAATGCAGTGTGCCACTTGCCACTAGATGCAATGTGCCACTTGCCAACCAGAGCCTGCCACCAAATGCCATGTGCCACCCATAGCCTGCTACCAAGTGCAGTGCCACTTGCCACCCAGAGCCTGCCACCAAATGCCATGTGCCACTTGCCACCCATAGTCCACCACCAGATGCAGTGCCACTCAGGGGCGGATCCAGGGGGGCAATTGCCTCCCCCAAGAATTCGGGTGACTGAGTGGGTAGGCAAGCTACTCCCCAGGTAAGAGAGTGGGCGGTTCTGCAGGCAGGCGGCTCCGTGGGTGAGAGAGCGGGCGGGCCGGGCTGTCAGCCGGCTAGGTTGGTGAGCTGGCGGGAGGCTAGGCAGGCGCATGAGAGTGCGGGCGAGCAGCTGGGTGGCTCTGTGGGTGAGCTGGTGGGAGGGGCTAGGCAGGCGGGTTAGAGTGTGGGCAAGCAGCTGGGCAGCTCAGTGGGTGAGCGGACGGCTGGCCAATCAGGGAGCCAGGGGGGAGCAGAGAGATGACATCATCTCTCACCGCCCGGCGCCCGCCCTGCATTCCTGCAGTGCAGTACCGCCCTCACTGTGCAGGCAGCCACGGGAAACAGAGAGATGACATCATCTCACTGCTGCCTGACTGGTAATCTGCTACCTGACTCTGGGACACAGCAAGAGACCACCTTAGTAGGAAAGTGACACAGCAAGAGACAATCCGCAACACGTGGCAGGCGACGTGGTAAGTGACAATCCATAACGTGTGGCAAGTGACAATCCGTAACATGTGGCAGGTGACGTGGCAAGTGACAATCTGCATCTGGTGACAGGCGATGTGACAAATGACAAGCTGCATCTGGTGGCAGGTGACAGTGGCAAGTGACACGCTAGATGCAGTGTGCCACTTGCTACCCATAGCCTGCCACCAGATGCAGTGCCACTTGCCACCCACAGCCCGCCATCAAATGCAGTGTGCCATTTGCCATTATATGCAGTGTGCCACTTGCCACCCAGAACCTGCTGCCAAATGCAGTGTGCTACTTGCCACTAGATGCAGTGTGCCACTTGCCACCCAAAGCCTGTCACCAAATGCCATGTGCCACTTGTCACCCATAGCCTGTGCCAAATGCAGTGTGTCACTTGCCACCCATAGCCTGCCACCAGGTGCAGTGCCACTTGCCACCCAGAGCGTGCCACCAAATGCCATGTGCCACTTGCCACCCATAGCCTGCCGCCAAATGCAGTGCGTCACTTGCCACCCATAGCCCGCCACCAGGTGCAGTGCCACTTGCCACCCAAAGCCTGCCACCAAATGCCATGTGCCACTTGCCACCCATAGCCTGCCGCCAAATGCAGTGTGTCACTTGCCACCCATAACCCGCCACCAGGTGCAGTGCCACTTGCCACCCAGAGCCTGCCACCAAATGCCACATGCCACCCATAGCCTGCCACCAGGTGCAGTGCCACTTGCCACCCAGAGCCTGCCACCAAAAGCCATGTGCCACTTGCCACCCATAGTTCACCACCAGATGCAGTGCCACTCAGGGGTGGATCCAGGGGGGCAATGGGGCAGTTGCCTCCCCCGAGGATTCGGTTGAGTGAGTGGGTGGGCAGGCTGCTCCGCGGGTAAGAGAGCGGGCGGTTTGGCGGGTGGGTGGCTCCACGGGTGAGAGTGCGGGTGGGCCAGGCTGTCGGCTGGCTCGGTTGGTGAGCTGGCGGGAGGCAAAGCGGGCGGGTAAGAGTGCGGGCGAGCAGCTGGGAGGCTCGATGGGTGAGCGAATGGCTGGCCGATCAGGGAGCCGGGGGGAGCAGAGAGATGACATCATCACTCACCGCCCGGCGCCCGCCCTGCATCCCTGCAGTGCAGTTCCATCCTCACTGTGCAGGCAGCCGCGGGAAGCAGAGATGACACCATCTCTCTGCTGCCTGAGTGGTAATCTGCTGCCTGACTCTGGGACACAGCAACACAGCCACCCATAGCCTGCCGCCAAATGCAGTGTGTCACTTGCAGTGTGCCTAACAAATTCAGTCACTTTGTCCATCAAATGCAGCCACTGTGCCATCAATTGCAGCCACGGTGCCCAGCAAATGTAGCCACTGTGCCATCAAATACAGCCACTATGCCCATCATGTGCAGCCACTGTGCCCACCAAATACAGTCACTGTGCCGATCATGTGCAGCCACTGTGCCCACCAAATACAGCCACTGTGCACATCATGTGCAGCCACTGTGCCCACCAAATACAGTCACTGTGCCCATCATATGCAGCCACTGTGCCCAGCATATGCAGCTACTGTGCCCACCATATGCAGCCACTGTGCCCATCATTTCCTCATCCCCCGGCTTCTCTCCTGTCGATCTATGGATGGATGATGCTGCCCCCCTCCCCTCCCCCCATACATCCCTCTCCTAGGACTTAGATCTCAGCACAGACTCGGGTAGAAGTAGTGCGCACAGCAGTGCCATGCCTGCCCTCCCTGCCCCCCAGACCCACTCATCGGATGTGGCACCCTGAACCCCGCCATCAGATCTGCCGGCCACCTGGATGCGCTACGGGCTCAGCCCAGAGTCTCCCTGCTGCTGACTATGATCTTCCTCTTCACCTTCTTCTTCTACAGCCTGAACGGCTCTTCCAGTGACCCCCAGCCCAGCCCACGATTGTATGGACAGCGCTCTGCGTACGAGTCAGTGCCGACCCTGCTGGACTATCATCAGCCGGAGCTCAGCCCGGGGAGAATGAACATGACTCCTCTGCTCCTCTTCCTAAGTGCCAGGCATCCAATAGGGTAGCCTGGTGCTTTGGCCAATCAGGAAACAGGTCTGATGCCCTGCCTCCTAATTGGTGGGAAGGAAGGTTAGTGTAGCCTGCCACCAGGTGCAGTGCCACTTGCCACCCAGAGCCTGCCACCAAAAGCCATGTGCCACTTGCCACCCATAGTTCACCACCAGATGCAGTGCCACTCAGGGGTGGATCCAGGGGGGCAATGGGGCAGTTGCCTCCCCTGAGAATTCGGTTGAGTGAGTGGGTGGGCAGGCTGCTCCGCGGGTAAGAGAGCGGGCGGTTTTGCGGGTGGGCGGCTCCACGGGTGAGAGTGCCGGTGGGCCAGGCTGTCGGCTGGCTCGATTGGTGAGCTGGCGGGAGGCAAAGCGGGCGTGTAAGAGTGCGGGCGAGCAGCTGGGAGGCTCGATGGGTGAGCGAACGGCTGGCCGATCAGGGAGCCGGGGGGGAGCAGAGAGATGACATCATCACTCACCGCCCGGCGCCCGGCGCCCGTCCTGCATCCCTGCAGTGCAGTTCCATCCTCACTGTGCAGGCAGCCGCGGGAAGCAGAGAGATGACACCATCTCTCTGCTGCCTGAGTGGTAATCTGCTGCCTGACTCTGGGACACAGCAACACAGCCACCCATAGCCTGCCGCCAAATGCAGTGTGTCACTTGCAGTGTGCCTAACAAATTCAGCCACTTTGCCCATCAAATGCAGCCACTGTGCCATCAATTGCAGCCACGGTGCCCAGCAAATATAGCCACTGTGCCATCAAATACAGCCACTATGCCCATCAAATGCAGCCACTGTGCCCATCAAATGCAGCCACTGTGCCTATCAAATGCAACCACTGTTCCCATCATATGCAGCCATTGTGCTCATCAAATATAGCCACTGTGCCCATCATATGCAGCTACTGTGCCCACCAAATACAGTCACTGTGGCCATCATATGCAGCCCCTGTGCCCAGCATATACAGCCACTGTGCCCACCAAATACAGCCACTGTGCCCATCATGTGCAGCCACTGTGCTCACCAAATACAGTCACTGTGCCCATCATGTGCAGCCACTGTGCACATCATGTGCAGCCACTGTGCCCACCAAATACAGTCACTGTGCCCATCATATGCAGCCACTGTGCCCAGCATATGCAGCCACTGTACCCACCATATGCAGCCACTGTGCACATCATTTCCTCATCCTCCGGCTTCTCTCCTGTCGATCTATGGATGGATGATGCTGCCCCCCCTCCCCTCCCCCCATACACCCCTCTCCTAGGACTTAGATCTCAGCACAGACTCGGGTAGAAGTAGTGGGCACAGCAGTGCCATGCCTGCCCTCCCTGCCCCCCAGACCCACTCATCGGATGTGGCACCCTGAACCCCGCCATCAGATCTGCCGGCCACCTGGATGCGCTGCGAGCTCAGCCCAGAGTCTCCCTGCTGCTGACTATGATCTTCCTCTTCACCTTCTTCTTCTACAGCCTGAACGACTCTTCCTGTGACCCCCAGCCCAGCCCACGATTGTATGGACAGCGCTCTGCGTACGAGTCAGTGCCGACCCTGCTGGACTATCATCAGCCAGAGCTCAGCCCGGGGAGAATGAACATGACTCCTCTGCTCCTCTTCCTAAGTGCCAGGCATCCAATAGGGTAGCCTGGTGCTTTGGCCAATCAGGAAACAGGTCTGATGCCCTGCCTCCTAATTGGTGGGAAGGAAGGTTAGTGTGAAAATAGCGAGAATTAATTCGCTATCATCACACAATTGGGTGGGATCAGGGCGCACTCTCTGCGCCCCGAGCCCACCCTATTTTTGAAGCCTATTAGAGCCACTGGTTCTAATCAGGAAGGTTAACTTCAAAGTCAGGTTCCAGAGTGAAATTGACTCAACCGGAAAAAAAGGAGGTTTTGATAGCGCATCAAGTACTGTAGAGAGATCCCATGCCGGAAGTGGGTTTTTTTGGAGGTCTGATTTTTAAGCAAGCCTTCATGAACTGAATCACCAGAGGGTGTAGGGCCCATTTAATGCCTGTTTTAGCCGAAAGGGCAGAAACCTGGACTTTAAGGGTACTTGAGCTTAATCCTTTAGTAATACCCAACTGAAGGAATTCCAGAACTTGCGGTGGCTCCGGTGATACTGGGTTCCAATTTTTTTTTGGGCCAGTGAACAAAATCTATTCCAGACTTGACAGTATGTCTTGTTGGTGGTGCTTTTCCTAGCCTGTAAAAGAGTAGAAATTACCTGCTGCGAGCATCCTTACTCTAGCAGCCGAGTCCTTTCAACTTCCATGCTGTCAAGTGTAACCTTTCTGGAGCTGGGTGTAGGAATTGACCCTGGGACAGGAGGTCCAATGTTACTGGGAGAGGTTGCTGCATGCTGAGTTGTAGTAGGGTTGTGTACCAAGGCCTCCTCGGCCAAAAAGGAATTATAGCTATTACTGTGGCTGATGATTTCCGAAGCCTGAACAGGAACCTCGCGATTAAGGGTACTGGTGGAAAAATGTAACCCAGCTTGAAATTCCACGGATGGGTCAGACAATCCGTTCCCTCGGTCAATGGGAAGGCTGCTCTTGACAGAGATCTCCGACATTTGGTGTTCGTAGGCGTAGCTGCTAGGTCGATCTCTGGTATTCCCCAAGTTCTTGAAAGAAGGGAAAAGACCTGTTGGTTCAATGACCACTCGTTGTTTGAGAGAAGTTCCCTGCTCAAATAGCCGGCCAGCATGTTCTGAGCTGCTGGGACATACACCACTTTCAGGTCTATTAGGTGCACTTGAGCCCACTCCATGATGGGGCGCACCTCTTGCATTAATGTGCGACTCCTTGTACCCCTTGCCTCTGAATGTATGCTACAGCGACTCTGTTGTCCATTTGGATCACAATGTTTTTCCCCGCCAGGTATGGAGTGAAGGCCCGAAGTGCCTGAAAGGCTGCTCTGAGTTCTAGTACATTGGATACTACCCCATGAGCTTGAAACTTCCATTGCCCTTGAGTAAATATAGTGGTGGCTAGATGGTACCATGGGATACAGTACCTCATCCCCAAATAAATCAAGTAGCTAGTAGGTATAGGGACAGGGGATTATAGCGGTACTAAGGTAAAGAAAATACAAAAGGGATGAACAAGTTTTTAAAAGACAAAAATTACAAAGTTTGTTTATTGGTAATAATACATACATAGAAAAAACATACAATATAAATTTACATTAAAATAGATTTGTATACTGTATACGACCCAAAGTAAGGTAGAATAGGCCAGATGGAGATGGCCGTAAAAGTAAGGCTCAATTTCCTACATCTTTCGCCAAAACATTGGCTTCTTCAGGGAACAAGAGCTCGAAATTGAAAATATGGAAGGGTCTATATGTAGGGATACAGAAAGACAACATGTCAATGCATTTACTTTACAAAACAGTATTGCGTGTACAGTGAGAGATAATTTATTCGGTGTAAAGGCTGGACAGTCATGCATTAAGGTGTCACCACCAAACCGGTAGCACAGACCTACCTGAAGTACCAACACCCAGGGTAGGGCCCGCAGGGGGCGTCGCCACAAGGGAAATGGAGCAAGCCGCGCCGTATAGTGGGCCTGCAAGAGGTATACAGCAGACCTGGCAAAGGAATGTATTGGAAGTATGTGAGTATATATCACGTTTCACATGTAGGGGGGTGCTACGAATGATGCAATTAATGCATCAATTACATAGACCAAAACAAACACTGTATGTGTACTATTAAATAAAAATGTATTGAACTCACAAACTTCTTAAAAAACAGTAGATTGCAGTGGACACAGGGGGCCTGTGGATGGATGCACACACACAACAAGGCAATTGGCAGAATCGACAAAGAGTTGAAAAAAGGCCTAAATAAAAGAATAAATTGCTTTAAGAGTAGGACAGGTGATCGTTTGTAAAAGTAGCCAATAAAAATTCCTCAAAAATGGACTTACGTAATGGGGTACACTATCAAATGGGGGGCTATTGGCACGGTTAGTTGTACATAGTGCGTTTTAGTAGAATTTTGATTAGAAAAACAATAGGAACAATAAGTCCTAAGGAGAAATGGATATAAGGGAGAGAAATTAAAACACAAACTATGTTGAAGGAAATAATGGAACTACTAAGAGCGCAAGGAACATATTACCTGATCGGCCATATAGCAGATAATGTAGCTCATGCAAGGTCAATATGCAAGATTATCAAGAGAAAATATGTCCAAAAAAAACTCCTAAAGAAAATAGTAAGAGCTTGGTAAGTAATGATATTAACTAAGATTGTACTGAATATAGTTAAAAGTAATTACCTTGTTTCTATGTGTGGAACGTAGACAGGCACGTCCCTCGTCCAGCATGTGTGCTGAGGGACTGGCCGGTTGCTCATATACCCCTCACACCTGATCAAACTTTGATCAGGTGTGCGGACGCAAGTGAAGGGCGTCCGCGCATGCGCACACATGCGGTGCCTCGGAACCACAAGTTCCGACATGCACCGCGGGCGCATGCTCAGATCCAACGGACCGCATAGCGAATGGAGGAGTGGATCGCCGAGGGATGGGAGGTGCCAAGGCGTCATCACCTCCTATTCGCCGATGGACTATATGGCGCGGCTTGCTCCATTTCCCTTGTGGCGACGCCCCCTGCGGGCCCTACCCTGGGTGTTGGTACTTCAGGTAGGTCTGTGCTACCGGTTTGGTGGTGACACCTTAATGCATGACTGTCCAGCCTTTACACCGAATAAATTATCTCTCACTGTACACGCAATACTGTTTTGTAAAGTAAATGCATTGACATGTTGTCTTTCTGTATCCCTACATATAGACCCTTCCATATTTTCAATTTCGAGCTCTTGTTCCCTGAAGAAGCCAATGTTTTGGCGAAACATGTAGGAAATTGAGCCTTACTTTTACGGCCATCTCCATCTGGCCTATTCTACCTTACTTTGGGTCGTATACAGTATACAAATCTATTTTAATGTAAATTTATATTATATGTTTTTTCTATGTATGTATTATTACCAATAAACAAACTTTGTAATTTTTGTCTTTTAAAAACTTGTTCATCCCTTTTGTATTTTCTTTACCTTAGTACAGCTATAATCCCCTGTCCCTATACCTACTAGCTACTTGATTTATTTGGGGATGAGGTACTGTATCCCATGGTACCATCTAGCCACCACTATATTTACTGAGTATTAAAAAGCTTCAGTGCTTACTGTCCTCTTGGCTAGATTTGGGCCCTTATAGGAATATTGAGTACTATTTTATTATTTTCTTCACCTCTTATTGCTATTCTAGTAACTTTTTCTGCCCCTGTAGGTTTCGACCTATTTAAAACACTTAAATTACTCTTTACGGTTATCCCTACTTACTGTGTTCTATTACTGTGACAATTTTGTTGTGTTTTTTGTGCATCAAAGTGCTGTTTGGGGATCTATCAGGTGCAGCCATGGCAGATTTCTGTGGAGAGGCCTGGGAGGGTCTTATGACGCGTATCCAGGCATCTCAAAATGCCTCTACTTTAACTGATGCTGAACTGGACAGGGCATTTATCAGATTACAACGCCTTCTGGAAAAGAAAGCCAGAATATACTGGCATAAAATTTATTTTGGTAAATATGCTGAACACAAGATTATTCCTTGGGGATTAAGAATACAGCTATTCCCCAATATTAAAAAAATCAATGATTCATTAAGGGCATCTTGGGAGAGCAACCTTCTGTCATGCTCCCTCAACATGCTCTCTATGCTATGCAATGAATATTCCACCGAATTGGCGCATCTTGATGTTGCGATCAATCGATGGTACACTGATCATGCACAAGGTATGTCCTCCCCCAGGTATAGCAAACGGGATAAAACCCTGCGGGCTCACCTGGAGGAATACACACTCACAATAATCAACCATAAAGAAAGTAAATTCTTAAGAGACTTAGTGGCCCATGAAAATGGGTATGCTTACAATTGGGATACCACCAAGGAAACTAAATCTAGAAACAAGCCCTTTACCTCCAACGTACCCACTTCTAATAATCATGCTTCTAACACTTTGTCTGCTTCCTTCTCGTCCAGCACTTCTACTGTATATCAAGATTTGACACAGGAACAACTGGCTAAAAGAAGAAAAGGTGACCTATCGGCCATGTCCTCGGAATCATTACATCGCACACTCGGACCTGTTCCTTCCTCCCACTCATCCATGGTTCACCCCAAGTCTTCTCACGCTTCCACTCCTTTCACTAAAGCACAATCTAAGTCATCAGTGATACCAAAATCATCCATCACTAAGGCTCCTGCAGCTACACCGGCACTCCCTCACTCTCAAACGCACACTGTCACTCGGAGGGTAAGTGAACCCGCTATCACTTCCATGTTTCCAGCTATCTCATTACCTGCGGATCCTAAACTTGCACCTATTTTTTTAGGACAGGGTCAGGACCTTCCCTCCAGTCCAACCCCCAATTCACAAACCCAAACTTTGGTGATTCACGAAGATCATCCACTCCCGATGTAATCAATTTATCATCTATTCCACTAAATCAGGATCAGATTCATGTACTTCAACTGGGCCTTACATTTTGTCCATTAAATGACTTTGATAGATTTGCCTTTATCAAAGACATTCATCTTTTTGCACGTAGATTGCTGTACAAAGTGATCTACGACAAATCTTCCCCTAGTACAGTACCCACTCAAGAAATAGGGCCCTCTCAACAGGTCCCTACTTTAGCTGAAATACAAGCTCTTGAGGAGCTAATGTCACTTTGGGAGGAGGGTGACACCGACGGTGACGACCCCCGGGACTACGATCCCGGGGTCGCCGCCCTCGGTGTCCCCTTCCCCCCTCCCACCTCTTTTAAATCCAAATCCACCAACTTTCCGAATCTATCCACAAACCCCAATATTTGGGCCTTTGTACAACAGGTCACTACCACCATTGAAGGAATAAACCCCACCCTCCCTTCCCCTTCAAATATAACCCCAGCTCTTACCAAAGCCATCAAATCCCTTCAAAACCATCCAAAACTTATCATTAAGCCAGCCGATAAGGGTGGTAATGTGGTGGTGATGGATGTGTCTTTTTATGAACAAATGTGTCTTGACATCCTCAACAATAGGGATTGGTATAGACCTATTTCCAAATCACTGATCGACCACTACATATCCGAATATCAACAGTTAATATTCGGAGCTTACCAAAACGGCACCATAGACTCCAATACATGGAAGTTCCTTAGTGTCAGAGAACCCACTACTCCCACCTTTTACTCCCTTCCTAAACTTCACAAATCCCTTGATCATCCCCCGGGCCGTCCAATTGTATCCGGACGACAATGTCTTACTGAATCTGCCAGTGCATTGGTCGATAAATATTTGGCACCCCACGTTATGGCTCTGCCCTCATACATCAAGGACACTATCCATCTCCTTCGGATACTTGAAAGTCAGACTTTACCAAAAAATACATGGTTGGTAGCCCTTGACGTGGAAAATCTTTACAATACTATTCCCCACAACAGAGGCATTTCAGTTATTGGTAAACTAATTCGGGAAAGAGGTCCCAAATATGACACCTATGGTGACTTTGTCCTTGAACTATTAAAGTTTATATTAACACGGAATTACTTTATGTTCGGCTCCTCCCACTACCTCCAGGTACAGGGTGTGGCTATGGGGACCAAGTGTGCCCCTGCGTATGCCAACCTGTACCTGGGGGGGTGGGAGAGGGAACTATTCGATCCGGTCCATCTCACTCCTTACCTGTCCAGGGTTATATCCTGGTACAGGTATATAGACGACATATTGCTATTTTGGTCAGGTACCAAAGAGGAACTTGTTTTGTTTGTTCAGCACATTGCCATAAACACGTTCAACCTCAAGTTTACCATGGAGTGCAGCCAGTCGCAGATCCATTTCCTGGACCTCCAGATTGGTTTGCAATCCAATGGCCAAATTTATACCGCCCTCTATCGTAAGCCCTCTTCGGGTAATACAATACTGCATGCCCACAGTGCCCATCCTAGACCTCACCTTCGGAGTATTCCGTTTAGCCAATACCTGAGGATAAAATGTAATTGTACCTTGGAGGAAGATTTCCTCAAGGCAGCTCACGATTTATATAATAGACTCTTGGATAGAGGCTATAGCCACTCTCTTTTGAAAAAGGCCTTTAATAAGGTAAAGAAACTCAACAGAAAGGACCTGGTCTTTTCTAATAAACCACCGGACACCAGACAACCGACACGATTTATCACCCAATTTTCCAATCAACACATTCAAATTAAGCAAATTCTTAATCAATTTTGGCCTTTATTAACATCAGATCCTACAATTGCCAAATATGTAAAAACATATCCTGACATTACATATCGCCGATCCCCCTCACTTCGTGATCGACTTATTAATAGCCATCATGCGACGGACATCGCACATACGTCCACTGCCACGGGGACATACCAATGTGGCAGATGTGACATATGTGCTTTTGTCACTAATTCTAAAGTGGTGACCCTGCCTAATGGAAATTCTCATGCCATTAGACATCGGGTCACCTGTGCCACCGTGGGAGTTGTCTATTTGGCACAGTGCCAATGCGGCTCATACTACGTTGGCAAAACTAAACGTTCTTTTCAGATTCGCATTCGCGATCACATCAAACCGTTATACAAAAAAATTACTACCACTGCCATTAATCGGCATATTGCCTCCCAGCACAATTTTGATCCTCACGTCATTCTATTCTCCGCACTTGAACACGTTCCTATACATGCTAGAGGCGGAAGCATAGATAACAAACTACTGCAGCTTGAAACAAAATGGATTCACATATTACATGCCACCAATTTCCCTGGACTCAACGAATATATCAGTTTTAAACCCTTTCTGTAACATCCATATCTTGATTAGCTACACTTGCAAAGATATTATATATCTCCATCTTTAATGCTCATTCTTCAGTTTGCGTCACTTATAGGCTCCTGCTCACCTTTTTCTTTTTTCTTTTCGTTTTCTTGTCTTTCTGTTTTTTTGGCCCTTTCTCAGTTTTGCCATGGCTGCACCTGTGGTTTTTTCCCCCCACAGTTTAGGCAGGTCTTTTATACCATCATGACCTATGACATTTGTTAATACCTAAATTTCCATTTCTTATATACATTTCTAAGCTTTATCTGGAATTTTGTTTAATCTGTGATTGTATTTACAAACATGCCATTTTGACAATTGTATCAATATATCTTTTTGACCCTTTTGTTCCCAATGTTGTTACAGTTTACCTTAATTATGATTTGCATTCATTGTTTGTTGTCTTTTTTGCAACTGGGACCCTGTGGTTCTCTATGTCTGTTATACACTTTATGGCTGGACACTGTGCGCTGATACACAGGCATCTCCCGCCGTCCCTACGGACCCTATGGACTGTCGGGCTAATGGGGGCTATGTGTCACCCCACCCTGTGTCTCCGCCCACTTTCTATCCTGCATTTGGTGTGTCCCACCACCGGATTGTAATAGTCTCCTGGATTTCCGGCGCCTTGTGGGGCTGTGTGGCTGTGGCTTCCTCCTCGCCCAGGGCAGTACTTCTTTGTCTGCCCTCGGTGTCCGCGCGTTACTCAGACTCTCTGGTCCCCTGTTTCCATCAACGAATAGGAGGTGATGACGCCTTGGCACCTCCCATCCCTCGGCGATCCACTCCTCCATTCGCTATGAGGTCCGTTGGATCTGAGCATGCGCCCGTGGTGCATGTCGGAACTTGTGGTTCCGAGGCACCGCATGTGTGCGCATGCGCGGACGCCCTTCACTTGCGTCCGCACACCTGATCAAAGTTTGATCAGGTGTGAGGGGTATATGAGCAACCGGCCAGTCCCTCAGCACACATGCTGGACGAGGGACGTGCCTGTCTACGTTCCACACATAGCAACAAGGTAATTACTTTTAACTATATTCAGTACAATCTTAGTTAATATCATTACTTACCAAGCTCTTACTATTTTCTTTAGGAGTTTTTTTTGGACATATTTTCTCTTGATAATCTTGCATATTGACCTTGCATGAGCTACATTATCTGCTATATGGCCGATCAGGTAATATGTTCCTTGCGCTCTTAGTAGTTCCATTATTTCCTTCAACATAGTTTGTGTTTTAATTTCTCTCCCTTATATCCATTTCTCCTTAGGACTTATTGTTCCTATTGTTTTTCTAATCAAAATTCTACTACAACGCACTATGTACAACTAACCGTGCCAATAGCCCCCCATTTGATAGTGTACCCCATTACGTAAGTCCATTTTTGAGGAATTTTTATTGGCTACTTTTACAAACGATCACCTGTCCTACTCTTAAAGCAATTTATTCTTTTATTTAGGCCTTTTTTCAACTCTTTGTCGATTCTGCCAATTGCCTTGTTGTGTGTGTGCATCCATCCACAGGCCCCCTGTGTCCACTGCAATCTACTGTTTTTTAAGAAGTTTGTGAGTTCAATACATTTTTATTTAATAGTACACATACAGTGCTTGTTTTGGTCTATGTAATTGATGCATTAATTGCATCATTCGTAGCACCCCCCTACATGTGAAACGTGATATATACTCACATACTTCCAATACATTCCTTTGCCAGGTCTGCTGTATACCTCTTGCAGGCCCACTATACGGCGCAGCTTGCTCCATTTCCCTTGTGGCGACGCCCCCTGCGGGCCCTACCCTGGGTGTTGGTACTTCAGGTAGGTCTGTGCTACCGGTTTGGTGGTGACACCTTAATGCATGACTGTCCAGCCTTTACACCGAATAAATTATCTCTCACTGTACACGCAATACTGTTTTGTAAAGTAAATGCATTGACATGTTGTCTTTCTGTATCCCTACATATAGACCCTTCCATATTTTCAATTTCGAGCTCTTGTTCCCTGAAGAAGCCAATGTTTTGGCGAAACATGTAGGAAATTGAGCCTTACTTTTACGGCCATCTCCATCTGGCCTACTCTACCTTACTTTGGGTCGTATACAGTATACAAATCTATTTTAATGTAAATTTATATTGTATGTTTTTTCTATGTATGTATTATTACCAATAAACAAACTTTGTAATTTTTGTCTTTTAAAAACTTGTTCATCCCTTTTGTATTTTCTTTACCTTAGTACCGCTATAATCCCCTGTCCCTATACCTACTAGCTACTTTTTTCCATTGCCCTTGGGCCGCTAGATTTTGGTAATGCGCTCCCCATTCCTTCTGGCTGGCATCCGAAGTGACCACCTCTGGCTGTGGAGGAACTATAGGTTTGAACCTCTTGAGGTTGCTGGATCGTGTCCACCACCACATCGATTGCTTCACATACCTGTGTATGTAGATTTTCTGAAGCATTGATACTCCATTCCACTGCCTCAGAAAGGAATTCTGTAAGATCCTTGTGTGCCATTGGGACCACTGGATCATGGGCAGAGTCGCAGACATGGAACCCAGGACACTCATACATACTCTGGCTGGTAAGTATGTAGCAGAGATTAACCTCTGAATTTTCTGGATGAGGGGGCTGATTTTCTCCTGAGGGAGCTGTACTCTGTTCTGGATGGTGTCTAATTCTGCTCCTAGAAAAAACATTTTCTGAGTGGGCTGAAGCTTGCTTTTCTGCCAGTTCACTAGCCAACCGAAAACTTGCAGGGTTGATAGTAAGATCTCTCGGTGCTGTATCAAGATCTGGTGACTTTCTGCTAGAAGAAGTATATCGTCCAGATAATGGTGTACTCTTAGACCTCTCTCTCTGAGGTATGCGATGAGGGGCAGAAGAACTTTGGTGAAGGTCCTGGGAGCTGACGAGATGCCGAAGGGTAGGCACTGGAACTGGAAATGATGATGGTTGATTGAAAAGCGGAGAAATCTTTGAAAGGCAGGATGTATTGGAATGTGAAGATAGGCATCTGATAAGTCTACGGACAGCATCCAATCTTCTAGATTCACTGCTAATAGTATGGACTGTAGGCTTTCCATCTTGAAGGATTCCAACTTGATGTTTTTGTTTAGTCTCTTTAAGTCCAGCACTGGCCGTAAATCCCCCGTTTTCTTTTTTACCAAAAAAAGAGGGGAGTAGAATCCTCTGCCTCTTTGACACAGTGGAACTTCCAAAATTGCCTCCTTTTGTTTTAATTCCGTTATGTACCTCAGAAAGATCCTTCTTTTGGCTGGAGAAGACGGGAGTTTGGTTGAAAGAAAGTGGTTCCTGGGAATCCTGTTCAGGAATCTCCATTTGTGACCGAACTTGATCGTAGAAATGGTCCAAGGGTCCCTGATGTTTTCTGACCATATTTGTGTGAATTTCTTGAGTCTGGCGCCCACCCTTGGAGGATGGGCGGGCGTACCTTCAAAAGGACTTCTGCTGTTCGCTAGAAGGGGTGGCCTTGGTTTTTCGCATCCTCAGGAAGGATGACTGTGTGTTCCTCCAGTTCCTTTTAAACTCTTTACCCGGTCTGTAGGTTTTGGCCTCTCTGTACCTCTCGGGAAGGTTACCTTTGTAAGCAGGACCTCTTGATCTCTTGGGTGTCCTGTCAGAGGGAATGAGGCCCGATTTCCCCCGTCACCTTAGAAATTGCTGCATCTAATTTGGAGCCGAAGAGATTGGAACCGTTGTAGGGAATCTTGCACCAATTTGTTTTTGATGCTGCGTCGGCTACCCAGGGTTTTAGCCACAGAGCTCTCCTTGCCATCACCGAGGCTAACATTGCCCGGGCCGAGCACCTAAAAATTGTCCATGGAGGCTTCTGCGATAAAATCGCCTGCTAATTTAAGTTCCTGTAGGGACGTAATTACCTTCTCCAAGTCTCCTTTCTCCTGGAGAGATTTCTCAATATTGACAGTCCAGCCCAAGATGGCTCTACCAACTGCTGCTGTGGTGACTGCTGGTCTACAAGCGCCTCCTGCTGTGGAGTAGGCTTTTTTAAGTTCTAGGTCAATCTTCCGATCCAGAACGTCACGGAAGGAGACAGCGTCTTCGATGGGAAGGGTGACATGCCTTGCCAGACGCATCAAGAAGGCATCCACAATTGGAGCGTTAATTAAGGAGTTGACTTTAGGTTCTTTTAAAGGATACATTTTTGCTAGTCTATTATTCAGGCTAGGCCTCTTGTCAGATCTTTCCCATTCATCTTTGATCTTTTAAATCATTCAACTCCTCAATGAAAGGAAAGGTTTCTGGATCCCTCTTCAGGTTTGGAAAATATTTCCGCGTCTTCTGAGGTGCTTCTTCAGATTCTTCCCAACCTATGGCCTCCTTGACAGATTTTGCAAAAGGTTCGACCAGAGTGAAGTCAAAACCTGTTGGTACTTCTGGATCCTCATTCTCTGAAGGGGGTTCTGGTTCCGTCCCTACCTCGATTGCTGAGCGAGGAGGAGCCATAGAGGTACCTGGGTCTGACCTGGTAGGCCGAGGTGTAGTTGACTCCATTATGGATTCTCTCACTGATTCCCGAATTAGTTCGGTTACTTCTCTGACGTCGGATTCTCTTTCCTTTGTGGCTTCATTGAAGCACGTGCGACATGCTAGTTTATCTGGCAAAGCAGTGGCGCCACATACCCAGTAGGAATTAGCTGCAGGATGGGTGTGCTGGCTTCATCCGTGACGTGATGAAGGTGATCTTCCATGACGTGATCGACTACGTCGAGAGCGGCTGTGGCGTGAGTGACCACGGCGAGAATGACTATGGCGTGAGTGCCTGCGACGAGATGAGGAGCGTGATCGGCTTCTGCAGGATCTTCTGCTTGAGGTATGGCTGGACCTTTCTTTGCGTCTTGATTTAGACCTAGAAGGGCTGTCAGAAGGAGTCTTGTCAGAAGATATGCTCTCTTTTTTCTCTCTCTTCAATACTTACCACTGAATGCGGACAGCCCCTTACCTTATCGGCCGTGGATGGTCTGCTTGGGCAGTGGTCTCCATGAGCAGAGAGGAGGAAGGCAGGCAGGAACAGAAGAAGTCTGGAAGGGGTTAAAGAAGTAGACAAATATATACATATATACATTCCTATACAAATTTTTTTTTTTTTTTTTTAATAAAGAAAATCCTGTAATGATGAGCCAAGTGAGGATTTAAAAAACACTTACCAGGTCCTAGGAGAAATATTGACCAAGGATAGCAGAAAGTAGCTGAAAAAATGAGCAGAATACAAGTTCATTTCTTCTTTCCTCTTTCTTTTCAGAATTAGAGTCCTTTTTTAAAAAGCCCGCCGCCGTTTCGGCAAAAATGATGATTCGCGCATGCACAGAAGCATCGCAATGACTCCGGCGCCATCTTGGAAGCTGGAAAAAGGTTAGAATGTTCCCTATCTCTGTCTACCGTGCATGCGCAATGCGGGACGAGATGAGCGGCGGCCATGATAGATGCCTCGAGCGCTGTGGGACTACAGGTACCAGAAGAATAACATATAGGGGAATAATGGAAGGGAGAAAAAGATGATTGCAAGAGAATGAAAAAGAAAGTAAAAGTGGAGACCACTGCAATACTTGAAGCTTCTTTAAAGCTTACTATGTGCCAGATAATCCGTGCTGTTGCCCCTGAGACCACCAGAGTGGGGTTCCCTCCATAGAAGCTCCTTTAGAGACTGTACAGGAGGAACTTCCAAACAGGAGAGGCTTGAACCTGCTGGGGTGATGCGGTAAGAGGCTCTGCGATGTCCATCCATCTTGTCAGGTGAGGATAAAAAAGAGAATGGTGGGGATCTCTCTCTCTTCAACTTTTATAGCTAAACCAATCCTGTCAGGTTGTGGAGGCAGAGTCACAACCCAGTGTATGCTGCCATGAAGGCGTCAAGAAAAATGGTTTTCTAGGCCTGGGCTTCAGTTTATGGTACAGTTACCATAAAAATGTGAATTGACTGATATGCTGATTTACTGTATACACATTTTTTACTGACTTCATTTTTCTCTATTGTGAACTGGAGAGTTAGATCAGAGGTCTAGCAGTGTTTGGCATAGTGCCCAATTGTGCCTCCTTTAGGACCAAATCCCTCTGTCCCTTATGCAACTTCAGTTGTCCCTCGTTTTGGTCTGATGTGCTCATCTCTATACAGAATTTACTATTTTACTGCCAAAAGTGTTATGCTGCACTAATCTTTTTATCCAAATTACTGCATTATTTTGAAAAGCCATTATAAGGGTAAGGTAGAGGTAAGAAAAAAAGCACTTGTGTTGTTTAGACAATCATTTTCTGCATATTAGATCTTTGAGGTCTCTGTAACCGGGGACATGTCCTTTGCTACTTACTGTGTAAAAGGGTGTCCCTCTTTAAAATTTCAGAAATTTGAGAGGTATGTTTTTGGTACATTTTCTCAGTCATTGGTAAGGGCATTTTCTATGCTGGATTGTAAAGAGCAATTGTTTAGGCCGCGGTGGTGGGGTGGGGCCAGGTTGGTAACCTGTCTTTTGGGTAATGTCGCCCACTTTGTGGGTGGACAGTGGTTGGTAAACTGTTATTTGATTGGTATAACATATTGCTGCTTGAGTCTTAGTGACTAAGCATGTTGGTCTGTCAATGGTTAACAGCGGTTCTGTTTGGTATTAAAGGTTAAAGCTCGTTTCATAATTAAAATAGTTTTCAACCCAATAAAGTGGCCGCAGCCTAAACTTTTCCAAATGTGTGTTCATTTTTAATTTTAGGTATGTTCTTATGGTATGATGGGTGTTAATGGGGTGTACAATCCCATATCAGAAACACTAAAGAATAGAATAAAGAAGTGGCCCCGTGGGATTGTCACCCCTAACACCCATTTGTTTTAGTAAAATACATTTTACTCTTAATAGAGGGCTATAGTAATTGTTAAGTACATGACTCTCTTTGGTTGCTTTGCTGGTTCTTTCTGTTTTGTGTTTCAGGTGACAAGCTGCCTGCTGTTGCTAAGAATATTTACCTCAGCTGCTGAGCACTGGATTGGTGACAAATCCTTTCGCGGAAAACATCTAGCCAATGAGTGTAACCTTTTACTTATATCCTCTCCTGTCACTGGGCGGAATCAGCATTTACCTCAGGTCTCTCAGCTGGACTCACCTCTGGATTCTCCTCAGCCTTCCTTCTGGATCTTTTGACCTGCTCTCCCACCCTCCCTCCTCTTTGTTGTTTCCCCTCGTTGTGGTCCCTCTTTATGTGGGTAATGTCGCCCACTTTGTGGGTGGACAGTGGTTGGTATAAGATATCGCTGCTTACATACATGCTGGTTGCCGTGTTTTTTTGTTAAGTTGATTAGTGCTTCTCTTCCTTGCCTTACTCCTATTGTACCTGTCATTAGGCACACACATTCTTGCAGTGCATTAGCAACATTGAAACAGCACAGCTGGCAATATAGAGCTGGCAATATAGAGCATGTAGCTGGCAATATAGTGACTGTCTTTTTTTATTGTTATACGTCATTTATTTCTTTTATGTTCATTTTTGCACAAATGATTTCTGTGTGAGCTCTGCAGGAGTTGTTTATAGCATTGTAGATACAGCCACTCTACACTGTCAAAGGCTTTACTGTGTCCCGCAGCAGCAGCAGCAAAAGCTGGCTACTAGGGATGAGCCGAACACCCCCGGTTCGGTTCGCACCAGAACCTGCGAACGGACCGAAAATTCGCACAAACGTTAGAACCCCATTGACGTCTATGGGACTCGAACGTTCGAAATCAAAAGTGCTCATTTTAAAGGCTAATTTGCATGGTATTGTCCTAAAAAGGGTTTGGGGACCCGGGTCCTGCCCCAGGGGACATGTATCAATGCAAACAAAACTTTTAAAAACGTCAGTTTTTTCGGGAGCAAAGATTTTAATGATGCTTAAAGTAAAAAAAAAAAAAAGTGAAATATTCCTTTAAATATCATACCTGGGGGCTGTCTATAGTATTCCTGTTAAGTGGCGCGTGTTTCCCGTGCTTAGAACAGTCCCTGCACAAAATGAAATTTTTAAAGGAAAAAAGTCATTTAAAACTGCTTGCGGCTTTAATGTAATGTCGGTCCTGGCAATATGGATGAAAATCAGTGAGACAAACGGCATGGGTACCCTCCAGTCCATTACCAGGCCCTTTGGGTCCTGTATGGATATTAAGGGGAACCCCGCACCCAAATTAAAAAAAGGAAAGGCGTGGGGCCCCCAGGCCCTATATACTCTGAACAGCAGTATACAGGCGGTGCAAACAAGACAGGGACTCTAGGTTTGTTGTTAAGTAGAATCTGTTTGTAATTTTGAACTGGTACATTTATAAAGTGTAGCTCCAGCCAAAAAATCTGTTTTTAAGCTTTTGGAAAACATAGGGAAGGGTTATCACCCCTGTGACATTTGTTTTGCTGTCTGTGCTCCTCTTCAGAAGATTTCATCTCACTTTTTGTCCCAATGACAAATGTTTTTTGAAAAATTTTAGTGAAACAAGGATTGGTGATAAAGCATCAGTGGAAAGGAGAAACGTTTTACCCATATTAACTCTTACAGGAGAGAATTTCCCTTCCTATGGGGTAGATTTCATCTCACTTCCTGTTGTCTCTTTCCGTTTGCAAGTAGGAGTCGTTTGTAAGTTGGATGTTTGAAGTAGGGGCCTGCCGTATATACTCAGCAGAAATTTGTTGTGGCCTCAACACTGTAAGCCCTCATAGGGCCCTGCTGTGAAATATTAGATCAAGAATTGTAATTACATGCCCCTGTTGAACAGGGCCAGAAAAATTGGGCCTTTGGTGATTGTGGTGGTGGTGCTGGTGCCACAACACTGTAAGTCCTCACAGTTACTCTTGGTGGGCGCAGAAACGGGCCCTGCTGTGAAATTTTCAATCAAGAATTGTAATTACATGCCCCTGTTGAACAGGGCCAGAAAAATTGGGCCTTTGGTGGTGGTGCTGGTGGCACAACACTGTAAGTCCTCACAGTTAATCTTGGTGGGTGCAGAAACGGGCCCTGCTGTGAAATATTAGATCAAGAATTCTAATTACATGTCCCTGTTGAACAGGGGCTGAAAAATTGGGCCTTAGGCACTGGTGCTGGTGCCACAACACTGCAACCCCTCACAGATACTCTAGTTGGAACGCAGGAACGAGCCCTGCTGCAAAGGAACTGCATCAAAAATTGTAATTACACGCCCCTGTTAAACAGGGGCTGAAAAATTGGGCCTTAGGCACTGGTGCTGGTGCCACAACACTGCAACCCCTCACAGATACTCTAGTTGGAGCACAGGAACTAGCCCTGCTGCAAAGAATTGCATCAAAAATTGTAATTACATGCCCTTGTTAAACAGGGGCTTAAAAATTGAGCCTTAAAAATTGGGCCTTAGGCACTGGTGGCGGTGCCCAGAACCAAAAATGTTCTTACAAGCTATCAGCATAATCATTGAGGAGGAATAGGATAATTACTCAGCATAACAGGATAGTCACTCAGCATCAGCATAGGTAGTCTTTGAAGGGATCTGACATTTCAAAAAAAATTATTCAGTTACATCAGCATCAGGTGGTTGATAGGTAGTGATCCAAGACTGATTCATTTTTATGAAGATCAGTCGATCGACCGAGTTGGTGGACAGGCGCACCCTGTGATCGGTTACAAAGCCTCCAGCAGCACTGAATGTGCGTTCCGAAAGAACGCTGGATGCAGGACAGGCCTGTAGCTCAATTGCATACTGTGCAAGCTCTGGCTAGTGATCCATCCTCAAGACCCAGTAACCCAGAGGATTTTCGGTGGGAAAGGTGTCCAAGTCAGATCTTGCCCCTAGGTATTCCTGCACCATGTAAAACAGACGCTGGCGATGGTTGCTGGAACCGATCATACCTTGGGGCTGCGGACTAAAAAATTGTTTGAACGCATCGGTCAGACAGCCACCTTCTCCACCACTCCTTCTTTGACTGACCAAAGCCTCAGCAACACGTTGTCCAGAAACAGGAGTTTGTAATCTCCCAGTCTCTGGGAACGCGTTGCACAGGCCTTTCTGCAAGGCCTCCTGAAGATGTTATATCCTCTGTTCCCTCAGGCTTTGCAGGATCAGGGAGGCCATGCAGCGTAGGTTTGCTGAGACATTCGGTCCGAAGCCCTCTGGGTCACTAAGGACGAAATTTTCCGCAGCCACCTCCTCCCAGCCACGTACAAGTCCATGTGTTTCTTGGGACTGATCCCTTAAAGACTGCTGCTGATACTGAGTGCCAGGCTCCACCTCCATACTGACACAATCCTCCTCCTCTTCCTCCTCCTCCTCCTCGTCCTCTTCCTGGTTGATCTGCGGGGCACGCAGGAACACTGTCTGGATAAAGGGGCCCTTGAGAGCTAAGGAAGTCCTCCTCTTCCTGCCTCTGTTCTGCCTCAAGTGCCCTGTCCATTATTCCACGCAGCGTGTGCTCCAACAGGTGGACAAAGGGGACAGTGTCACTGATGCATGCACTGTCACTGCTCACCATCCTCGTTGCCTCCTCAAATGGTGACAGGACAGTGCATGCATCCCTGATCATGGCCCACTGGCGTGGGGAAAAAAAACAAGCTCCCCTGACCCTGTCCTGGTGCCATAGTCGCACAGGTACTCATTGATGGCCCTCTGCTGCGTGTGCAGCCGCTGCAGCATGGCCAACGTTGAGTTCCACCTGGTGGGCATGTCACAGATTAGGTGGTTCTTGGGCAGGTTAAACTCCTTTTGGAGGTCTGCCAGCCGAGCACTGGCATTATATGACCAGCGGAAATGCACACAGACTTTACTGGCCTGCTTCAGGACATCCTGTAAGCCCGGGTACCTGCCCAAGAACTGCTGCACCACCAAGTTAAGGACGTGAGCCTAACAGGGCACATGGGTCAGTTGTCCCTGTCGGAGGGCGGAGAGGAGGTTGGTGCCATTGTCGCAAACCACCATTCCTGCCTTAAGTTGGCATGGCGTCAACCACCTCTGAACCTGCCCCTGCAGAGCTGACAGAACCTCTGCCCCAGTGTGGCTCCTGTCCCCCAAGCACACCAGCTCAAGCACCACATGGCATCTTTTGGCCTGCGTACTTGCGTAGCCCCTTGAATGCCTACGGAGCACCGCTGGTTCTGAGGACAAAGCACAGGAAGAGGCCATGGAGGAAGAAGAAGAGGAGGGGGTGGAGGAGAGAGGTGTGTCACAATCATTAGTAGTGGCATTTTGGAGGCGTGGTGGTGGAACAACCTCCAACACTACTGCACCTTGTCCTGCATCCTTCCCAACTGCCAGCAGAGTCACCCAATGCGCTGTAAAACTTAGGTAACGTCCCTGTCCATGCCTGCTGGACCATGAGTCAGCGGTAATATGCACCTTACCGCTGACCGCCCTGTCCAGCGAGGCCAAGACATTGCCTTCCACATGCCGGTAGAGAGCCGGAATCGCCTTCCGTGAGAAAAAGTGGCATTTGGGTACCTGCCACTGAGGAACCGCACATTCCACCAACTCACGGAAGGGGGCTGAGTCTACCAACTGAAAAGGTAGCAGTTGAAGTGCTAGCAATTTTGCCAAGCTAGCATTCAACTGCTGGGCATGTGGATGGCTGGGAGCAAACTTCTTTCGGCGGTGCAGCAGCTGGGGCAGGGAAACTTGCCTGGTACAATCTGACGTCGGTGTACCGAAAGCAGATTGCCCACAAGTACTTGGCTGTGAGACACATAATTCTACACCTTCATTCCTCTCAGTTCAGGTCTCAGAGAGGACTGAAGGTATAGTGGGGTTGGAGATCTCAGCTGATGAGGAGCAAGGAGAGGTCCTCTTTGTTCTTTGGTGTGGGTCTTTTAGATACGCTTGCCAACGAACTGCATGGCAGGTCAACATATGTCTGGCCAAGCATGTGGTGCCCAAGCGGGAGATGTTTTGGCCATGCGAGATACGCTTGAGACATATGTTGCAAATAGCAGCGGTGCAATTTGATGCACTTGTTTTAAAAAGGCCCACACCAAAGAACTTTTAGAATAACGTGCAGAGATAGCAGTGCCCTGCACATGCGGAGCTTTGCGGTGTGATGCAGTCAGTGTGCTGCCCTTAGGCTGGTCCCTGGAGGGCATCTTGCCTCGTTGGTGATGTGCCTCCTCCTCCTCCTCCTCTCTCCTATCAGGCACCCACGTTGAGTCAGTGACCTCCTCATCCCCTCCCTCCTCATCACTGGAGCAAACCTGGCAGTATGCTGCAGCAGGGGGAGCATGACTGCCAGATTGCTGTCCTTCTTGGGCACCCCCTCTGTCCGTGCTCACGTTACTGCCTTCATCTAGCTCAGTATCATCATCAGAGCCTTCTAAACGCTGGGCATCCTCCTGGAGCATGTACCCAACACTGTGGTCAAACAGTTCGAGGGACTCCTCAGGAGGACATGGTGGGGCTAGGGAAGGAGTAACTGATGCCATTGAGCCGAGGGAAGAGGCCGCGTTGGCAGCTGCTTTGCCAGACAAAGTACCCTGAGCATTAGTGAGAGAGGATGAGGAGGATGAGGACGGCTTGGTCATCCACTCGACCAAGTCTTCCGCATGTAGCGGCTCAACACGGCCAGCTGCCGAAAAAAAGGCCAAACGTGTCCCACGGCCACGTGCTGATGAGGATGCACCGTCTCCACGACCAGCACTGTTGCCTCTAGGCACAGAGCCTGCTTGCCCTCTTTTATTGGCTTGTGACTGTCTGCCTCTCCTTGTTGGCCTTCCAGACATACTAATTGCCTGTAACTGCACTAAGCTGGTATATATATATATATATATATATATATATATATATATATATTGATACTGCAGCTAGCAAAATCAACTGCCTGCCTGTAGTATGAGAACACTACCAACCTTCTACAGGTAGCTTTAGCTGAACACTGTGCAGAGGTCGCACTACACTAACGTGTAAATAATTTAGCTGCCTGTGGTAGTGATAGGATCAGGAAAACACCACCAACCTTCTACAGGTAGCTTTAGCTGAACACTGTGCAGAGGTCGCAAAAAACTAACTTGTAGCTTATTTAGCTGCCTGCCGTAGTGATAGGATCAGGAAAACACCACCACCCTTCTACAGGTAGCTTTAGCTGAACACTGTGCAGAGCTCGGAAAAACTAACTTGTAGCTTATTTAGCTGCCTGCGGTAGTGATAGGATCAGGAAAACACCACCAACCTTCTACAGGTAGCTTTAGCTGAACACTGTGCAGAGGTCGCACTACACTAACTTGTAGTTTTAGCGGAACACTCTGAGGAGGACGCACTACACTAACTTGTAGCTTTAGCTGAACACTGTGCAGAGGTCGCACTACACTAACTTGTAGTTTTAGCTGAACACTGTGAGGAGGACGCACTACACTAACTTGTAGCTTTAGCTGAACACTGTGCAGAGGACGCACTACACTAACTTGTAGCTTTAGCTCAACACTGTGCACTACACTAACTTGTAGCTTTAACTGAACACTGTGCAGAGGTCTCACTAAACTAACTTGTAGCTTTAACTGAACACTGTGAGGAGGATGCACTACACTAACTGTAAATAGTCTAGCTGCCTGACTGTAGTACTAATAGGATCAAAAGAACACCAGCAATTTTCTTCAGGTAGCTGTAAATACTGTAACAACACAAGCCTGCCTGTCAGTAGCAAGATAACAGGAACGGATCTAGCTAAACTGAATGCAGTGTATATATATATATATATATATATATATATATATATATATACAACACCTGGGATGCATATATATACACAATACACTGTAAGTGGCAGCTAACTCACTGACTGTCCTGCCCAATCTATCTAACTTAAATCAAATGACACTGTCTCTCTGTCTATCTCTCTCTCTCAACGCCGGAACACACACTACACAGGGTCGCCGTGCAGGCGGCTTTATATAGTGTGGGGCGTGTACTAAATCCCCTGAGCCATAATTGGGCAAAGCCTCCTTGGCTTTGGCCAATTACGGCTCTCTGTTCAGACGGCGCTGTGATTGGCCAAGCATGCGGGTCATAGTGCATGCTTGGCCAATCATCAGCCAGCAATGCACTGCGATGCCGCAGTGAATTATGGGCCGTGACGCGCCATGCGAATTTGGTGCGAACGGCCCATATCGTTCGCAATTCAGCGAATGGGCGAACAGACGATGTTCGAGTTGAACATGGGTTCGACTCGAACACGAAGCTCATCCCTACTGGCTACTAGGATTGTCCACTAGGAGTTGCACGAAGCAGTATAAGGTTAATGGAGGTTCCATTGGTTTGACATAAAGCCTTCCTGGTCATTAATAAATGACTAATACTGACATCAGGCAGTTAGCTAGTAGTTGTGCTAAAATCTTGATATTGCATTAGTATTAGAGTAGCCTCTGACATCGAACATGGAAGAATGGCCCTAAGATATGCCTGATTAAAGACTTCTAGCAATCGAAGACCTCTAGCAATTGAAGGGGTTACAGCAAAAAGGAGACAGGTGATGGTATATGTGATAGACACCCCACATCTGTTGGTTCCAGCAATCACCACCAGTAAGTTACTACACACTTTTTTCAGTGTTACCATGTTTTATTCCATCTTGTTTTTCTAATGCCCCGTACACACGGTCAGACATTGATCGGACATTCTGACAACAAAATCCTAGGATTTTTTCCGACGGATGTTGGCTCAAACTTGTTTTGCGTACACACGGTCGCACAAAATTGTCAGAATTTCCGATCGCCAAGAACGCGGTGACGCACACCACGTACGACGAGACTAGAAAAGGCCAGTTCAGAAACAAGCGTGGCACCCTTTGGGCTCCTTTTGCTAAACTCGTGTTAGTAAAAGTTTGGTGAGAGACGATTCGCGCTTTTTCAGACTCGTGGTTTTCAGATGGTTTTCTGCTGTTCAGTTTGTGCTTGTGGGTTTGTATCTGCTCTTCAGTGTGTGCAAGCAAGCTACGAGTGACTCTGTCATTGTGTTCTTGTTTGTTCGTTACTGTTTTTCAGGTCGCTCTTCACAGGCCTTGCTGTTCTTCAGTGCGTTCTGTTACTTCGTTCTGAGCAGCCGACCGTTTTCTAGCCATGTTGCGTATACATACTCCTCGTAGAGTTCGTGCTGTGCGGGGGCCTGGTGTTGGGGTCCTGACCTTGACACAAGTCCAGTCCATGAACAGGATGGGGAGGAGTTCATGGACCAAGAATTGGTTGCTTCAGCGTGACCAGTTCTGTCATATGCCTTTGCTCCGTGAGATCCGTGAGAATAATCCTGATGATTTCAGGAACTTTCTCCGGATGACAGACCCCGTATTTCACCGTTTGTTGGCTTTGCTGACCCCCTATATTAGCAGGCAGGATACCTGCATGAGGCAAGCCACCACTCCGGAGCAGAGGCTCGTCGCCACCCTGCGGTACTTGGCGACGGGGAGAAGCCTGCAGGACTTGAAGTTCTCGACAGGCATCTCCCCCCCAGGCTCTGGAGATCATTATCCCAGAGACCTGTTTTGCCATCATCCAGGTCCTGCAGAAGGAGTATATTAAGGTAAGATTTATCCTTTAATATCACATTTTATTGTATTTAATGTTTGATAATATATTGTATTTCTTTCCTCATTCCCTAATTACCCTGATTGGAATATGCTGTGAATTTCCCCTTTGTTCTCATGCATGTTGGATTTTTATGTAATTATTTTTGTTGTCCTTCATACATATTTGCCTTCACTTACCTCCCCAGCATTGCCTCCTGGTCCTATATTCACCTCATGTAGTCACTTAACAATGTATTTTATCAGCTCCATAGTAGTGCTTCACCCCAAACACCCCCTAAAATGTATTGAAATCTGATTTGTGGTTTAAATTCAGGCAGAGTTCCAGAGGTTTTTTTTTGGCTTCCCCAAATCATTTGGAATCCTCCCTCCCCCCAACTGCTAAGTCAGCTGATACCAATTCTCTATCTATCCTCAATCATCTATCTGCTGACTTTGCCAAACCCATACACACTATACCCATCTCTTCTGTGCTCAGATTTATGGATGAATTCCCCAAAGCATGTATTACGAAGGCCTGTCTGTATAATTTCAAATGGTTCTGTTTAAAGTTTTTGTATCCTATTATTATCTTGATAGTAAATATAAAACAAGCAGCGCTGTGAATGAAATGTACAGTAGTGAAAATAGTGTTGAATGGGGCAAATTAATAAAACCCAATTTCAATGAATAACATAGTTCTTGGAACCTAAACAATGAGTGTTTGATGTTCCATCAAACACTCATTGTTTAGGTTCCAAGAATTATGTTATTCATTGAAATTGGGTTTTATTGAGAGATGGGCGGAGCCTAGCGGAGCAGACATGCATTTTTAGAGCTCCACACCGCTGAGGAGAGAAGAGAAGGACAAAGCGGAGCCTGCAGGCTCAAAAGGTATCCATTTGAACCTTTTTGCCCCTTGGGAACAAACTGTGAAAGTTTGGGCAGGAAATATGGTACTGGGAGGAAACCGTGGCAGAAATAAAAATCACCTCACAAAGAGCTCACAGGCACTCATTGCAGCTGAAGCAGCTCCAGTCACCTCACAAGATACAGCATCAGGGTGCTCTCACAGACAGAAAATGTCACAGCAAGACTCTCCATTTGAGTCAGATACAGAACAAATCCTCTCACAAACTTCTCCACAAGCCTCCTCAGCATCCCCAGTAATATTATTACAATTTGAAAAGATGCTTCATAAGGCTTTAAAACAAACCTCAGACCAAATAACAAACAGCCTAACCAAAGAAATAAGAGAGCTGGGAAACCGCACCGCAGCCTTAGAAATATTAATGGATGAAATTGAAATTACAACCCAAGAAAATATAACAAAATTGGAACAATTAAAAGAAGAGAATTTAATACTTCAAACTAAGCTCGAAGATTACGAAAATAGAGCCAGACGTTCAAACTTGCGCATAAGGGGAATACCTGAAACTGTGACAGACCTGCAATCTACTATTACTGCTCTATTACAAGAACTAAAGCCAGATATCCCTATTGAACGTTTAGAACTGGACAGAGTACACAGAGCCCTCACAGCCAAAAAGAAAGATGGACCCCCACGTGATATAATCACAAAATTTCATTATTACAGAACGAAAGAACAAATACTAATTGCTGCAAGAGAAAAAAAGGAACTTAATTTTCAAGGACACAATTATCAAATTTTTGCTGACCTATCCCAACTTACTATTACTAAAAGACGATCCATGAAACCCCAACTAATGGAACTGCAACGCCACAACATTATGTATCAATGGGGCTTCCCCTTTTCAGTCAGATTTAACCACCAAGGTACAATTTACAGAAGCAGATCAGCAGATGAACTACAACAAACCCTTTTAAAATTAAATCTGACAGAACCCACAAGCAGCAACTCTCCCACACGCAGAAGAATGGCATCATCTTCACCTTCAGGCAGCACCCAGAAAATTCCAAAACAAAATGGGAATCATCATTCTCACAAAAGAGACCGTTATGCCACATCATCCATGGACCAAGAAGATTCAATGGACTGACATCCTAATTCCTGATATCTCTTCATTTATTATACTAAGAGATGGTTCTCTATAAAAAACCTGTATTTATAACTGAATGTAACTGCATTCTGATAGTCACACACTGTGTGGGATCATGTTACATTCCAGTTATATTTCTTATTGCTTCTGATTCATATATCCTTAGAATATATAAGTGAAATAAGGAAATTCTTGTTCAGTTATATATTATCAGGTAATAACAATAGATTTATTACTTTTTAGGACAAATATGTTCAATAATCCAGAAGTAATGGAACCTTTTTCTTTTTTTTTCTTAAAACAAATATACTATTACCTAACTAGTTCCTAGAATTATGTTTTTGTTTATTCTAATCTGAAGCAATACAACCTCAATTTTATGAGTTAACATATCTAAACAGTTACATATGAATAAAATATGTAATTGTTTACTCTAAAAGGGTTAAAATCCCAAAATAATTCAAACTATCTTCATCAATACCAAAGTTATTAACAATACCTTTCTAACTGAATTATTTAGCCTAGGGCAAGGCTAACCATATACAACCACCCTGGAATAAATAATTTCAACAAAAACTATATTCTGCACTCCAATTAATGAAACATCATTTTGATGTCTTTTGACATAGCACTTCTCTCCTGTAAGCGGAAGATCCGTGTACCCCCATTAGCCCTCCTCATTCTCCCAACCATATTATGTGGGAGTGTGACGAAGGCACTTATTCCCCTGAGAGAGATATTTATTCTCTTTCACGGGTAAATTGTATTTACTTGCAAAAAATAATTTATACAATATATCATCTAATTTCATATGTTTTTTGTTTACTCTTTACTCCAGAATTCACTGGTTTCTTTTCTATCTTTTCATCTCTTCAGTCCACACAGGTTGATCTGCGCAGTCAGCTCTGCATAACAAAAAGTAAGTCAAAACTATTTGATCTGTTGCCATGGCACCACTGAATATACTTTCCCTGAATGTTCAGGGAATAAATGTCCCTCAAAAAAGGACCAAAGCCTTCCGTACTTTCCATAACAAGAAGGCTCACATAGTATGCCTCCAAGAAACACACTTCACCAAAGATTCTTCTCCTTTTTATCAACAAATTTACACGGCTTCTGCCTGTACCAAGCAAAGGGGAACTCTAATTGCATTTCACCGATCCACACCATTCACCTTATCATCATAAATTAAAGACCCAGAAGGTAGATACCTGATACTCATGGGTTATATAATGGATACAGCAATCACGGTGATTTCCTACTACGCTCCTAACAAACAACCTACACCATTCCTCTCACATATATTACAAGTGATTAATACACACAAAATAGGAACAGTGATAATGTGTGGGGATTCGAACCAGGTCCTCCTCCCATTTCTAGATAAATCACCTTTTACACCATCCAAAATAACCTCTAGATTACCTTTTTCTCAACTTCTTTCCAAATACAATCTGGTAGATTCGTGGAGAGAAAGTAACCCAATGAAAAAGAAATTCACTTATTTCTCGCACCCTCATCAAACCTTCACCAGAATAGATCATATTTTTCTAACAATAGGAATGTTACCAGAAATTATTGCATCAGATATAATTCCAATTCCGTGGTCTGACCATAATGCAGTATACACTACTATAGCCTCAGCCATACCAAAAGCGCATGACCCAACGTGGTACTTACCGGACATAATGCTCAAACACCCACTACATCAGATGGCCATTGAACAAGCTTTAAAGGAATACATATCAATTAATAATACAACAGACATCTCCCCAATAACACTGTGGGAAGCTCATAAGTCTGTCTTGCGTGGTACAATACAAAGACAAATGGCACTATTTAAACGGGAACGCAAAAATCTAGCAAAAAAACTAGAACTCAATTTTAATGCAGCCTACATATCATTCCAAGATAATCCATCTCAGAGTACAAAATCTCATCTGGAAAAATCTAGATTGGAATACGATCTATTTCTCACTGAGTCAGTTGATAAATCCCTCAAACGCTCCAAACACAATTTCTACATGAATACAAACAAACCAGGTACATATTTGGCTCAGGCATTAAATTCAACTAACAAATCTTTCAAACCAATACGTTTGAAATTATCAAAAAATGTTTATACTTGTAATCCAGTTAAAATAGTCCATAAATTTCACTCACATCTCGCAACTTTATACAAGACAAACAATGAATTTAATCCTACAGAGGCTGAATCCTTCTTCTCAAAAATAACCTTACCTGAGTTATCTCAGAATCAAAAAAGCAGTTTGGATGAGCCTATAACTATAGATGAAGTTGCTAACGCCATAAAAGACCTAAAACTTAACAAAAGACCAGGCCCAGACGGCTACTCGGCTTTATACTATAAAACATTCTCAGAAATACTCTCTCCCATTCTCACTGAAACTTTTAACAAACTTCTAGATGGACATTCTTTTCGGCAAGAAACACTAATGGCAATTGTTTGTATGATCCCAAAACCCCTTTCTGATGATACTTCCTGTGTGAATTACCGGCCTATCTCTCTGTTAAACCTTGATATTAAATTATTAGCAAAAATAATAGCAAAACGCCTCAATAGCATTATAGGAAAATTAATACATAGAGATCAAGTAGGCTTCATGCCAAATAGACAGGCAGGCGATAATATACGCAGGGCAGTGTTATTGGCACATATTGCTAAAAAACGGAAAATCCCTTTATGTTTTCTATCTCTCGATATTAAGAGGGCATTTGACACAGTATCCTGGCAATATATGCAATATTCATTACAAAAATGGGGTTTTGGACCCCACTTTTTAACATGGATCAAAGCATTATATAATAAACCCAAAGCCTATATAAAATATGCTGGATACAAATCTGATGCCTTTAATATCGAAAGAGGTACCCGACAGGGTTGCCCATTATCTCCCTTATTATTTGCCCTTATACTCGAACCCATGGCCCAATACATCAGAACAAACCAAACTATAACTGGCATTGAAGTAGGAGGTATTACACACAAATTATGTATATTTGCAGACGATATATTACTTTTTCTATCATCACCACAGGTCTCTGGTCCTAACTTAATACCAGCTCTTGATGGATTTGCAGCCCTATCCGGCCTTATGATTAATCCTAAGAAATGCCTAGTGCTTAATATTTCACTCACAAACATGGAATTGATCCCAGCTAGGGCTGCACTCCCATTCACATGGGCAGAAAAATCAATCCCATATCTTGGAATTCATTTAACAGCATCTCATTCTGACTTATTCTCAACCAATTATCCTCCTGTATTAAGACAGATCACAAATCTAATAAAACAATGGTCGCAACTTCCTTTATCCTGGATAGGGAAGACTAATGCAATCAAAATGACTATTCTACCCAAATTGCTTTATCTATTCAGAGTCCTCCCTATTCCAATTCCTTCCTATTTTTTGAGAATAGTACAAAAAAGAGCAACTTCGTTTATATGGGGCTCTTCTAAACCACGTATACCTATACACACACTACATCTTCCCAAAAATAAAGGAGGCCTGGGATACCCTAATTTTACTAACTACTACAGAGCAGCACATTTGGCCAGTCTGTCCAAATACCATGCAAAACAGGAAATCCCATTATGGGTATTTATAGAGGCTTCAGAAAATGACCCTCTATTAATATCAAACTTATTATGGCTTGATCCTAAAGACCGCTTTAAAATTCATAATCCCATAACTAAACACTTCTTATCTCTCTGGGATAAACTAAAAACCAAATATCAGTTACAATCTCCACACAATCCTCTCCTTTCTTTTATCAGAAATCCGGCCTTTTATCTGGCATGGATCTACCCAAATTCTTTTAAAGCTTGGACAACATCAGGCATTCAGACACTAAATGACTTCATAGCATCTAAATCATTCCTTTCATTCCCATCGCTTAGAGAAAAATATGATCTACCAAACTCTGAGATATTTAGATATCTCCAAATCAAAAATGTCTATACACCATTCCTAAAGGGGGATACACCATTATCCCAATTATCCATTTTTGAATCAATCTGTACAAAAGATCCATTTGCTAAAGGTACAATTTCATCACTTTATAATCAATTATATGGAGTAGCAAATCTTAATAGACCCTCTTACGTTCAGAGGTGGGAGGAGGACCTGGGACGAACTTTAGAAGACACGGACTGGTCTAACATATGGCTCACATCTAAGTCATCTTCACCCAACATCTTAGCACTGGAGACAAATTATAAAGTCCTAACTCGCTGGTACCTTGTACTCGCTAGAGTGGCAAAATATTCACCTAATACCTCAGCTCTTTGTTTTCGAGGATGCCCAGAAATAGGCACACATTTACACATATGGTGGACGTGCCCAGTAATCCAAACCTTCTGGAAGGAAGTCTTCGTGATTGCATCCAAAATATTTAAAAAAATAATACAACCAGATCCATATATAACTTTACTTAATCTAAAACCGGAATGGTTAACACTCTCTCAATTCAAACTTATGATCCAACTAATAACGGCTGCAAAACAAACAGTGGCCAAGGCATGGAAATCTCCTACATTGGTACTAGCAGAAACAATTCACAGAATGAATAATACAATGTCCCATGCTAAGATGGTAGCCATCGATCAAAATCAAATTCCAAAATTTGAAAAACGTTGGCATCCTTGGATAAAACAACAGTTCCTGTCAAACTTCAATGACTCTGTCCTGTTGCCATGGTAACAGATTAAATGACTTACAGAGACACCCATTCTAAGGCTTCAAAGAGAACTAAAAAGAATAATAAACTGACGAGCGGGACAACCTTGTGGACCATACCTCTACCTTTCTACCCTTTTTCTTCTTTCTCTTTCCTTTTCTCCATCTTACGATTAAAGCTCATTATCAGAATCTATTTGACCTATATACACTCTACCTGTAAACAATATGTATAGTAGGTATAAATCATTTAATTACCTACAAAAGTAACTAAAGAAATGATATATATCTTTAATTTAGGTTTACGTGAACCCAATGTTTAATATTTGAAATGTCATGATATTTACCTATATAAACCCTACTGTAAAACAATGAGCTTACTTTATAGATCCTTGTAAACTTACTTTATGTATCTTTATAATATTGTATACTCAATAAACTTCTTTTGACAAGGAAATTGGGTTTTATTAATTTGCCCCATTCAACACTATTTTCACTACTGTACATTTCATTCACAGCGCTGCTTGTTTTATATTTATTGTTGTAATAGTGTATGTATCTCACTTAGAGTAGCTGCTTTTGCTATATCCTATATATTTTTTCACCATATTCATTTATCATAATTTGGTATTCAATATTTCGCACAAGGTACCCTTTGGGTGTATTACAGCGCGGTAGTCTTCCCTTTCTATTATCTTGATAGGTAATAGCAGAATGTCCAGATGTGCTCAAAAGTGTACAGTGTGTATTTATATCTTTGTATTATCACACTTCTTACCTGTCCAGTGGGCTGCCAATAGTGTAACTAAGGAGGGGCTGTTCCAAGTAATACACATTATTTAGGCATTCATCTCTCAATGAAGTGGAGAGGGTTACCTTTCCAAGAGCCCCCCCCCCTATAATGTTAGAAATGGCCCATGAGAGGGGGGGGGGAATATTATAGGTGTACTTTATACTTTGGTCTTTAAAAATTCCCATAAATCAATGTTATCTTGATGTTGGCCAAGAATGTTTGTGTCTAATCTGCTTTCCATGTTTATGTGCAAAAAGACTAATTTTTTAATGTTTTTCCTCCACAGTTTCCTTCCACGCCACAGGAATGGCAGACTGTGGCCTCCCACTTTGCCCAGCGGTGGGACTTTCCTACCTGCAGAGGGGCAATTGATGAAAAACACGTCCACATCATCCCACCACCCAACTCGGGGTCATACTATTATAATTATAAGGGGTTCAATAGTATTGTGATGTTGGCAGTGTGTGTCGGCTACTTATGAATTTCTGTATGTGGACGTGGGGAAGAATGGCCGGATGTCCGATAGTGGAGTCATCGCCCAGACAGAGTTCTACAGGCGTCTCCAGAATGGCAGCTTGGACTTGCCACCCCCAGAAGACAATGTGGAAGGACTCCCATTCGTCTTCGGATGAAGCTTTTGCGCTGGGGGACCACCTTATGCGGCCATTCCAGATGAGGACCCTCACCCCGGACCAGAGGGTTTTTAAGTACCGGCTGGCCAGAGCCAGAAGAGTGGTGGAGAACACGTTTGGAATCATGGCCAACCGGTTCCGCCTATTTCTTACACCTATACATATGGCGGAGTACAAACTGAATCACATTATCCTGGCGTGCTGTGTTCTACACAACTTTTTACGGCAACATTCTGCCAACTATGCTGGCTCAGTTGGGCCTGAGGCTGGAATTCAAAATGAACCAACCCTGACGGCGCTTGAAAGTGGCCGTCCTGGCTTGCCCTCCCTGAGTGCCCGTGATGTCTGCTTAAGATATCTTGAATTCTTTGCGGGTAGGGGGGCTATCAATATGCCAGACAATGTGTGAAACCTTTTTCAAATAAAAAAAATAATTAAGCAAATCTTTGGTGACATTTACTGCTTATGTTTGTTTTAGCTGACCCTGACAGAAATGTGTGGAGTCCTGAAAATGGCGTGATTGTGTAACCTTACAAAGCATTGTTGGGTGTTATTTACTAAAGGCAAAGACACTTTGCACTACAAGTGCACTTGAAACTGTATTGTATTGTAACAGAAAGCAGCAATTAGAGCACCACAAAAGTGTTGGAGCGTTGAGACAATAATCCACACATTCTTGATTAACAATCTTTTTAATACCAGCACAATCACATGTGCATTTAGAAAAGGTTTTTAAAACAAACCAACATGTTTGTTGTATAACAATTTTTGGGGTGGCATTAGAAAAAGTAGAAATGTCCATTTAAGATAAAACAGGCATGTTTCAAACCAACAAAAAAGACACAAATCTTGAACTTACAAAGTTCACATTTGGTAGAACTTGAAGGCAATATCAGACATGAGTATTTAGGAACTGTGTTTGATATTGCGTTCAGATGGGGTGAAGTCACCCCCGTAAAAGCCAAATTTTGAGGATGCACACAAATTTAGAAATGTCAACATGTGCTACCTGCCATCACAGGGGATCAAGGGACGTGTTTTGGGGGAGCAACCCCTTCCTCTCAGCTACTTTATTATTGAGGAAGGGGTTGCACCCCCAAAATGCGTCCATTGATCTGCCGTGATGGCAGATAGCACATGTGGACACACTGTGTGCATCTTCAAAATTTGACTTTTCTACTATTTGACGAAAAATGTAAAAATTGTAGTACACCATAAAACAAAGGGATTTGGAGGGGTTTTAAACTCTCCCCAAAACATCAATGATGTTCTTATTTTTTTGACGATGGACATGGAGCACATGGAGCAGCACGAACGTAATAAAGACAAAAAGAATAGGAACACAGCACAACTACTTACTTTTTTTCAGCACTCTCCGGATCTTTCTGTACTGCTCGTGTTCTCTTAATTTCAGGTCCGACCACCGCTTCCTGAGCTGATCTTTCGATCGATGTACCCTGAAATTCAGGTGCAGACTTTTGACCACTTTCGCCATGATCTTGGCCTTACAGACATTGGGGTTGGGGTAAGGTCCATACTTTCCATCATAGTCGGCCCTCTTCATTATGTCGACCATCTCCAACATCTCCCCAAAGGACATATTTGATGCCTTATATCGTCTCCTTCTGGATCGGGACGTTTCAGGCTCCGGGCTTTCCTCCTCCTCCTCGTTGGTGTAAATATCAGACACCTGCTCTGACTCCGCCATGTGCTCTTCCCCACTGCGCTGAACGAGAAGGGGCGGGGAATAGACTAGAAAGAACGTCAGGGGTGGGCGGAGTTTCATGCATGCGCAGTGTCTATAAAGCGTAACATGCGTGCATAGTACGTACTATCTGTGAGCGGAGGAAGGAGTAACGGAGGCGCCGATCGTGATAACGAAGGTAAGATTTAAACATTGGGCCTATACTGCTTCTAGATTGAGGCCTGTATTTGCACAAGTTTAGAAGACTTTAGGCTGGCATTAGGGTTTGTCTTGTGTTGTGTCTTGCAGTGAAAATGGATATTTTGAAAGATAGGGACTTTATGCCAATCTTCATTGATATGTTCAGGGAGCTGCCTTGTCTGTGGGAGATAAACCACCCTGAATATAAGAACCAAACAAAGAGGAAGGTAGCGCTTGATCAATTGCTGAAGACGGTGATCCCCACAGCAGACATCACCTATTTGAAGATCCTAATTGGTGGCCTGAGGAGCACTTATCTAAGGGAGCACAAGAAGGTTCAGGAATCCCAGAGATCAGGAGCTGCAGATGACATTTATGTCCCCAGGCTGTGGTACTATGACAGACTGCATTTTCTGGCAGGTCAGACTGAACCCAGGCCAGCACTCTCCAGTCTTCCTTCCACGCTTCCTCCCCCCCCAGCTGAGGCTTCTGACGCCCAACCTGGGCCTTCCAGGCAGCAACATGTGGAGGAGCCCAGCTTGAGCCAGGTATAGCATTCCTCTAAATATTTCTGGTTGTCCAATCAATGATGTTAACTAGATGTTAGTTTGGAGTACTAATTTATGATTGTGATTGATGATGCAAAAACTAAAACCATGTCCCTTTTTCATACACAGAGAAGTCGCAGCCAGGAGGTGGCAGGCTGCCTGATATCCGGGTCCCTCCCCTACAGGCCCTGAGAAGCCCCCACAGTGTGGAGGAGGACTTTGCTGGCCTAACTGCCTGCAAAATGCTGCAGATGGAGGAGGACCAATGACTCCTGTGTGAGTCCTTAATTTTGGAAGCTCTCAATAAGGGGTTGAGGGGCCAAATAACATCTGCTACTCACATTTGTGACCTCACACATAGTCCTCCTCCTCCTCCAGGTCCTACTACTCCTCCTCCTCCTCCTCCAGGTCCTACTCCTCCTCCAGGTCCTACTCCTCCTCCTGCCACATCTCCAACACCAGAGCCACAGCGTGGAAGGAAGCGTGGAAAGAAGACCAGAGAGTGATGACCCTGGGTCCAGTCTGGTCTGGCAAAAGATGCAGCCTCTTGTAGTACCACAGCCTGGGGACACAGATGTCATCTGCTGCTTTCCGGATCTCTGGGACCTCTGGACTAGACTGCACTCCCTTAGATATGGACTCCTCAGGCCACCAATTTTGATGTTAAATAATTGATGTCTGCCCTGGGGGTCCAAGGCTTCGCCAATTTCCGATGTTTCTCCAGCGTTGCCTCCCTCTTTGTTTGGTTCTGAGCCCTTAATAAAGGATTTTTTGTTTCAATTATACTTGCCTATGTGTGTTTTCCTTAAAAAAGGACAGTTTGTTTGTGAGGATTCAGGTACATTTCAAAAATACAATGTGAAATTAACAGGGGACACCAACACCAAGCAACATATCTTAGGGGTAGAGGGGAGGAATCAAACAGGAGCACCACGTCCCAAAATTAAATACAAATTAGAGAAAAGAGGGGCTTGAGGCCTCTGCTGAGGCCATGGGACTTTAAGGGTGCTCAATGGACAAGAACAAAAGTAGCAAGAGTAAAAAAATATATACTTTCTTAATAAATCTTTTTTAAAAAACCTTTTTCGTATAAAAAGACAGACATGAAAACAGCACAATTTATGTAATTGCAAAATGAATCTATGCAAATATGATATAGAGCTTAATACCACTTTCTCGACATGTTTCGCTTTCTAAAGCTTCTTCAGGAGATATAGTGTGGCATCTGATCAACTACAAGATGAAAAATGAATAATAATAAATGTTCATGTCCAAAAATATGCATGATAATCATATTGGTTACACTCAAATGTATAACATCATTAAATTAATGTACATCAGTGTATTTTGTGTAAAGATTTACATGGTATGAATATCACAGGCACAACATATCAAAAAAAAAAAAAAAAAAATTACAAAAAAATATATATACATACATTTGAAAAATGAAAATAAAAGGTAATAGTTAATTACAGTAAGCATGAAAAAAAAAAATGATCTTTTTTTGTATTGTATTAGATTTTTTTATATAGAATGTAAATTCAATTGAGTCTTACCAATGTTGTGTAAAGACTGGAAATGTTGGTAGGTTGGAAGATCCAAATTGTGCTCAAGGCGTTATGCCCTTCAAGACTAGTCTCCCATAGAGGGCATGCAGAGAGGGATAAAAAAAAGGAAAGAAAATTCCAATACGAAGAGTAAAGGAAACTCTCTGTGGGAATCAAAAAATATATAATAATATCAGCCGAAAAATTCATTCAAAAGCTAGGTATTATAAAAGATACTAAGAACAAAAAGCCAGCAGGGGCAGTAAATGGTTAAAGGTACCTTGTGAGGTGAATAGAATCAATTGGGTATTGAAATTGCATCCAAAAGATGGTTAAAGACACAATTGCCTCTTAAATGGGGGGGTTCCTGAATGGGACATGGGGAGTAAGCGCTGCTTTACAAGAGGTATAATTGGCCCACACATAGGATCCCCTAGGTCAGGCAGCCTGCGCAGATGCTGTACTTCCCATGAGTGGGAACCTATAAATTCAAAGGGAGTAAAACAATGAATAAATAGATTTGGTTATATTATAAGGAATTCAAAGACAAATCTATAGCATACAGCCAAGGGATATGGAAACTTACTGATGTAAGTATTGAAATGGGACACAAGAGTAGTCCGCCAAAGGGACCGCGATGTTACCCGCCTCACGTTCGGGGAGAAATGCCAGAAGGTGGCGGGGAAATCCCCACTTTATACCCCCTCCGGCGTGGCGGCGTCTGAGTCGCCGTCATGCCGCGGACCGGAAAAGGAGACCGCGCATGCGCGCGCATTGGGGCTCTTAAAATGGTGACGGCGCTCATGACGCAACGGCGTTCCTTGAGCGGCGGCCATTTTTAAAAATCTCATGCCCAAAACTGGGCATTGAAAAGAAAACCACCAAAGATACAAGGGGGCGGAGATGCCTCTCGATCTAGGAGGAATAAAGGGAATGGAAAAATAAAGGAGCCCGGTGGTAGCGGTCACAAGCAGTCCCCATGGATAGGGCACAAAGCTGTCGGCGTATTGATTAAAGACCCACAGCAAAGTGCCCCGGGTGTCTGTGCATACCTAAAAAAGATGGAAAGAAGACTGGAAGGGCAAAAGGCACAAAAGCAGTTTTTTATAAATAATAAAAATAATGACATGATCATAAACAATAGCAGCAATCATACCTAATTGATAGATGCAATAGATGATAATAAATAAAAAAAAAAAAAAAAAAAAAAAAAAGGAAACCAAATTAATTATTTAAAGGAAAGGTTTAAAGCTTAACATATCGTTTAACCCAGGATATTTAAGGGCATTTAAAGCAAAAATCCACCTAGTTTCTCGTTGCAGCAAAACCCTGTCATAATCTCCTCCTCTTTCGTTGGGAGGGGCATATTCAAGGGCAAAAAATGCATTTTTTTGTCATCAAAATGATGACATAGGCCTATATGACGGCTGATGGGGGTCTCTAACTTCTTTTTGGTGACTAGGGAGACATGGTCTCTGATTCGGTGGAAAAAAGGACGTTTTGTTTTCCCCACATAAAAAGCGTTGCACTCGCATATCATTAAATAGACCACGCCGATGGATTGGCAAGTGGCCAAAAAGTTTGGGTTATAAATCTGTCCGTTGGGAAGAGCAATATTACGTGATGAGTAGATATGTCTACAGAAGTCACACTTGTGACATGGTCTAGTTCCTTTAATATTGGTCTTATCCTTGGAGGGAGGGGCATAGTGACTGTGGACAATGTAGTCCCTGACCAAATGGGAACGTCTATAAGTGATTTCCGGATAATCTTTGAGATGTTTAGAGACATTGGGGTCTCCCATCAGTAACTACCAGTGTTTCTGAAGGAGATCCCGTACTTGCTGGTGTTGTCCTGAAAAGTTAGTGATTAGTCTCAGACCAGGATCCAGTCTGGGAGTAATTCTACCGTGGATCAACTGGGACCGATCCTGTTTTTTGCCCCTCAAATACGCTCTTTTTAGACATTTGTTGCTATAACCTCGTAGTCTGAGGCGGTTTCTTAGTGCTTTGGCCTCAGATTCAAAGTGGGCATCTACACTACAATTTCTTCTAAGCCTCAGGTATTGTCCGTATGGGACATTGCTTATCATAGAGTGTGGGTGTGAGCTGGTAGCATGCAGGAGAGAATTTCCTGCTGAAGGCTTCCGAAAGAGGGTGGTCCCTATAGTTCTATCCGGGTTAACAAAAATTGTTATATCCAAAAAGGTTAGAGTGGACTGATTGGCTTCCATAGTGAAAGAGAGGTTGTACGAATTTGACTTGAGGCCATCAAAAAAACGGGAAAGATCCTCTCTACTGCCCGTCCAGATTAGGAAAACGTTGTCAATATACCTTCTCCATAGTAGTATATGTTCCACCAAGGTTTGCATATCTTCCCTAAAAAACAGATTCTGCTCCCATTCCCCCAGGTACAGGTTCGCATATGAGGGGGCACATTTGGTCCCCATAGCGACCCCCTGCACCTGGAGGTAATGGGAGCGTGCAAACATAAAAATGTTGTTTGTCAAAATAAACCTCAAAAGGTCCAAAATGAACCCATTGTAGGCGGGGGATACTTCAGTGTTACGGGAAATGAAGCCCTCCACAACTGCCACCCCCAAATGATGGGGGATGGAGTTGTAGAGGGCTTCCACATCAAGGGTAACAAGCCATGCTTCCTCTGGGATAGCTAAACCGTCTAGTGTTCTGAGAAGATCACTAGTGTCCTGTAAGTATGATGTTAGGCTTTCGACATAGGGTCTAAGGAAGTCGTCGACTAATTGGCTGGCCTTCTCAGTTAGGCACCCATTGCCAGACACTATGGGACAGCCAGGAGGGTTTTGTAAATCCTTATGGATCTTTGGGAGGGCATATAGTGTGGGAGTCTTAGGGCAGGGGACGTTAAGGAAGTCCCATGTCTGTTTAGTAATTAGGCCTTGATGATAGGCGGTCCCTATTAGTTGTCTGTAATGAATGATCATGTTATTTACATGGGTTGCAGACACTTTTTTGTACCAGTCCCGGTTTTGCAAAAGACGCAAAACCATGGACTCATACTGATCATTAGTCATCACAACAAGGTTCCCTCCCTTGTCTGAAGGTTTCACAATCAGACGTGAGTCCGACTGTAATGACCTCAGGGCTGCTTTCTGTTGACATGTCAGGTTAGACTGTGACAGATCCCTCCATTTTGTCCTACAAATGTCTTCTGTAACTTGTTGGGTAAAAGCCCAAACATTGGGGTTACCTTGTAGTGTGGGAAAAGTCTTGGATTTAGGTTTATAATCCCTGGGTGAGGAGAGCTGTGGGAGGAGGGGCGTCAAGGGAGGTGTCAATAGGGTTCTTCCTGATGTAGGATTTGGGCTTCCAAAAGATCTGTTTCGTCAATGTGTCCCTCATCCCACAGCTCTATGAGCTCCTCCATGGCTTTGATGTAATCTAATGTCATATTTTTCCATGGGGATTCCCTAGGGGGTGTCTCCTGGATGGGTTGCTTAGGTTTATCGTACAGAATGCAAAGCATCAACTTACGAGAAAATAAATCAGTTCAAACTGATCAATTTTCTGCGTCGGGCAGAAGGATAATCCTAATTCCAAGACAGAAACTTGATCAGTACTGAGGGGAATAGGAGACAAATTGATTACTTCAAATTTTTTGGCTGTTTCTGAAGTAATGATTCCGCATTGATTGTCTTTTTTGCATCGTGTACCGGTTGTGTGAATATCGGAGCCAGACAAAAATCCGACTGTGCAATGATGTCATTGACATTGCTCACTTGAGATGCTGGTGTTTGAAATGGTGATTTAGTGACAGTAGTGTTGGGAATAGTGTCCCGGTGACCCAGTGTGTGAGAAGCGGTGTTAATTTTAGCAGTGGTCGCTCTTGTGAGAATAGCTGCCCGATTGGTACTCTGATGACGTTTAATGGGCCCCACGGGTGTGTTAATATTACCGTTGGTGCGTTTGGAGAATGCAGAGTCCTTTTGACCCGTAGTGCGATCCGGTGCCTGTGAAGAAAAAGAGGAAGCAGAGGAGGTGTCAGAATCATTAGGTTCAGAATGGGCCTCCTTTGGAGTCGCATTTTTGGGTTATGTCTTTTATTAGTTTTTGTGGGGGTCCAAATATAGGCTTGGTTATTGTCGTAAGACAAACTGTCAAAGATTATCCGGAAATCACTTATAGACGTTCCCGTTCGGTCAGGGACCACATTGTCCACAGTCACTATGCCCCTCCCTCCAAGGATAAGACCAATATTAAAGGAACTAGACCATGTCACAAGTGTGACTTCTGTAGATATATCTACTCATCACTTAATATTGCTCTTCCCAATGGACAGATTTATAACCCAAACTTTTTGGCCACTTGCCAATCCATCGGCGTGGTCTATTTAATGATATGCGAGTGCAACGCTTTTCATGTGGGGAAAACAAAACGTCCTTTTTTCCACCGAATCAGAGACCATGTCTCCCTAGTCACCAAAAAGAAGTTAGAGACCCCCATCAGCCGTCATATAGGCCTATGTCATCATTTTGATGACAAAAAAATGCATTTTTTTGCCCTTGAATATGCCCCCCAACGAAAGAGGAGGAGATTATGACAGGGTTTTGCTGCAATGAGAAACTAGGTGGATTTTTGCTTTAAATGCCCTTAAATATCCTGGGTTAAACGATATGTTAAGCTTTAAACCTTTCCTTTAAATAATTAATTTGGTTTCCTTTTTTTTTTTTCTTTATTATCATCTATTGCATTTATCAATTAGGTATGATTGCTGCTACTGTTTATGGTCATGTCATTATTTTTATTATTTATAAAAAACTGCTTTTTGCCACTGTGCCTTTTACCCTTTCCAGTCTTCTTTCCATCTTTTTCAGGTATGCACGGACACCCGGGGCACTTTGATGTGGGTCTTTAATCAATACGCCGACAGCTCTGTGCCCTATCCATGGGGACTGCCCCCTTGTATCTTTGGTGATTTTCTTTTCAGTGCCCAGTTTTGGGCACAAGATTTTTAAAAATGGCCGCCGCTCAATGAACGCCATTGCGTCATGAGCGCCGTCACCATTTTGCGAGGCCCGATGCGCGCGAATGCGCGGTCTCCTTTTCCGGCCCGCGGCATGACGGCGTCTCAGACGCCGTCACGCCGGAGGGGGTATAAGGCTGGATTCACACATATGCTTTTTTAGTGCTTTTTGCATTTTGCAGATTTGTACTACAGTCCATTCACCATGGTTTCCTATGGAACACGTTCTGTTGTGCAAATCTGCAAAATGCAAAAAGCACTAAAAATGCACAGGTGTGAATCCAGCCTCAAGCGGGGATTTCCCCGCCACCTTCTGGCATTTCTCCCCGAATGTGAGGTGGGTAACGTTGCGGTCCCTTTGGCGGACTACCCTGTGTCCTCTTTCAATACTTCCATCAGTAAGTTTCCATATCCCTTGGCTGTATGTTATAGATTTGTCTTTGAATTCCTTATAATATAACTAAATCTATTTATTCATTGTTTTACTCCCTTTGAATTTATAGGTTCCCACTCATGGGAAGTACAGCATCTGCGCAGGCTGCCTGACCTAGGGGATCCTATGTGTGGGCCAGTTATACCTCTTGTAAAGCAGCGCTTACTCCCCATGTCCCATTAAGGGAACGCCCCATTTAAGAGGCAATTGTGTCTTTAACCATCTTTTGGATGCAATTTCAATACCCAATTGATTCTATTCACCTCACAAGGTACCTTTAACCTTTTACTGCCCCTGCTGGCTTTTTGTTCTTAGTATCTTTTATAATACCTAGCTTTTGAATGAATTTTTCGGCTGATATTATTATATATTTTTTGATTCCCACAGAGAGTTTCCTTTACTCTTCGTATTGGAATTTTCTTTCCTTTTTTTTATCCCTCTCTGCATGCCCTCTATGGGAGACTAGTCTTGAAGGGCATATTGCCTTGAGCACAATTTGGATCTTCCAACCTACAGACATTTCCAGTCTTTACACAACGTTGGTAACACTCAATTGAATTTACATTCTATATAAAAAAATCTAATACAATACAAAAAAGATCATATTATTTATATATTTTTTTCCATGCTTACTGTAATTAATTATTCTCTTTTATTTTCATTTTTCAAATGTATGTATATATATTTTTTTGTAATTTTTTTTTTTGATATGTTGTGCCTGTGATATTCATACCTTGTAAATCTTTACACAAAATACACTGATGTACATTAATTTAATGATGTTATACATTTGAGTGTAACCAATATGATTATCATGCATATTTTTGGACACAACAAATCAGAAAGTGCAGCGCTAGTAAATGAGTGGGATGAGAGGACTAAAAGCACAAAACATTCCACCACAGTGTGTGTGTAATAAGTCCAAATATCCAATCCACAAGAATCTTCAAAGTGTGGAGAAATGCATGCTTGCAAAAACGGTGATTCCAGGAGCCCACCACCACGGTAACAATTGGCCTCTCACCTGATGTAATGGACCCTTAGATTATAGAGGGTCACAAACGCCTTTATCATAAACCAATGAATATGCAGCACATCAGTCAAGGACCAGGTACAGGAACTCCAATATGGCCATATGAAATAAAAAATGGCAAAAGAATAGTGCTCTCCGTTTGATAAAAGCTTTATTTTAAGAAGTAAAATCGAAACACTCACATATGTAGTACTTGATACAGGCAAAACGAAGATCCACCGATCTTCCAAACAGCTTAGCAGATGCGCAGTGGCCGCGGGTGACGTCACGACGTTCCTCGTTCTGGACGCGTTGCGTCCCAGTGGGCGGGGACTTCATCAGCAGATGAGGGACGTCGTGGGCACCCGCGCTATATGCTAGGTACGTAGCCATAGCAACAATACACTGAGCGTGAAAGACCTCAAGCTCACCCGGAAGTCAATCCGGATGTGTCTCCTAAATGAGGATAAATGAGTGAACGGAAATTTCACCCTTATACATCTGCAAATAAGATCAATCCTGAACAGGACAAATGCACTAATCCCAATCAGGAATATGTACAAGCCCAAAGAATAAAACATCAAAATCAATTCCATATCACATAGAACTAAATTTAAAACAGTGTAAATACAATTACACAAAAATTAATTTAAAAAATAAAAATAAAAATATAAAAATGTGAGTCATCCGCGGCCACTGTCATCTAATAAAGTACATAAAAAATCACATAAAAAATCAAATACATAAAAAATCAAATGGAGGACACTTAACGGTCTGATATAAAGCAATTCGTGTCAAAATCCACGTTTAACCCTTCAGGGCAAAGAGCCCTGGTTTCAAAAATCCAATATGATTCACGTTTGCTCAATTGTCTTATAAAATTCCCCCCTCTCCAGTGTCTCGTGACCCTCTCTATACCCCAGAATCTTAGGCTTTTGGGATTCTGATGGTGATGTAGTTTGAAGTGTCTGGAGACATTGTGGGATTTCAGGCCTTTTTTAATGTTGTTAACATGCTCAGCGAGCCTCACGTGTAGGGGTCTGGATGTCCTTCCTCCAGCATATACACGACCCCTACCATCTCACAGGTGATTAGCTGTTTAATTTCATACTCCTTACCCGTAGCAGAGGCTAGGAATTTTTTCCTTTTCTTAATATTCCCCTTGGCATGTTTACACGGGATGCATTTACCGCATGCATAGAAGCCACTCAGAAAGGAAAATAACCTATCGGAGGAGGGTACAGGGGGGTTCAGAACACTAGGGGCCAATCGGTCTCTTAATGATGGGGCCTTCTTATAAATAAACTGAGGGCGATCAGGGAGCACTGGGCCTAAGACTTTATCCTGTTTCAAGATGGGCCAGTTCTTGAGTACTATTTTCTCAAATGTGCGATACTGCACATTATAATCAAGCACCATCTTGAAATTCTGATTATTTCCACCAGTCTCCCTGACAGTGTCAGAGACCAGGGTACCTCTGTCGAGACCTTTAACTTGAGTGATCTCCTCCTCAAGTTTCGAACGATCGTATCCTTTTTGTTCAAACCTGGTTGTTAGAATATGTGATTGTGTCATAAAATCCTCATCGGAGGTACAATTTCTACGCAGCCTAATGTACTGCCCCCTGGGGATATTGCACAGCCACGAATGGTGGTGGCAACTTCCCAGGGGGATGTACGAGTTGCGGTCAGTGGGTTTGAAATAATTAGTCATAGTGAAACGGTTGTGTGTAATGTTAATAATCAAATCCTATTTTTGGACATGATCATTTATTATTTATTATTCATTTTTCATCTTGTAGTTGATCAGATGCCACACTATATCTCCTGAAGAAGCTTTAGAAATCGAAACATGTCGAGAAAGTGGTATTAAGCTCTGTATCATATTTGCATAGATTCATTTTGGAATTACATAAATTGTGCTGTTTTCATGTCTGTCTTTTTATACGAAAAAGGTTTTTTAAAAAAGATTTATTAATAAAGTATATATTTTTTTACTCTTTTTTTACTCTCTTTTTTACTCTCTTTTTACTCTTCTTGTCCATTGAGCACCCTTAAAGCCCCAAGCCCCTCTTTTCTCTAATTTGTAACACCAAGCAACCTTCTTGAGATTAAATAATATAAGATATCAATGGTGTTGTGGTAACTTGACACACAAAACACACACAAAAATATTAGGGAGTAAAACTAAAACTAAAATAAAACAAAGATCAGCCTTGAAAAAAATACAAACCCCCCAAAAAAAAAAAAAAACAGCCTTTAAAAAAAATAAAAAAATAAAACAACAAAAAAAACATTTTGTCAGATGTGACAAATCAAAATATATTGAGGGAATCACGATGAATAATAAAGAAAGAAGTTTGAGAGAAGTCTGTGTGAATATGAGCAGCAAAACTACTTCATTCTTCTCACATTATAAAGAAGAAGAGAGTGCGCTGTATTAAACCATTTTTTACATTGCAGCGTGACGAAAGTGCTGTATCCATTGCGAACGCTAACTTTACCAGACCGAGCTGTTCCATCTCAGAATTTCTTCTGAGCATGCATGGCACTTTGTGCGTCGGAACTGGCCACACACGGTCGGAATTGACGCAATCAGATTTTGTTGTCGGAAAATTTAATAGCCTGCTCTCAAACTTTGTGTGTCAGAAAATCCGATGGAAAATGTCTGATGGAGCCCACACACGGTTGGAATGTCCGACAACACGCTCTGATCGGGCATTTTCCATCAGAAAATCCGACCGGTGTACGGGGCATTACAGTTAATATATGACTGGTCAGTCATTAACCTTTCCCAGTGTAACATTGAATGCAGAAAGATGGAGCTGCCAACACTGTAATCCATATGTGTATATATTGACTACGTAGGAGTGAAAATAAAACAAAGAAGCTGATGCGTTTCGACGAGTAGCACATTTCAATAACTACTTTTATGTAGTCAATAAATACGCATACAGATTACAGTGTTACTGGCTCCATCTTTCTGCATATCCTGTTCTGGTGTGAATGGACACACTGAGCCTGGGCACCTGTGAGTGGATCTTCCAATTGAATTGGGCTCTCCCTGGTGGGCACTGCTCTCACTAGACTTTATCTAGTGTAACATAGTAACAGACAGACTCCTAACGGGCACACTGTGCCTTGCCGGTAAATTTTAAAGGGTTAGACATTATGAGAACAAATTAGTAGTATGGAAAGCAAGAAAGGTAACAGCGCTCTCTGCAGGGACAACTTAATCCATACACCAGGTCCACTCACAGGTGCCGAGGCTTGATGTGTCCCAACACACTCCACTGCAACAGTAATAAGGAGAGCCGGCAAAACTGTGATCCTTGAAGTGATGTTTATTGGTACATCAGAGTGACAATAAAGCTGGCGCGTTTCGGCAATAGCCTTAGTCGTAGCAACTAACAAATTAGTAGTGCAGCAAAACAATTGAATAACTCTTAACTGATAAATAACTGAATCCTCAAAAGTATAAACCTACTGTGTCACACTCTTCTGGTTATGTTGCTTTGGCAAGATATTAAAGAGTTAATTTAAAGCTTGTTTTTCGTTTTATGTTAGACCAAGCTATAAAATTGTATTATGGTGGCTTGCTAGAAACAAGATTTTCATTAGGAATATAACCTTAAACCGATTTCGGCAACCATAGCACGAGACTTAGAACGTCCACTATCGGAAGAAGAAGCAAAGTCAGAGCCCAAACACATGAAACCAGCTGAGAGCCCGAGACCAGATGGACTAATGGTAGGATATTACAAAACCTATATCGACCTCCTACTCCCCTACTTCTCGACAATTTAAACGGCGTCGCCAGGGCAATGAATCATATGATGAGTCTTCACACATGGAGAGCTCCCCCTCACAGGCAAGTAATGGCTCCCATTTAAATCACCATCCTAACAGCGACACATCAGATGTACAGACTCCGGCCAGCTGTTCCGGATCGTCTCTAAATACATCATCCACTATGCCCACCACACCACAATCACAATCTATACTCTCTGGAACTTTTTTAGATCAAATGCGAGACCGCATGCAAACGCATCAAAAACAAACAAAAACACAGTCATCCAAGGCCCACAAACTCAATCAACATCAACCACGCTAAATGTAGTCAACCTATCATCATATTCACTTAATGAACACGAATTGGCTGTTCTAGGACGTGGCCTCACTTTCTGCCCAGACACCCGTCTGGACAGATTTGGAGCCATTAAAGACATACATCTATTCATCCGCAAGGTTTTACTAAAAAGTCTATATGCAAAAAAACCCATGACGGAACAGAAGCTCACAAATCAAGAGATTCAAGCATTAGATAATCTTGTTGCCTTGCTAGACGAAAACGAACTTGAAAATCCTCTGACCCAGGAAAACACCCATGACCCCGACAGGAACATGGATGTTATACCTACCTCACATACGCAAGTATGTACATTGAAAAATAAATCCACCCTATATCCCTCGCCTAGCTCCAACCCCAACGCTGCAGCTTTTCTCAAATTGGTATCAACAGATATCAATAGAATGAAAAACTTCCCACATCCACACCCCAATTTCAGCCGTGATGAACGGTTGGCTCTGGAGGCGCTGTCACGCAACCACGACGTTGTCATTAAACCCTCTGACAAGGGTGGCAACGTCGTGGTTATGGACAGTGCACAATATACTGAGATGTGCATGGATATATTACAAAATCATGAGTGGTATCGCCCCATCCCCAAATCTCTATTGGACAAATTCACTCACGACTTTTATACACTTGTTGATACTGCATTTCAATATAATGCAATATCCAAACAACTTTGGGAGTTCATTAGGACTAGCCACCCCAAAGAGGCAACTTTCTATGCGTTACCAAAGTTGCACAAACAAAAGAAAAAACCACCGGGCAGACCTATCATCTCAGGCTGCGGAAGCCTAACAGAAAACCTCAGTCGTGTAGTTGATAACCATCTAAAGCCTTTAGTTACTTGCCTATCATCGTATGTACGCGATACAATTCATTTCTTACAGATTATTCAAGACATACACATAGAAGAAGGCACCCAATTGGTAGCCATAGATGTGGAATCCTTGTACTGCACCATCCCCCACGCTAAAGGGGTATCGGCCATACAACACATTTTGCAACAATATAGCGATTCTGAACCCAAATATATTGAATTCATCCTGGCCTCTCTTGAGTTTATACTCAACCATAACTTCTTTTGCTTTGATGGTTCCCACTACCTCCAGGTACAGGGCGTGGCGATGGGGACTTGTTGTGCCCCATCGTACGCCAACCTGTACCTGGGGGAGTGGGAACATTCACTGCTTGTCCAGGAGTCGTTGTCTGTGTATATGCGCCATGTTATTACATGGCGACGCTACATAGACGATATCTTCATGATATGGGACGGGCCAACTGAATTACTACATGAATTTCTTAATTGCATTAACAAGAACGACTTCAATCTAAAATTTACAATGACCCACAGTCCAAAGGAAATTACATTTTTGGATGTACTGGTCCAAAGATCACCAGATGGCAATCTCTCCAGTGAACTATACCGAAAACCCACAGCCGGTAATTCATTGTTGCACGCAAGTAGTTTCCACCCCAAGCCCCTTCTAACCTCTATACCATATAGTCAATATCTAAGAGCACGCCGCAACTGCTCCGATGATACTAGATTTAAAATGGAAGCCAATATCCTAAAAAAGAGACTCCTCGAAAGAGGATACTCAAACACCTGTTTAAAAAAAGCGTATAAACGAGCGCTCAACCAATCTCGTCGTGATCTACTTAATGCACAAAAACAACCCAGTAAAGATGAAACAACTAGAATCATCACGACATATTCTTCAGAACATAGGCAGATAAAGCGCATTCTAAATAAATACTGGCACTTATTAACTATGGACCAAACTTTGGCCCCCTTTGTCCCCAGTGCCCCAACAGTCACCTATAGGAGGCCACCATCTATAGGAGACAAAATAGTTAACAGTGAGTACAAAACTTGCAAAGGCGATCCATGCAAAGTATTGGGAACATATATGTGTGGGGGCTGCCACTATTGCCAATATATGGACAAACGAAAAAATATTATTCTGCCTAATGGCCAAAGGTTTACCCCCAAGCACTACGTTAATTGCAAAACCCCAGCAATAGTATATTTACTGACTTGCGAATGCGGGTGCTACTATGTTGGTAAGACCATAAACGAGTTCTGGAAACGCATTTACCAACATCTTGGCACCATACGCAAACGCGATCCAGACCTCCCTATTGGTCGCCACATGGCAATGGCTCATCCCTCATCGACCCCCAAAGTATACTTTTTGGCCCTTGATCGCATCCACTTCAGTCCAAGAGGAGGAGATTCTAACAAGCGTCTTCTCCAATGCGAACTGAGATGGATACACAATCTACGGGCCAACCATCCACCTGGCCTAAACGGGGCCTTCAACTTCAAACCATTTCTGCCTGGGTTCACATCAGGGGTCTGCGAACTAGATTTATAGGGACCTCCTAATATATCCCACTGTTTACTTTTACACTTTAATTTAAATGTCTCACTTTTTATTATGTTTTTTTTTGTCAGCTTCCAGACCTTATGTATTAAATAGTATTCATCGGTGTGGTAAAACATTTCCAGATAGATACAGGTATGGATACAAGACATTGTGCCCATATATATTTAGACTGTCTTTGACCTAAATCATCGTCATATGATAGGTCTGAACAATATGTGTATCTGGGTTCCCTATACCGCTATAATACAAATTGCTCGATTACAATAATGAACACTTTGTGTTTACTTTAAAGATTTTGAAGATTTTGTTTACTTTATCAACATCGTTTGAAATTGACTGTTATTTCACAAACTGCCCATATGTAACCTCTGGTCATTTACAATATGTTTCTTTTTTTCTTGTTTTGCTCTTTTATGCTTCCTCATCTATTCACCTTTTTTATTCTTATTTTTCTTGTAATCATGTACAGCAGGCTGGCTTTTTGTTGATTCATTTTTGTTCACCTTCTTACATCCATCCACTAGATGGCGCAGTTTCTCCTTGGTGTGGATGTGCGCGTGCGCACGGACACCCGGCGGGTAAGCTCTACGCATGCATGGCCATGGGGCAGCACTTGGCTGCGCGCCCCATAGGCCTTCTGCATGTGGACGAGCTCTCGCATGGTTCCCGGTGTGGATTTCGCTAATCGCGCCGGGACCGCATACCCGCCGGTGACGTCAAGACGCGTGACGTCATCACGCCCCTATGGGCGTGGCTACGCCGCGCGCCTCGTCGTCTGGGGGATGCCCGATCTCCACACATGGCTGCTTGTTTTGCAGCTGACTATGTGGAGTGGACACTGATTGGCTGATGTCCAATCAGCTGTCCTATTTAGGACACAGACACTCCTTTGGCATCTGTCAGTCTTTTGAACTGCTGCCTGGAGGTCTGGTCTCGAGAGATCACTAAATAGCCACAAGGTAATTTGAATAGATACTTTGTTCCAGATTATCTGAATACTTACTCTACACACCTACTCTCTCCTTTTAACCACAGCTGAATGACTATTCTATCCTTCAGCAAAGCATTGGCTTAATTATATGCCTTGTACACTTACAAACATCACTCTTTAAATACACAGATCTCCATCGGTCATCCCTTGTGAAAGTGCTGCAACGCTCTGCATCACACTCCTGGTTGTCCACCTTGTGTCATGTGAACCAGAAGCCAGCCTGCTCCCAGTTATACTGTTTTAACTGCTGTTTTTTGTCTTTATGAATCAAATTGATGTAAGTATAATTAGTCCATACCAGACCTTTCCTATACTACTTTCTTCAATAACTACTAAAATCGCATATATTGCAAAAATGCAGTCGCATATAATTTATGACGACATAGATATTCTTTATTACTATTATTTTGTCCTTTGATATTTACAGATAGATTTGAGCACCCAATCATAAATCCCTTGATGAAGGAGTAATACATACCTATTTCCGAAACATGTCGGGTACACGCCATACACCTCATCCGCCTGACTCTCCATATACAGGCTGCGGGCTGTAGGCACATGGGTGCTATATCCTCTATATGCAAGCGAATATATAGTGTTTGTATTTGCACTTTATACAATTGTAAATCCTACTGTTATATTTTTTTATATATATTGAATGTGTTTAATAAAGATGGCACTCTAGTGCACTTTTATATATAACAATCTATGAGATTTAATACTCACTTGTGGCCAATAATATCCATTAAGGGCGACCCCAAATGCACACTTAGTGCATAATTTTCTCTATAGTTCCAATTTCCAGGATATTGGCCCCCCTCCTCCCCTTTTGTACACACCTTGCTCTCATTTTCCTTTTATCATAGCACGAGACTTAGAACGTCCACTATCGGAAGAAGAAGCAAAGTCAGAGCCCAAACACATGAAACCAGCTGAGAGCCCGAGACCAGATGGACTAATGGTAGGATATTACAAAACCTATATCGACCTCCTACTCCCCTACTTCTTGATGGCTTTTAACTCTTATTCAACACCATCCACGCCACCTAGAGATCTCTTGGAAGCACATATAACAGTGATCCCCAAACAAGGGAAAGACCTGTCCCTGGTTACCAATTATAGACCCATTTCGCTATTAAATGTAGACCTAAAATGGTTTGACAAAATGTTAGCCAACCGCTTGCTTCCCTTGCTCCCGCAGCTGATCTCTTTTGATCAAGTTGGTTTTATACCAGGCAGGAAAGCGAGGGATAATACTATCAAAGCCATCAATATTCATCACTGGCTATCTTCCAACCACCACCTTGGTTTCTTCCTTTCTTTAGATGCTGAGAAGGCATTCGATAGAGTGGCCTGGGACTTTATGGTGGAGACACCAAAGACTAGGGATGAGCCGAACACCCCCCTGTTCGGTTCGCACCAGAACATGCGAACGGGCAAAAAATTTGTTCGAACATGAGAACACCGTTAAAGTCTATGGGACACGAACATGAATAATCAAAAGTACTAATTTTAAAGGCTTATATGCAAGTTACAGCCCCAAGGGACATGGATCAATGCAAAAAAAGTTTTAAAAACGGCCGTTTTTTCGGGAGCAGTTATTTTAATAATGCTTAAAGTGAAACAATAAAAGTGTAATATCCCTTTAAATTTCGTACCTGGGGGGTGTCTATAGTATGCCTGTAAAGGGGCGCATGTTTCCCGTGTTTAGAACAGTCTGACAGCAAAATGAAATTTCAAAGGAAAAAAAGTCATTTAAAACTACTCGCGGCTATTAATGCATTGCTGGTCCGACAATACACATAGAAGTTCATTGATAAAAACGGCATAAGAATTCCCCACAGGGGAACCCCGAACCAAAATAAAAAAAAAAAATGACGTGGGGGTCCCCCTAAATTCCATTCCAGGTCTGGTATGGATATTAAGGGGAACCCCGGCCAAAATAAAAAAAAAAATGGCGTGGGGTCCCCCTCAAAATCTATACCAGACCCTTCAGGTCTGGTATGGTCTGGTATGGATTTTAAGGGGAACCCGCGCCAAAGTTTAAAAAAAAACAGCGTGGGGTCCCCCAAAAGACCATACCAGACCCTTATCCGAGTATGCAACCTGGCACACTGCAGGAAAAGAGGGGGGACGAGAGAGCGCCCCCCCCGAACCGTACCAGGCCACATGCCCTCAACATTGGGAGGGTGCTTTGGGGTAACCCCCCAAAACACCTTGTCCCCATGTTGATGAGGACAAGGGCCTCATCCCCACAACCCTGGCCGGTGGTTGTGGGGGTCTGCGGGCGGGGGGCTTATCGGAATCTGGAAGCCCTCTTTAACAAGGGGACCCCCAGATCCTGGCCCTCCCCCCTGTGTGAAATGGTAAGGGCCTACCATTTCACTAAAAAACTGTCAAAAATGTTAAAAATGACAAAAGACAGTTTTTGACAATTCCTTTATTTAAATGCTTCTTCTTTCTTCTTTCTTCTATCTTCTTTTGGTTTCTTCCTCCATCTTCTTCTTCTGGTTCTTCAGGTTCTTCTGGTTCTTCCTCCGGTGTTCTCATCTGGCATCTCTTCTGCGGCGTCTTCTTCCCTTCTTCTCCTCGGGCCGCTCCGCATCCATGATGGCATGGAGGAAGGCTCCACTCTTCTCTTCATCTTCTTCTCTTCATCTTCTTGTCTTCATCTTCTTTTTGGGCCGCTCCGCATCCATGATGGCATGGAGGGAGGCTCCCGCTGTGTGATGCTTCTCCTCTTCTGACGGTTCTTAAATAACGGGGGGCTAGGCCACCTGGTGACTCCGCCCCCCTCTGACGCACGGTGACTTGACGGGACTTCCCTGTGGTGTCACAGGGAATGCCACAGGTAAGTCCCATCACGTCACCGTGCGTCAAAGGGGGCGGGGTCACCGGGTGGCCCCGCCCCCGTTATTTAAGAACCGTCAGAAGAGGAGAAGCGTCACACAGCGGGAGCCTCCCTCCATGCCATCATGGATGCGGAGCGGCCGAAAAGCAGATGAAGACAAGAAGATGACGAGAAGAAGATGAAGCGAAGAAGATGAAGAGAAGAGTGGGAGCCTTCCTCCATTCCATCATGGATGTGGAGCGGTCCGAGAAGAAGGGAAGAAGACCCCGACGCCGCGGAGGAGATGCCGGACGAGAACACCGGAGGAAGAACCAGTAATAGTAGGGGTACTCCCTTACCATTTCACACAGGGGGGAGGGCCGGGATCTGGGGGTCCCCATGTTAAAGGGGGCTTCCAGATTCCGATAAGCCCCCCGCCCGCAGACCCCCACAACCACCGGCCAGGGTTGTGGGGATGAGGCCCTTGTCCTCATCAACATAGGGACAAGGTGTTTTGGGGGCTACCCCAAAGCACCCTCCCAATGTTGAGGGCATGTGGCCTGGTACGGTTCAGGAGGGGGGGTGCTCTCTCGTCCCCCCTCTTTTCCTGCGGCCTGCCAGGTTGCGTGCTCGGATAAGGGCCTGGTATGGATTTTTGGGGGGACCCCATGCCATTTTTTTTTTGTAATTTTGGCCAGGGTTTCCCTTAATATCCATACCAGACCTGAAGTGCCTGGTATGGATTTTAGGGGGACCCCCCACGTAATTTTTTTATTTTAAAATTTTGGCCGGGGTTCCCCTTAATATCCATACCAGATCTGAAGGGCCTGGTATGGAATTTAGGGGGACCCCCCACGTCATTTTTTTTTTTTAATTTTGGTTCGGGGTTCCCCCGTGGGGAATTCCCATGCTGTTTTTATCAATGAACTTCTATGTGTATTGTCGGACCGGCAATGCATTAATAGCCGCGAGTAGTTTTAAATGACTTTTTTTCCTTTGAAATGTCATTTTGCTGTCAGACAGGCATACTATAGACACCCCCCAGGTACGAAATTTAAAGGGATATTACACTTTTATTGTTTCACTTTAAGCATTATTAAAAACACTGCTCCCGAAAAAACGGCCGTTTTTAAAACTTTTTTTGCATTGATCCATGTCCCCTGGGGCAGGACCCAGGTCCCCAAACACTTTTTATGACAATACCATGAATATAAGCCTTTAAAATTAACACTTTTGATTTCTCCCATAGACTTTTAAAGGGTGTTCCGCAGCATTCGAATTTGCCGCGAACACCCCAATTGTTCGCTGTTCGGCGAACTTGTGAACAGCCGATGTTCGAGTCAAACATGAGTTCGACTCGAACTCGAAGCTCATCCCTACTAAAGAGTATCGGGTTACATGAACGTATGCTGAACTTCATTCTCTCGTTATATTCCACTCCTACAGCGAAAGTCCATGTAAACAGCCACCTATCAAATGCTCTCTCAGCCACAAGTGGAACACGCCGAAGATGTCCCCTCTCTCCCGTGATTTTTGGACTTACTCTCAAACCCCTACTTTGACACCTTAGAACAAACCCAGACATCAAGGGCATATTGATAGTGCACCAAATTTACAAATTAGCTGCATTCGCAGATGATGTCCTTCTTTTCCTTTCTGAACCATTGGTTACCATCCCCAACTTGCTTAAAGATCTTGCAGATTTTAAACATTTATCCAAGCTACAAATTAATTTTTCAAAATCCAATGCCTTAAGCATTACGTTACCTCAAGAAATGCTCAAACAATGCCAGATTCCATTTAAGTGGAACAGAGATACAATCACCTATCTTGGTATTAAACTACCTTCTACGCTCTCAGATTTATACAATAAAAACTATCTTCCACTAATACAGAACATACACCGAAATCATGGTCTACTGGTCCATTTTCCTGGTTTGGTAGAGCTGCAATTATAAGAATTAAAGTCCTCCCCAGAATATTATATCTACTACAAACCATACCTATAAAACTACCATCTATCTTTTTCTCCACGTACCGAAGAGTCTGGGGCGCCACTCGCCCCAGATTAAGCTTTTAGATACTGATGATTCCTAAACTAAAAGGTGATATCAGCCTCCCAGATATTCTGAAATACCACAGAGCCTGCCAATTAACAAGAGTAATTGACTGGAACATTCACTCCGGTGTTAAGACGTGGGTCCAATTGGAACATGCTATGTCCAAAATCCCACCACATCAACTTCCCTGGCTCGCTCCCAAACACGTCCCTCTCACTTGCAGAAATCATCCATTAATAAATCCCACGTTAAGAACCTTCCAGGAAGCCTGTCACACATATAAAATCTCATCAAATCTTCATCAGAAGCCACATTTTTCTCCGGGCATATCGGCAACCTTTCTCTTGGATACATGGTCACATCCAAACATTCGCGCAGAACAATTCAATAAAAGAGGTTGCTTCATCCCTCTATCGTCGTTGCCCTCCCAGATGTCTAACCAATCGTTCCCATTATGATCATATATTCAATTACAACACTTTCTGGAAAGATCTCAACCCCGACCAGATTGGTCCCGACAGACCAAGGACGTTTAATCTCTGACACATATGCTCTAGTATTTACGAATCAGAACCCCAAATCTAATCTAGCAAGCCACAAGTGGGAGCATGATCCGTCTATTGACCTATCAGAAACAGAATGGGAAGACATCTACACATATATTCATACAGAGATGGTAAACATCTTCGCACAAGCGAATACATTAAAAATATCCTCCAGATGGTATAACACCCCACTCGGACTACAAAATATCCCCTACTCTTTCCCCCTAATGCTGGCGCTGTGCCAAGGAGCCGAGAATGCTCTTACACATATGGTGGTTGTGCCCTCTCATACAACCATTTTGGAAAGAAGTACTCAAACACCAAATCACCACTTTCACACTAGATTATTCACCAGCTTAATTTCTGCTACACCATTCTACAATTTCAAAAACTGCACACCTATGTTCGCTAGCCATCCACATGGTAAAAGCAGCAAATATGTGCATACCCGCCAAATGGTGCTCCTCAGAGCCTCCAACCATAACAGACTGGGTTAGACGTATACAGAAAACCTCAGCTTATACATCAGGCGAACGATACTCCTTCTAAATTCCAAAAAAATATGGTCGTGCTGGCAGCACATTATCACTACTGATGAATATACCAAATATATGACTTAATTACCCATAAATAGAGCTGACAAGTGAATAGTCCAGAACTTCTGGCCTTATTTCTTTCCCCCTTCCCCTCCAATAACACCATTAATGACACTCCCTACCCCTTCAAAACCTCTTATAACCACTATCACCAACCTCCTTTATAATTGCTATTATAACCCTACTGAACAACACGAGCAAAATATATACACTCTGGATACCTGTATTAAGATGGGGAACTCCACATCAGCGAATAGCTTGAGGCAATTATAAGCACTGTGGCCAGTTAGTCTTATTTCTTTTCTTCATATGTTTGACAATGTTTTGTTAGGGAAACACCTACACTCACATATACTGATTATACTTTATTTGCACTAACATGTTTGCCATTACGTTTGTTGAGATATGTCTTGTACATTCCTCTTTAGCGAGACTCAATCCTTTTTGTTCTCTTCTTTTGCTAATGTAGCGGCTGCGTTTGCAATGCTATGACTTTCTGTATAATCCTTTTATAAACAAATAAACACTTTAAAAAAAAAAAAAGATTTTCATTAGGGTTTTTTAAGTTTGAACAGCCACCCTACCGTATGCAGCAGTGAGTAGTAGATTTAGTTCTGCTGGGTAATTTATAGTGTTTCACCTGGCTCTCCTCTAAGCTCAGTTGCTGCTGTTCCTGGCTGCAGCCCCTGGCCAACCACTAGGAGGTTTATGGTGCACGTAGGGGAGGATATAAATATTTGGGAAGTGGCCTGGTGAGTTCTCTTTCTCCTTGTGTTGTGGCCTGGGGAGGTAAGTGTAGAGTTTGTGCTGACTAGGCCAGAAGCCTGTTTTGGGCCTAGCACGATTCCTCCTAGGTTGCCTTGCCTAGTCAAGGAGGGTACAGCAATCAAGGTGGAGAGCCAAGAATTTTCAGTCCTGCTGGAGGGGGGTAGAATCTGCCCTCAGAGGACCCCGGTACTCTCTAGGTAGTATAAGTGTGGTGGAGTCTGGAATTCATATTTCTGGAGGTATCTGAAGCTTTAACCCTCTCTTCCTGTGAGCTGGTGCAAAAAAAACCTTAAAAAACACTAAAAAGACTGGTGCCCTCCATTGACTCTCCATTGCGGTCATGGATCTACCCTGCGCTGGAGGTATTCCCTTTCTCCTGGCCAGGGGGGGTTTCTACATTTACAAATGTCTTTAATATTTCTGGTCTTGTTTAAGATGGGTTGTAGAGTACAGAATATACCTTTTGTACCTGCTATAAAAAGCCTTTACAAGAATAACTATTCAGCAGAGCTTAATGGCAGGTGCTAAACATAGCAGACACATGTGGCTGCACCAGAAAAGTGTATACAGTATTCATTATATTCATTATACACAGTCATGACAAATGTAATGATTTAAACACTATTGTATTGTTCTTGCTCTATAGATTCCTACTATCGTGCTAAGTGCAAGCAAACTAAATGTGCTATATGATTACTTTTAAATGTTTATAGCATGCTATTTGGCAATATCTAATTTTCTAACATTTAAAGCAATTATTTTAACTACAGGTATGTTGAGATATTTTTTTGGGAAAAAAGCCAAAATAGTAGGTATTGGCAGTGGTGTCAAAATTGTCTCTTTATCTCTCTCCACCCCCAGCAGATGCAGAATATAATGCTTTTTTTTGTTCAGATCGTGATTTAACCAAGAACATTCTTGCCTTAATCAATGGCATTGCAGCCTGTCTCATCACTGGTTCCAGTTGTGACTACCAGTCCCCTAAAGCCTCTCCTTTTGCTAATCTTTGATTGGTAGGGGTTGATTTACTAAAACTGGAGAGTGCAAAATCAGGTGAAGCTGTGCATGGTAGCCAATCAGCTTCTAACTTTAGCTTGTTTAATTAAGCTTTGACAAAAAAAAAGTGGAAGCTGTTTGGTTTCTATGCAGAGCTGTACCAGACTCTGAACTCTCCAGTTTTAGTAAATGAACCCCATAGTAACGCTGTCCCTATTGTTGACATCATCACATGTAATACAGGAGCAGTAGGCCACTGCATAATGATGTACAGGGTCTGCCTACATTCTGGTGCTGGAGAGAAGATGATCGAAGTTCCGGCTGTTGTGGGATTGTGGGTTAAGGTAAGTAATCCTCTGTATTAGATCCTGTCTAGACAAAATGAACATCATATTCTGCACATGCTGGTGGGGAAGGGAACATGTTTAACTTTGGGCCATCCCAGAGTACTGCTTCAAGTTTTTTTACATGTTAAAACAATATGAGCACGATTCTTTTCGGATTTTATAGACAGCACCTTTACTTTTCTTTATCTCTAAATTTTATAGATCATTCATACTGTATATTGTACCATTTTTTTCATTTTGCAGAATACTAGAAGGGATAGAGGTGCTTTAAACTTCAACTGGGTGCCATATAAAGCCTTAATTGTATTGCATTTGTTGCATTTCTTTTTTAAGGAAGGATTACAAATTGCCGATTATATTTCAATAATTCTTTTTCCAAAAAACACCATTGAAGGCGATCAATAAAAACTAAGTCTACTGAGGCAGATAATGGATGCTTAGTGATACAGGCAGCTAATGTAGTACTAGAGTTCTTGGAAAAGAAAAAAAAAGACATTTACTAATTTAACAGGCGAAGGATGTTCCATAAAAAAAAGCTTTCAGGAAACATACTTGCTTTATAAAAATTATAACATCATAATCAATTTAGAAAAAGGAAAATGCACTATAATACCTATTTTCTTAAAACTTGCAAAATAATTGACTCAGCTGGTTCAGTGCTTTATCCTCTGTAAGTACATTTGCCTGTTTTTATGTCCTAATATGGCGTGTCATGTTAACTAGTAATCAGTTTCCCTTTTCTCTTAGGAGTTTTCCTCCTACCCTCTGGCCAAACTCATGGTCACTTTGCTTTTTTATACTGGCAGTGGTAAGAAGAGTTAATAGACTATAAATGGTTGTATCATTGATGCACACATCCAGCTATAATTGTATGTTCTCCAATGCATTTGTATCTCAAGAAAGTAAAGTAGGCATTATTCATTGACCATCTATGTCAGAAGCCTCCTACAAAATAAGAAATGAGAAACAAAACAGAGGTTCAGCATTCTGACAGGTTCTACATTGTAAAATACATTATGGATCAGCAGAGGAGACAAGCGATGATAGGAAATAAGGTGCAACCCCCAGTGGCCATCTTGCCGAAGCATGCAGTCAGTCCATTCAAGTATATGGAGCTATTGCTCACTGGTAGGTACTGAGTCTCTTCCCAGCCTAACATACCTTCAAAATATATGGTTAGTCATCTTGTGCTGACATTTATTTTTCCCATTAAATTGTTTTTTCTTCCTTTTCTTTCTTTTGCACATCATGGCGGGTTACCAGCCCTGCTGGAGATTTAGGTGACTCTCATCAGTGCACTCACTGGGACTCCTTTTTTCACGGTTTACCCATTTTACAGGCATATCTATATATTCTATGATACCTTTACCCCATTGCTTATAGTTGAGGACAATAACTAGGCATTACAACAGTTTTTTTATCTATATTCCATTTTATGTCTTTTTTTCCAAAATTTTTTTTAGGGCCGTTTTGTGTGCCCTTCCTATGGCTTGCCTATATTGCCTAAAGTTGTGTTTGGATGCAATTGTATGGACCAATTGCCCTCTTTATGCTGTCAATATTTACCTTTGGTGCATATCTACATATATTCAGTTGGTGAGATGCCTTTTATCATACTCCATCAATACACTTTGAATATGTAATTTTGTTTCATATAAGTTTGTTGTAAAACCATATATATTTCATCTTGGATTAAACAATTGTATTCCTATATTTCCTTATTTAGTTTCTGTGATACAACTTATATGTTGCAGTATATTCTCCTAAAAAAGCCATATATTAAGGTGAAACATGTCAGGATAATGACTTTTAGCTGAATATTTGTGGCAGCTTTCCAAGTGTATCATAAGCATCCTTACAATTATGACACTTGTGTGAACTCATTTAGATAATTTAAGATAAGATAATAAAAGTTTATGTAATCTTATGGAAATACTTAATAAACTTGTTACAATTGTTTTAAAAATTGTCCTGGATTGGCACCTTAAAAATCCCAAAAATTCCTTTTTTTTGTTTATTCCTTTTCATTTTGTGTCAAAGAACAAAAACGTCAAGGCACACATTGAGATCAAGAACATTAGAGATAAAATTCAAATATAAATATGTTGGGTCAAGCATAAAAGCATGAGAAGGCAGGATCAGCACTGTTAAGACAATGAGTTGAATTTACTAAAGGCAAATTAGTATAAATACATAAGTGGTCCCTATAGTGAACTTGGTGCTGAGTTATTCACTTTAAAGTCATCACAGAGGACAAGGGGGCACTCTTTATGTCTGGAGGAAAAGAGATTTCATCTCCAAATATGGAAGGGTTTCTTTACAGTAAGAGCTGTGAAAATGTGGAATAGACTCCCTCAAGAGCTGGTTCTGGCCAGCTCAGTAGATTGATTTAAAAGAGGCCTGAACTATTTTCTAAATGCACATAATATAGCTGGATACTAACATTTATAGATAACGTTGATCCAGAGAATATCGAATTGCCTCTCGGGGCAATTTTGTTTTTCCTTTTTATTGGCTGAACTAGATGGACTTGTATCTTTTTTTAACCAGACTAACTATGTAACTAAATACACTGTGCACTTTGGAAGTGCAGTAGATCCAGAGCTTAGTAAATGAGGTGAAGCTTCACTTTGCAAAGAATACCCAATCACATGCAAGGAAAAAAAAAACATTTTTGCTTGCACGTGATTGGATGATGAAAGTCAGCAGAGCTTCCCCTCATTTATTAAGCTCTACTGTAACTGCACTTCCAAAGTGCATAGCCTATTTGCCTTTAGTAAATCCACCCCAATAATCAGTGTTGGCTTCTACCATCAGGCACAGTAGACTTGTGTTTGCAGAAGCCATAAACGAAAAGGTGTCTTTCCTTTGTATAGCTATTGGCACATTTTTTCCCCCCAACAATAAAAAATACCATAACTTTGTGTACGCTTATTTACACATTTTAAAGAATTCCAAGCTGGGGAAAGTAAAACAAGAAAATATCCTGTGTAAAAGAGGTGATTTTAGAAGAGGGCTTTTGCAATCAGTTCCAGTGGCTGTGTACCTGTTGTCTCCACTGATGGATATCTGACCTGACAATTATTCTGACATACTGAAAACATATCTAAACTCAAAAACTAGATGTATTCGCTGAATCGGTTTAATTTTTTTTGGCCTTTTCCTTCATTTTTTACTAAGTTATCCTGGCAATAACATGCTTCCTTTCCTAGAGTGACAATGTTAAATGAGTTGCATGACCCTGCATGTTTTTAAGGATGTGTGTGATTCCACAGATGAGATTCTTGATAAATCCATCTAGTAATGGTTTCAATATAATGCGTTTGATTTTCTAAAGGAGAAGAAAATTCACTTTTGCCATTAAGCCTAGGTTCACATTGCTGTGGGTTAGAAACCGTGTGAGTTCAGCTGAACTTGCACGATTTCAAACGGGCAATGCAGTCCGACTTCGGGGGAAATTTGACAGACATCTGTGCGGGTTCCTGCACAGATGTCTATACAAATCGGCCGTTGAAGTCACCAAAAGTAGTACAGGAACTACATTTGGGAATCGGAAAGTCGGCGCCGCACCGATTCGGACGGTGCCATTGCTGGCAATAGCCGCCGATTTGGCATGCGATTTAACATGTCAAATCGCATGCCAAGTTGGACCAATGTGAACCTAGGCTAAAGATGTGTTCACTTCAAATACCCAATCCTGTCCATGAAAAATAGGATTTACACACAACTGAAGTGAACAGAGCTTTTCTGGACTACTTGAACATTCTAGTAAAACAGTCCTTTAGGGCATATTTACACAGCAGTGAATCTGACCTTCACAAAACTTTCACTGGAGGCAAATCTCTCTAGTGTATGTGTTTTCAATAACAGTGATTTATGTACCACCGGTGAGGGCCTATCATCCTTAAGTGATCCATTGTGTTGTGGTAACACACACATGTAAAAGAGCACACAGGGAGTGCACATGCCTGGTGCATTGCTCTAAAGAAGGAGGCGCATCCCCGAAATGTGCCAGCTTGCCAGCACAGCGCTATGGTGTGTTTGGCCACGTTATTCCTGCATTTTATTGAAATTTAGTGTCTTAACATTTGTATACATTTATTTTTGTGAGTCTCCAATTGTCTGTATGTTTTTTTTTTAATACAATAAACCTTTGGTAATGCATTAGGCATTTGTGCCCTCCTGTGTGCTCTTTTACAGCTGTCTAATACTCGATCTGAGGTGGGCTGCCTTGACGAAGCATACCTGAAGGATGGTATTCCATTGATTTTGATCCACTGCAAAAGTTGACTCTGAGGCACAACTCTATGCACTGAAAGTGTTTATGTGTTTTGGTAACACACTACAGCAAAAAAACAATGGACACTACTCTGTACTCCTACTTTTGAACCTTTCGGCTGCCTTTGATATGGTTAACCACCCCCCTCCTCAAAAAAAAAACTCCACTTCTTTGGTCTCCATGACTGTGCTCTTTGTTAGCTCTCATCCTACCTATTCCACCACACCATCAGTGTCACTTACAATTCTACCTCCTCCTCTCCTATTCCTTTCTCTGTTGGGGTCCCCCAAGGTTCTACCTTTAGGCCTCTCCTATTCTAGATCTACACCTCCTTCCTGGGTGAACTGATAGCCTCCCATGGTTTTTAATATAATTTCTTTGTTGATGACACCCAAATCTATCTCTTTACCCCTCAGCTCACGCCTCACGCATCACTAATTTACTAACTGACATATCTGTCTGGATGTCACACAACTTCCTCAAATTCAACCTGTTCAAAACTGAGCTCATAATATTTCCTCCCCCACGTGCCCCTTGCCCTGACTTCTCTGTCACAATCAATGGCACAACCATCAACCCATCCCCGCATACCAGAGTGCTGGGTGTAGTCCTGGACTCTGAACTCTCTTTTCGGCCCCACATTCAACCACTTTCCAAATCTTGCCGCCTCAACCTCTGCAACATCTCCAAAATACGCCCCTTCCTAACCAATAACACCACAAAACTCCTAATCCACTTCCTGGTTATCTCTCGCCTCAACTACTGCAACTCCCTCCTCATTGGCTTACCTTTAAATAGGCTATCCCCCCTTCAGTCCATTATGAATTCTGCTGCCAGGCTCATCCACCTTGCAAACCACTCAGTGTCTGCTACTCCTCTCTGCCAATCCCTCCATTGGCTGCTACTTACCCAACTAATTGAATTCAAAATACTGACAATAACTTACAAAGCCATCCACAACTTGGCCCCCAACTACATCACTAACCTAGTCTCACAATACCAACCAAACCATCCTATTCGCTCTTCCCAAGATGTCCTGTTCTCTAGTTCCCTTGTCATGTCCTCCCATGCTCTCCTCCAGGACTTCCCCCGTTCCTCTCCCATCCTTTGGAATTCCCTACCCCAAGCTGTCTGACTATCTCCAACTCTATCTTTTAGGCGATCCCTGAAAACTTTTCTTTTCAGAGAAGCCTATCCTGCCTTCAGCTAACAACTATTGTTTTATTTTTCTCCTTCAGCTCATCCCCCACAGTTATTACCTTTTGTATTACTTAACCCTCCCTTCCAGATTGTAAGCTCTAACGTGCAGGGCCCTCTGATTCCTCTTGTATTGAATTGCATTGCAACTGTACTGTCTGCCCTCATATTGTAAAGTGCTGTATAATAATAATAATTGACACACGCATGTTAGAGTGTGCTATGGCATGACTTGTGTGAAGGCAACCCATTCATTATGAAAGGGCTGCTAACATGGAAGAAAAAACATACACAACCCTTTTTTGGAAATGCAATGCATCACAGTGCATGCTTTATACATTATAGTACACTGTAGTTGTGTGTGTTTTGTGCTCTACTGTACAGTGCATTGGGGTGCCATTCACAATGAATGTCACCATAACACACCACACATAGGGGTTGATTTACTAAAGGCAAATAGACTGTGTACTTTGCAAAGCGCAGTTGCACTCTGCAAGTGCAATTGCTCCAGAGCTTAGTAAATGATGGAGAGCTCATCATCCAATCATGTGCAAGCAAAAATGCTATTTTTTTAAATTTTCCTTACATGTGATTGACTATTCTTTGCAAAGTGAAGCTTTACCTAATTTGCTGAGATCTAGAGCAACTGCACTTGCAGAGTGCAAGTGCGCTTCACAAAGTGCATAGTCAATTCGCATTTAGAAAATCAACCCCATAGAGTAGTTGCAGAAACCAAGCATTGATGTAATGCACATGTGAATTGACCGAATGTTTGACGAAAGTCACATTCACTACTTTATAAATTTTCTTTGTTTTGTTTTCTTGGTATTTTGCAGTGAAAAGTTCTTGTTTATCAAAGCAGAACAAATTTGTGTATTTGGATGTTTTGATTTCTTGGTATTCTGCAGTGAAAAGTTCATGTTTAGCAAAGCAGAACAAATTTGTGGATGTTGCACACTGCATTGATGCTAAATCAAATGCTAAAATTAAAATAAAATTAAAAATATAATTTAGCATAGACTTTTGCATAGATGTTGAACTGTCTGCTCACAACTGCTGCCATAGCATTTCCCACAACAATGCCATGAGATGAATATAAAATGTATTGCTATATAGGAAGCCTGGTGGAAGTAAATATTAGTAATTAATGAGTCACTCTATTGGTTCTGCTTATTCAACACAATGGGTGTTATTTGTCTTAGAATCTCAATGTGCTGGATGTGAATTGCTACAAATATAAAATTTGCAGCAGCTGTGTGGTTTCTATGAAGTCTTTTTTTTCTCTGGAACTAAATTTAAAAGCATATCAGCTGCAGCAGAGTTTTGAGATATTGATGACTTACACCATTCTGAAACAAGAGAAGCACAACAGCTGGAAGGATAGGAAAGAGGCAGGGTGAATTCAGGATAGCATGTTATACATTAAAGGAAAGCACTCTTATGATGCTATGAACAAAAAAATTAGATACTATTTAGGAATGTATAAATGTGCAGACAGATGCAATCAGTAATTGGGTGGAAGAAATAAGTAATGTGATATTTTACAAATTAAAACCTAAACATTTTGTGAAATTCTAAACTTCTTATATTACATTTTTTTTTTATATATTAAAATAATATATATAATATATAATAATTATTTTCTTTTTGTAGGCAACATCTCCATTTTTATTCCCGTTTTCTTGCTATAATATTTTTAATAACAAGCTCCCTTTGCATTATTCCCAGCAGTTTAGTTTACATGCATTTGGTACCAGGATCAATCTGTAGCGGGAGCAATTAGACATTTTTAAAACATTTCTAAAGTAAATTTCCAAGACTGAATATTCCTCATTTAAAGCTGAACTCCAGGCAGATATAAAATATACATTTGGATGCATCTCTGTATTCATTATTACAGCCTTAAATGATTTTGTTTAAGTATAACATTGTTAGTTCATGATTTTTCACTTGGTTTAAGCCTCTTGCAGTTCTTGTATTGTAGAGCTCAGTACTGTATAGAGGAGGAGAAACACCACAAGGAGTCAATCAGTTGTGCTGCAGTGCTCATGTGTTAAAAAGGAACAATCTTATAGAAGGAGGGAGCAGAATGACAGAGAGATGGGCTCATCAGTCTGCTGCTTCTCCACCATTGTCCAGTCCAAAGAATGGGGTGGCAAGAAGATCTAACTGCATCAGAGAAAAAAAATAGGTCTCATGCCCTTCAAGACAGGGTTGTGCTGTGTGGCAGAGCTGTGCAAATCTCAAGACTAGATGGACAGAAATATAAACCCTTTGGCAGGTAAAACGGTTATGTGTATTTCATCCGTATATATATAGTCAATTGCCCACAGTTCAGGTATAAACCCCTTTAAAAAAAGTAACACAGAGGGGTAGCCCACCCTCAGTTATTAGTTTACAGTATTACCACAGTCCAAAGCTGGATACACACTATACAACTTTTGTTGTTCGATTTCCTTTATATTTACCTTGTAGTGCAAGGGCCTGCCTGATTGCATTCAAATTGAAAGTGTTTAGGTTTGACATCATATTATATGGTATTGGTATATCTAAAGAAAACAATCTAAAGAAAATTATAAAGTGTGTATCCATTTTATTTTTACCCATTTTCTGCCCTTGTAGGAGGTTTCTTTTATAGTTAGTTTTGTTTACATATTAAACAGCAAACTGACCCAGAGGCAAACCCTGGGATGGGAGTCACAGAAGGAGACTGGTATAGCAAAAAGCCATTGTCAAGAAATTATTGTTAATTTACAATGTCCCCATTCGCCCAAGAAAACAGGCATCTTGGGTTACCTCCACATACAATGTTTTATCCTCTAGGGCTCTTTCACACGGGGCGGATCAGTGATGATCTGCCCCGTGAACACCTGCTTGCTCAGCGATCCCCGCTGAGCAGGAAAATGACAGGTCCGTCGCTGAACACTGTGCAGCGACGGACCTGTCAGAGCGCCGCTCTCCCCTATGGGGGATCGGATGATGACGGACCGTAGAGTCCGTCGTCACCCGATCCGATCCGAAAACGGATGGAAAAGTAGAGTTTTCCTCCGTTACACTTTTTGGATCGGAGCGGGGCGGATGTCAGCGGACATGTCACCGCTGACATCCGACGCTCCATAGGGATACATGTATGTCCGTTTTTCATCCGAAAACGGAAGGATGAAAAACAGACATACGGATCCCCCGTGTGAAAGAGGCCTTAGTGTACCCTGGGTTGGGGACCCAAAATTTAGAGTGCTTTGTAAGAAAATATCATTTCAGCTCAGAACTGTGCAGGTATAGCTCTACTTTTAAAACACATTTGAATCAATTCACAAAGCTTCAAGATCTGCTTTAGGCCTGTGACTGTAATGTTCACATTTTATTGGACGCAACTGAAAATAACTCACATATTTGAAAATAAAAATACCTATTCTGATGTGGTTTGATAATTGAGCCTTTAACTAAATCTTTAACCACTTCAGCCCCGGAAGGATTTCTCCCCTTAATGACCAGGCCATTTTTTGCGATACGGCACTGTGTCGCAAAATGTATGTCCTTTTTTTCACACAAATAGAGCTTTCTTTTGGTAGTATTTGATTACCTCTGCAGTTTTTATTTTTTTGCGCTTTAAACAAAAAAAGACTGACAATTTTGAAAAAAATTTTTTTTTTACGTTTTGCTATAATAAATATCCTAAAATAAATAAAAAAAAACTAATTTCTTCATCAGTTTAGGCCAATATATATCCTTCTACATATTTTTGGTAAAAAAATTACAATAAGCGTTTATTGATTGCAAAAGTTATAGCGTCTACAAAAGGGAACAGATTTATAGCATTTTTATTATATATATTTTACTAGTAATGATGGCAATCAGTCATTTTTAGCTGGACTGCAACATTGCCACGGACAGATCGGACACTTTTGACACTTTTTTGGGACCAGTGACATTTATACAGCGCTAATCATAGCTAAAAGTAGCCATCGATTAGTGTATAAATGTCTCTGGCAGGGAAGGGGTTAACATTAGGGGGTGATCAAGGGGTTAAGTGTTCCTTAGGTGTGTTATAACTGTAGGGGGGATGGGCTACCTAGGACATGACTGAGATCGCTGTTCCTGATGACTGGGTACAGAAGATCTCTGAAATATCACTAGGCAAAACGGGGAATTGCCTTGTTTACCGTTCAGCCTCTGTACACAATTGCGGGTCGCCAGCAGACATCGAGGAGGTTTGCGCAGGATAGCCGACCTGCCGCAGTATAATGACGGCAGCTGGTCGGCAAGAGGTTAATATATCCATGGATACCAAGCAAGCTTACAAATATTCAAAAAAGAGACTCTTTTATCGGTTATCTGAGCTTGGTCCTAGACCACAACTAGGTATCTCACTTGAAGAACTGTAAACTGGCCTATTGTTTAGAAAGCTTGGAGACTCATGGTTTAGCACACTGAGCACAGGAAAGATAAACATTCTTTAGTAAAATTCTTACCCCAGCACTTGCAGTTTACACTTTTCGGTGTTGCTGGCTCTTACTCTCTCAGTGTTGCTTCCCTAAACTTATGTCCTTCACAGGAAAGAGTTAACAGTGGACAGTGCTGTCTCCAACCAGCCTGTTGGTTTGTAGAAGAGAGGGGAGGGAGGAATGCCTTACCATCCTTGGGCTGTATGTTTTTATTAATGCACACAGTGAAGAGAGACTCATCTCAAGTCCCTGTATGTAATGATGACTCCATAGGATGCTGCAAGAGAAAGGAGCCACCCTGAAATAGTAAACCTGTGGTAGCAGTCATGGCACCAGCTTGAACTGGAACATGGGCAAGGATTAAAACATAAAGAAGTTACATTCTCAGTAAGTGGTTAAATCAGCTACTGAATGTGTTTGAAAATTGAGGTTTTAAGATCTCTTCAATAAATACCTAAGAGTTACACCTAGGGGTGTATTTATAAAGCAGGGAATGTGAAAAATGTTCACAAACATTCTCTGGTAGAGACCTATCCTGTATTTTAGATGGTCCATGTATTTTAGATGGGAATGATTGATTCTTAACCAGTGAATGTTTGTGAAAGTCACATGTTCTGCTTTATAAATAGACCATTTAGATATTGCTTAGCATAATGCACCTAACATGAAAAATATATCTGATACAATATCCACATTGGCAGGGCAACTAATGAAGCTTCCAAAATAAAAACTACAGCATCTTTTGATTAGCCACTTATACTGTTCAGGGGCGTAGATAGGGGGGGGGGCATGGGGTGTTCAAACCCCCCAGAGCACCCTGGCAAAATGCCCAGACAGTGTACCTGCTGTTTAGCCTCAGCATCAGCACACTAGAAGCAGAGTTTCAGAGTGCAACAGCCAGCCCCCCTTCTATTGTGCCCCATCCCCTTAGGTTAATAAGGGGTCCCCCTGAAAAGCATGAAATTAATGCAAGGTCTGGGTCTGGGTTTGCTTTTGGAGAAGGGGGAAGTTTCTTGTAGAGAAGTTTACAGGGGGTGGTTAATGGCAGGGATCTGCTTCTGGGAGGGAGTTTGATTGGATGAAGGGAGATTTTCTTAAAAATTAGGAATCTTTGCTGGGGGAGAGAGTATTGACTGAGGGAGATATTTTTGCTTTGGGGGGTCGGTTTAGAGACAGGGGAGTTTAATTTTGGGGGGGATATTTGAGGAAAGGAGATATTTTACAGTGGGAATCTTTGCTTGGGGAGGGTTCTTAGGAGGGAGAGTGGGATTTTTTTTCCTTTTAAAAGAGATTTTTTTTGTAAATTATACTTACCTAGGTGGATGGAGCATTGATCCAATGAACCTGCTGAACGATGTCAGCTGACAGCGAGCTATAGTTTGCTTTCAGCTAAAAATTGGTCACAAAAGTGCAGAACGAACTGCGCTCCTCCCCAGGAGAAGTACAACCGGGCAGTATGCCGTCCCTTCAGAGCACATGCACCGTTGACATCACCGACTGCTTTCCATGTGAATATCTCCTAAACACCACTTACTTGTAGGTACAAGTTCAAAAGCTGGGTTTGCCACATTAAAACTGAATAAAAGCCAACCAGATTGACCAGGTGCAAAGGGCACCATACTGTGGTAGGCAGTGCGCAATATTTTTTTTTTCCATCTCTGAAAACATTTCATAAAATGTCTTAGGACACGGTTTTTTAAGGTTTAAATAAATCACTGAATTTACTGCCTACCACAATATGTTGCCCTTTGCACCTGCTCAACTTGCATAGTAAGGTTAGCTAAAATCCAGTCTTGGGTCTCATACATATATCCTACATGATCATGGTGCAGCAAGTATACTGCAGATACCTGCACCCGGGATCAGATGTTCTAATATCTGCTCAGCCTGTATACCTGAGTGATAGGCTGAAAAGAGCCACGGCTGTTTGCTGCTGTAAACATGTATCTACATGTTTCTGCACATCCAGTGGTTACCTGCAGGTAGGGATACATTTTGCCCTTGGATAAAAACTCTCTGCATCCAGGGTCAGAAATGTGTGCCTAACAGCAGGTAACTACTGTGCCCCACGGTTTGTTAGTGTGTCGCTCAGGCTTAATCGATGTGGGGAGTAATGTAGATGATACCGAATTTGCTGCAGGAGTGCCAGCGAGGGATGGAGCTCATCCCAGCTCTTATAGTCACTGAAGGGAAGAGAGAAAAAAATCCCTGGTGCTACACATCCACGGAGTCCTATGGTAATGTAGTAGCGATGGGAGAGACTACCTCAGCCTGGACTCCCGCCAGGCCACACCCCAACGTATTTTGCTTTGTCCCCTGGAGCTTAAACATGGGGACCACTGGATGTGCAGATACATGTTAACAGCAGTGGCTCTTTTCAGCCCACCACTCAGGTGAACAGGCTGAGCAGCTGACAACAATTGGAACATCTGGGATCCTGGCTATAGGTATTCATGGTTTATTTGCCATTCCATGGCCATTTAGAACATATGAATTAGATCTAAAGCCTGGTTCTCATGGTAAGTTTTTTTAAGTTTAGCCCAGTGGGCTAAACGAAAAAAAAAAAAACTAGGGAGCTTAGGAGGAGCTGGCTGTACTAATGAGTACACTACAGCACCACAACTGCATGCATTGCATTCTATTCAGTTGATTGGGGATAATTTTTTCTGCACTGAAAGCCTCATGGCCCCACTCTGCTGTCAGTGTAAATGATGCCTTTAAGTTTGAAAGACCTGAACCCCCCCCCAGAAAAAAATTATCTACGGCCCTGATACTGTTCATGGAGTAGTATTTGCACTTGCTTCTTGATAACACTACAGGCAGTGGTGCTGATTTGCTAGAGAGAATTAGGCTGTTTATTATGCAAGGGAATTTGCTCCAGAGCCTATTGAATAAAGCAAAGCTCTAATGACTTTTATCATCCATTTATGTGCAGGCAAAAATGCTGTTTTTTTTGTTTGTTTTTTTTAAATTTGGTATTCTTTGCAAAGTGCAACTTCCCTCACAAAGTGAACAGCATAATTGCCTTTAGAAAGTCATCCATATTGTCCCTGTACTGTGGTTTCCTATCAGGCAAGCAAATAGAACAGGAGGGCCCCCTGAACCCAGGGGGATTATCTACTCATGAAAGGCAGCCTTGGTGACAGAGAACAAGCAGATGTCTACAGGTTGATAATGGGAATTCCAGGTATATTTATTTGATACATAGTTATATTTGTTTAGCTTGGACCAATGTAACTATGCATATACCATACCTGGCTGACGCCTCTGAAAGCTGGAGTTCACCAAAGTAGATATCGCTACTCTAGTGACCTCCACTTACTTGCGGGTCTCGTGCCAAGTGGCCGCCCTGCTGGATTCTGAATATAAGAGGTTGGTCACTTGGTACAGTCACCATTCAGAAATTGTTTTTTTTTTTTTTTTTTAAGTTCAGGTGACTAAGGGTGTGGTTGCCATCATTCCGGTTAGTATCTAAATACTGGATTCTTCTATATAATGGGATTTTGACAGGCAACCCAGATATACAACTATAACAAAGGAAGTTCTTTAAAATTCACATTTAATTTTGATCAATATAGTATAAAAAGCCCCAGTCTGGGGTAAATTACATAAAAATAATTTTTGCAAGTTGAATCACAGTAGAAAAAACACTTATTTTACAACATAAAAATGTTCATATATAACAATTGGCACATACTGGTAATTCCAGCCACTTGCTGTTATATTACATCATAATGTTGTACATCCAACTACAGTAGATAATTAAAAGATCTGGAAAAATTCCAACGCGTTTCAAACTTTCAACTTTTTCTTCTTCAGGGACTATATATCACTCTGTGAACATAAATAGCCATTACTTGATAGACCTCCATTTGAAATGTTCATGTCAGTTACTGTTGGTATATATCAAACAACTTACATCATAAGTTAATTTGGCCAAAGCGTTAATCCACAGACAACATCTGCATAGCCTCAACCAGTCCTCTTCCCAGCACACAAAGACCATAGGAGCACTTTCCAACCACCAAGTATCCTAAATCCACATCCAGTATTGAACACACCATATTGATCAAAATAAAATGTGAATTTTAAAGAACTTTCTTAATGTAATATAATATAATTCCATCATATAGAGAGGAATCCATTCAGAAAATGCTTATCATTTTCTTAATGAATGCAAAGCGTTCTTTGATTAGACAAGGTGAAGGTCTACTTCAGTGATATTCAACGTCCAGGGATATTGGCCAGGTATGGTATATGCATAGTTACATCGGTCCAAACTGGTCCAATGTAACTATGTATTAACCTCCCTTGCGGTATTCCCGAGTGTGGCTCTGGGTGAATTTTCAGTACCAAAATTGGTAACCCCGAGCCACACTCGGAATCGCATCGCAGGATCCAGGTACAGTTACTTACCTTGTCCCCAGGATCCTGCGATGTCTCCATGCTGTGTGTGCAAGAAATGTCTCCACTCGTTGTATCACAGCGCCGGACTCCGTTCCCTGTGAGCGTTGCAACGCACGGGGACGGAGCACGGCACCAAATTCAAAAAGTGAAACATACACTATACATACAGTACACTGTAATCTTACAGATTACATTATTGTATCAAATAATTTCACATCCCTTTTGTCCCTAGTGGTTTGTCCAGTGCCCGGCATGCAGTTTTATATTATAAATACTGTTCTTTCTGCCTGGAAACTGGAGATTGTCTATAGCAACCAAAACCATCCCTTTACATCAAAAGTGGTTTTAGACCAGCTAGAAAAGAGCGATAATAAATTAGAATTACTTGCAGAATTGAGCGATAGTGATTTGTGGGGAAATTCATCATCAAACACTGAAAGTAATGACAGCGACAATTCTGTAACTGAGCAAATTTCAGTGTTTTTGATTTGATTACATTATTGAATAATTTTTATTATTTTATATTATTATTTGTTATAATTATTTATAGTTATTTATTATATTATAATTTATGATTTCGTATTTCAAACTTTATTATACCCGGGATGTCTACTAGACTCTTGCTTGGACAGATTTAAGTGTGTTATTCCTAAGAATTACAGCCCTACAATATAAAACGCCAAATTTTCATGCAAAACATCAAACGTCCAGCTGTGTTTGATTATACTGATTGGACTTGATTAGGAAAGCCACACACCTGTCTATATAAGACCTTACAGCTCACAGTGCATGTCAGAGCAAATGGGAATCATGAGGTCAAAGGAACTGCCTGAAGAGCTCAGAGACAGAATTGTGGCAAGGCACAGATCTGGCCAAGGTTACAAAAAATTTCTGCTGCACTTAAGGTTCCTAAGAGCACAGTGGCCTCCATAATCCTTAAGTGGAAGACGTTTGGGACGACCAGAACCCTTCCTAGAGCTGGCCGTCCGGCCAAACTGAGCTATCGGGGGAGAAGAGCCTTGGTGAGAGAGGTAAAGAAGAACCCAAAGATCACTGTGGCTGAGCTCCAGAGATGCAGTCGGGAGATGGGAGAAAGTTGTAGAAAGTCAACCATCACTGCAGCCCTCCACCAGTCAGGGCTTTATGGCAGAGTGACCCGACTGAAGCCTCTTCTCAGTGCAAGAGACATAAAAGCCTGCATGGAGTTTGCTAAAAAAACATCTGAAGGACTCCAAGATGGTGAGAAATAAGATTCTCTGGTCTAATGAGACCAAGATAGAACTTTTTGGCCTTAATTGTAAGCGGTATGTGTGGAGAAAACCAGGCACTGCTCATCACCTGTCCAATACAGTGCCAACAGTGAAGCATGGTGGTGGCAGCATCATGCTGTGGGGGTGTTTTTCAGCTGCAGGGACAGGATGACTGGTTGCAATCGAGGGAAAGATTAATGTGGCCAAGTACAGGGATATCCTGGACGAAAACCTTCTCCAGAGTGCTCAGGACCTCAGACTGGGCTGAAGGTTTACCTTCCAAAAAGACAATGACCCTACTTACACAGCTAAAATAAGGAAGGAGTGGCTTCACAACAACTCCGTGACTGTTCTTGAATGGCCCAGCCAGAGCTCTGACTTCAACCCAATTGAGCATCTCTTGAGAGACCTAAAAATGTCTGTCCACCAACGTTTACCATCCAACCTGACAGAACTGGAGAGGATCTGCAAGGAGAAATGGCAGAGGATCCCCAAATCCAGGTGTGAAAAACTTGTTGCATCTTTCCCAAAAAGACTCATGGCTGTATTAGATCAAAAGGGTGCTTCTACTAAATACTGGATAAAGGGTCTGAATACTTAGGACCATGTGATATTTCAGTTTTTCTTTTTTAATAAATCTGCAAAAATGTCAACAATTCTGTGTTTTTCTGTCAATATGGGGTGCTATGTGTACATTAATGAGGGAAAAAAATGAACTTAAATGATTTTAGCAAATGGCTGCAATATAACAAAGAGTGAAAAATGTAAGGGGGTCTGAATACTTTCAGTCCCTGCTGTAAATATCCATACCTGGAATTCTTATTTGAATATACACCTTGATTTCTTGCTGTGGCACATAGGAATGCCAGTAAAACGTTGTCTAACTATATAACTATTTATATTTTTTATTATTAAAATGTGGTCTTATAATAGATACAATAGGAACAGAGAAGTTATCACAGTACACTACTTAGATAGTTTCAGCTTTTGAGGTACCATGCAGACACTTAGTTCACAAACATCAGGGAACAATATAAAACATATGTGCTTATTGACTTTCATTGTTCACCAGAAGTGCTTTAATACAACATGGTGAGTAGGTCACTCTAACAAATACAGAACCAGTGCAGTTATCAGAATAATCATGAAATGAATGCTTCAACCGAAAAGAAATTTCAGTCATTAGCCTGGGGTAGAATCTGCTTTTTATTTCTAAAAATGATAGAGCACTTATAAGACATGCCTGGGAGAAATACGAGCCAGAGTAGAAAACATGTTCTATATTCTTCTTGTCTTCTTGTGATTACTACATTAGGCAAACTACATTGTATATACTCATTTTAGTTTAGAAGCCAGTCAAGAAGAACCAGGAAAAAAGAAAAGAAATAAATGTAATCTAATCTAAATTAAGTTTTTCACCCCTTTGGAGGCTATAGAGTTTTATTCAATCACACATTAACAAACCTATTTCAAAAGTCATTCCACATTTGCGGAGATTACGATTCAATCCGTTAATCCACTCTCCTCTTAAAAGGATTGGGAGCTCATAAAGGCATTACCAGCTGACAAGCAATTGCATTGTACTAACAAAATAAAGATGCATCAGTTTATGTGTAACTCATGGCCAACCTACACATGGTGAAATGTAATAGATGTAATAGATTACGCAGATGTTAGATGTTTAACTGTATTAGTTAGCACAATGCTAAAAATAAAACAAATTGTGGTGAAACAAGCACGTTTGTAAATTCAAGGGAAATGCACTCCCTCCTTTTCTATTTCTATTTCAACACCGTGGGAGGTTTACTAAAACTGGATCATTCAGAATCTGGGGCAAATGTGCATGGTAGCCAATCAGCTTCTAACTTCAGCTTGTTCAGTTAAGCTTTGACAAAAAAACCCAGAACCTGATTGGCTTCTATGCAGAGCTGCACCAGATTTTGCATGCTCCAGTTTTAGTAAATCTCCCCCTGTGTTTTCCTGGTAAAAATACTGGAAGTGTGTTCAATGGCATTGGTATTAGCTATTCTACTTTCACATGGTAAAGAGCAGGATCTTACTAATTTTACCAGGCAGGCTCACGCACTGCTTGCTCCGGCAGGTGGCATTGCAATTTTTTTTTTGTTTGTTTTTGTTTTTACTATATTTGTGGGGTCATGTAGTTACAATTGTTTTCTATATGCCCCATTCACAGCACAATGCTAAATGACATGATTATAGTGTCACCTCTGTTTTTCTGCATTGGAGAAATGCAGATGACCACTAGGGCTCATAGAAAACAATTGTTTTTTATGTACTTTAACTACTAGCGGGCTGCCCTATAACAGTTTTACTGCTACAGGGCAGCAGCTGTGCACCGGATCTCCTATACACACACAGCGGATTGGCGGGTACCGGGTATTTGATGTCCGCTGGCAGCCGCTGATCATCAGCAGAGGCACAGAAATGCAATCTGCCTATGTAAATAAGGCAGATCGCTGTTCTGAAAGGGGGGAAGGGATGAAGTTTGTGTCCCTGCAAAGCAGGAAATAAATTCCATCTCTTACCCTTGTAAAAACACCTCACACAGTTCACATAAACACTGGCTAGGCACACATTTAACCCTTTGATTGCAATAAATGGTAACCCCTTCCCAGCCAGTGTAATTAGTACAGCGACAGTGCATATTTTTAGCACTGAAGTGAAAACAGTGCAGTGCTAAGAATCAAACGTTGAGTATTGACATATCAACATACTGTGATATACAAAATACATTGTGATTAGCATATACAAAATCTCTAACACCATCATCTGATTGATAGTGTCTCTAAATAAAGTGCACTGTGCAAATCAACATCGGTAGTATAGTCCCATTGGAATTGGTGAAACCATTAGTATATATTGATGGGAAGAAAACCAGGAGAGTAGGACTAAAGGAGTCACCGCCGTGTGTGCATCCACCTCCCAGGGGAGAAGATTAAATATGCTTACCAGAAGGTAGCATCAATCAGGCATATGATAGCGAGTGGTGCAATTCCTCCTCCTCAGCTGAGCCACCTCAGGCACCCTCGACCCATCATGTGACAATATGGATCAGGATGGCAATGTCCTAGATTGTAAAAAACCTCCTTCCACCACAAAACCGTTTGGTAGGTTTATGGTAAACAGCATCCATAAAAAACAACAGAAAGTCTCCACATTGTGAAAAACCGCATGGTTACGGGTTTATTTGGAATAAAAAGACTTTACATAGATTCCAAAATGTTTTGCATCAAGTAAAAAAATCCTCTGGCGCAATTGCGTGGAAAGAACTCATCAAACCCTTTTTTTATGCGATTCGTCTACAAAGACTTCATACCCCAGTTGAAACAATACATTGTAATCTGTTAGGATTACATTAATGTATCAAGCCATTTCACCTCAGTTTTGTCCCTAGTGCTTTGTCCAGTGCCCTGCCTGTACTTTTACTGTTCTTTCTGCCTGGAAACTTGGGAGCGTCCATGGCATCCAAAAAGCATCCCTTTGTGTCAAAAGCGGTTTTAGACCAGCTAGAAAACAGCGCTAGTGAATTAGAATCACTTGCAGAATTGAGCAATAGTGATTCGTCATCAGTGACGACAGCGATGATTCTGCGACTGAGTTCAGTGATGTGCAAACTTGGTGCTCTATTGACTGTGGTACGGATCACGCAGTGCCCCCAAGATTCCCATTTACTGGAGCATCTGGTATGAAAGTAGATGTTGAACATGACAACCCCTTTGCATACTTACAAATATTTCTGAGCGATGAGGTTATTGAAAAAATAGTTACTGAGACAAACTGGTACCAAGAGCAACAATTAGCTACTCTGCATTGGAAGTTTCCAAGAAGCAGAAATTGGGTACCAGTGACCAAAGATGCCATTTGGAAATTTTTGGGCCTAATAATACTTCAGGGAGTGGTGGGGAAACCCCAGCAGAAGTGGTATTGAACAACTAATAAACAACTTGCCACTCCATTCTTTGGCACGGTCATGTCAGAGAACAGATTTTCCCTGTTCGGTGTAGTCCTCCTCAGACAGCGGCGTCCATCGCGCTAACATTAGACGCCGCTGTCTGTGGAGGACTACACCGATCGGATGGCTGGGCCTTAGAAGGTTGGGTGAGAGATAAACCAGTTCACACTTCAGGTCCGCTGTCACCGCGGTGCACCGTTGGATCACTGATCCTGTTGCTTGCTGTGGATTTTTTTAACCACTTGCCGACCGCCTAACGTAGATATACGTCAGCAGAATGGCACGGGCAGGCAGAATCATGTACCTGTACGTGATCTGCCTCCCGCGGGCGGGGGGTCCGATCGGACCCCCCCCCCGGTGCCAGCGGCGGTCGGCTTGTGACTGGGAGCGTTGGGAGGCGAGGGGGAGACCATCCGATCGTGACCCCCCCTCGCGATCGCTCCCAGCCAATCGGAATCCTCCCCTGCCTGTGTGTAGTTTCACACAGGCAGAGGATGTGATGTCATCTCTCCTCGGCTCGGCAGTTTCCGTTCCAGCGCCGAGGAGAGAAGACATGTAAGTGCATAACACTACACACAACACAGTAGAACATGCCAGGCACACTAAACACCCCTGATCCCCCCCCCCGATCGCCCCCCGATCCCCCCCCAACCACCCCCCCCCCCTGTCACAAACTGACACCAAGCAGTATTTTTTTTTTTTTTTCTGATTACTGATTGGTGTCAGTTTGTGACAGTTACAGTGTTAGGGCAGTGAGTGGTAGCCCCCTTTAGGTCTAGGGTACCCCCCTAACCCCCCCTAATAAAGTTTTAACCCCTTGATCACCCCCTGTCATCAGTGTCACTAAGCGATCATTTTTCTGATCGCTGTATTAGTGTCGCTGGTGACGCTAGTTAGGGACGTAAATATTTAGGTTCGCCGTCAGCGTTTTATAGCGTCAGGGACCCCCATATACTATCTAATAAATGTTTTAACCCCTTGATTGCCCCCTAGTTAACCCTTTCACCACTGATCACCGTATAAGTGTTACGGGTGACGCTGGTTAGTTCGTTTATTTTTTATAGTGTCAGGGCACCCGCCGTTTATTACCGAATAAAGGTTTAGCCCCCTGATCGCCCGGCGGTGATATGCGTCGCCCCAGGCAGCGTCAGATTAGCGCCAGTACCGCTAACACCCACGCACGCAGCATATGCCTCCCTTAGTGGTATAGTATCTGTACGGATCAATATCTGATCTGATCAGATCTATACTAGCGTCCCCAGCAGTTTAGGGTTCCCAAAAACGCAGTGTTAGCGGGATCAGCCCAGATACCTGCTAGCACCTGCGTTTTTCCCCTCCGCCCGGCCCAGCCCAGCCCACCCAAGTGCAGTATCGATCGATCACTGTCACTTACAAAACACTAAACAAATAACTGCAGCGTTCGCAGAGTCAGGCCTGATCCCTGCGATCGCTAACAGTTTTCTTGGTAGCGTTTTGGTGAACTGGCAAGCACCAGCCCCAGGCAGCGTCAGGTTAGCGCCAGTACTGCTAACACCCACGCACGCACCGTACACCTCCCTTAGTGGTATAGTATCTGAACGGATCAATATCTGATCCGATCAGATCTATACTGGCGTCCCCAGCAGTTTAGGGTTCCCAAAAATGCAGTGTTAGCGGGATCAGCCCAGATACCCGCTAGCACCTGCATTTTTCCCCTCTGCCCGGCCCAGCCCAGCCCACCCAAGTGCAGTATCGATCGATCCCTGTCACTTACAAAACACTAAACAAATAACTGCAGCGTTCGCAGAGTCAGGCCTGATCCCTGCGATCGCTAACAGTTTTCTTGGTAGCGTTTTGGTGAACTGGCAAGCACCAGCCCCAGGCAGCGTCAGGTTAGCGCCAGTACTGCTAACACCCACGCACGCACCGTACACCTCCCTTAGTGGTATAGTATCTGAACGGATCAATATCTGATCCGATCAGATCTATACTGGCGTCCCCAGCAGTTTAGGGTTCCCAAAAATGCAGTGTTAGCGGGATCAGCCCAGATACCCGCTAGCACCTGCGTTTTTCCCCTCTGCCCGGCCCAGCCCAGCCCACCCAAGTGCAGTATCGATCGATCCCTGTCACTTACAAAACACTAAACAAATAACTGCAGCGTTCGCAGAGTCAGGCCTGATCCCTGCGATCGCTAACAGTTTTTTTGGTAGCGTTTTGGTGAACTGGCAAGCACCAGCGGCCTAGTACACCCCGGTCGTAGTCAAACCCGCACTGCAGTAACACTTGGTGACGTGGCGAGTCCCATAAGTGCAGTTCAAGCTGGTGAGGTGGCAAGCACAAGTAGTGTCCCGCTGCCACCAAGAAGACAAACACAGGCCCGTCGTGCCCATAATGCCCTTCCTGCTGCATTCGCCAATCCTAATTGGGAACCCACCACGTACTTCCCCCATTCACATCCCCAACCAAATGCAGTCGGCTGCATGAGAGGCATTTTCTTTATGTCCTCCCGAGTACCCCTACCCAACGAACCCCCCAGAAAAAAGATGTCGTGTCTGCAGCAAGCGCGGATATAGGCGTGACACCCGCTATTATTGTCCCTCCTGTCCTGACAATCCTGGTCTTTGCATTGGTGAATGTTTTGAACGCTACCATTCACTAGTTGAGTATTAGCGTAGGGTACAGCATTGCACAGACTAGGCACACTTTCACAGGGTCTCCCAAGATGTCAGATGTCATCGCATTTTGAGAGACCCGAACCTGGAACCGGTTACAGTTATAAAAGTTAGTTACAAAAAAAAGTGTAAAAAAAAAAAAAAACACAAGCAAAAATATAAAATAAAAAATAATAGTTGTCGTTTTATTGTTCTCTCTCTCTCTATTCTCTCTCTATTGTTCTGCTCTTTTTTACTGTATTCTATTCTGCAATGTTTTATTGTTATTATGTTTTATCATGTTTGCTTTTCAGGTGTGCAATTTTTTATACTTTACCGTTTACTGTGCTTTATTGTTAACCATTTTTTTGTCTTCAGGTACGCCATTCACGACTTTGAGTGGTTATACCAGAATGATGCCTGCAGGTTTAGGTATCATCTTGGTATCATTCCTTTCAGCCAGCGGTCGGCTTTCATGTAAAAGCAATCCTAGTGGCTAATTAGCCTCTAGACTGCTTTTACAAGCAGTGGGAGGGAATGCCCCCCCCCCCTCCAACGTCTTCCGTGTTTTTCTCTGGCTCTCCTGTCTCAACAGGGAACCTGAGAATGCAGCCGGTGATTCAGCCAGCTGACCATAGAGCTGATCAGAGACCAGAGTGGCTCCAAACATCTCTATGGCCTAAGAAACTGGAAGCTACGAGCATTTTATGACTTAGATTTCGCCGGATGTAAACAGCGCCATTGGGAAATTGGGAAAGCATTTTATCACACCGATCTTGGTGTGGTCAGATGCTTTGAGGGCAGAGGAGAAATCTAGGGTCTAATAGACCCCAATTTTTTCAAAAAAGAGTACCTGTCACTACCTATTGCTATGATAGGGGATATTTACATTCCCTGAGATAACAATAAAAATGATTTAAAAAAAAAAAAAAATGAAAGGAACAGTTTTAAAATAAGATAAAAAAAATAATAATAATAAAGAAAAAAAAAAAAAAAAAAAAAAAAAAAAAGCATCCCTGTCCCCCCTGCTCTCGCGCTAAGGCGAACGCAAACGTCGGTCTGGCGTCAAATGTAAACAGCAATTGCACCATGCATGTGAGGTATCACCGCGAACGTCAGATCGAGGGCAGTAATTTTAGCAGTAGACCTCCTCTGTAAATCTAAAGTGGTAACCTGTAAAGGCTTTTAAAGGCTTTTAAAAATGTATTTAGTTTGTCGCCACTGCACGTTTGTGCGCAATTTTAAAGCATGTCATGTTTAGTATCCATGTACTCGGCCTAAGATCATCTTTTTTATTTCATCAAACATTTGGGCAATATAGTGTGTTTTAGTGCATTAAAATTGAAAAAAGTGTGTTTTTTCCCCAAAAAATGCGTTTGAAAAATCGCTGCGCAAATACTGTGTGAAAAAAAAAATGAAACACCCACCATTTTAATCTGTAGGGTATTTGCTTTAAAAAAATATATAATGTTTGGGGGTTCAAAGTAATTTTCTTGCAAAAAAAAAATATTTTTTTATGTAATCAAAAAGTGTCAGAAAGGGCTTTGTCTTCAAGTGGCTAGAAGAGTGGGTGATGTGTGACATAAGCTTCTAAATGTTGTGCATAAAATGCCAGGACAGTTCAAAACCCCCCCAAATGACCCCATTTTGGAAAGTAGACACCCCAAGCTATTTGCTGAGAGGCATGTCGAGTCCATGGAATATTTTATATTGTGACACAAGTTGCGGGAAAGAGACAATTTTTTATTTTTTTAATTTTTTTTTGCGCAAAGTTGTCACTAAATGATATATTGCTCAAACATGCCATGGGAATATGTGAAATTACACCCCAAAATGCATTCTGTTGCTTCTCCTGAGTATGGGGATACCACATGTGTGGGACTTTTTGGGAGCCTAGCCGCGTACGGGACCCCAAAAACCAAGCACCGCCTTCAGGCTTTCTAAGGCCGTAAATTTTTGATTTCACTCTTCACTGCCTATCACAGTTTCGGAGGCCATGGAATGCCCAGGTGGCAAAAACCCCCCCCAAATGACCCCATTTTGGAAAGTAGACACCCCAAGCTATTTGATGAGAGGTATAGTGAGTATTTTGCAGACCTCACTTTTTGTCACAAAGTTTAGAAAATTGAAAAAAGAAAAAAAAAAAATGTTTTTTCTCGTCTTTCTTTATTTTCAAAAACAAATGAGAGCTGCAAAATACTCACCATGCCTCTCAGCAAATAGCTTGGGGTGTCTACTTTCCAAAATGGGGTCATTTGGGGGGGGTTTGTGCCACCTGGGCATTCCATGGCCTTTGAAACTGTGATAGGCAGTGAAGAGTGAAATCAAAAATTTACACCCTTAGAAATCCTGAAGGCGGTGATTGGTTTTCGGGGCCCCGTACGCGGCTAGGCTCCCTAAAAGTCCCACACATGTGGTATCCCCGTACTCAGGAGAAGTAGCTAAATGTATTTTGGGGTGCAATTCCACATATGCCCATGGCCTGTGTGAGCAATATATCATTTAGTGACAACTTTTTGTAATTTTTTTTTTTTTTTGTCATTATTCAATCACTTGGGACAAAAAAAATGAATATTCAATGGGCTCAACATGCCTCTCAGCAATTTCCTTGGGGTGTCTACTTTCCAAAATGGGGTCATTTGTGGGGGTTTTGTACTGCCCTGCCATTTTAGCACCTCAAGAAACGACATAGGCAGTCATAAATTAAAGGCTGTGTAAATTCCAGAAAATGTACCCTAGTTTGTAGGCGCTATAACTTTTGCGCAAACCAATAAATATACACTTATTGACATTTTTTTTACCAAAGACATGTGACTGAATACATTTTGGCCTAAATGTATGACTAAAATTGAGTTTATTGGATTTTTTTTAGAACAAAAAGTAGAAAATATCATTTTTTTTCAAAATTTTCGGTCTTTTTCCGTGTATAGCGCAAAAAATAAAAACGGCAGAGGTGATCAAATACCATCAAAAGAAAGCTCTATTTGTGGGAAGAAAAGGACGCAAATTTCGTTTGGGTACAGCATTGCACGACCGCGCAATTAGCAGTTAAAGCGACGCAGTGCCGAATTGTAAAAAGTGCTCTGGTCAGGAAGGGGGTAAAACCTTCCGGGGCTGAAGTGGTTAAAGGCTTTTATGTTTCAGTTTAAAAGTGAGTGTAACAATTGAAGTGTGTTTGGAGTGATTTTAATAAATCTGTCAAAATGGTATCACGCTATGTGGAGCACTTTATTCATTTTTTGCACATATGGAGCTGGTTTGATTGGAGTCACGGTTCATCACATGCGACCCAGGTGTGGTTCAATTGCTGTTTTGCCGAACATGAGAGTGGGAGGCTATACAATCTGGTGAGTGCACTCTTTAGAGCGAGTGGTGTCACTATCACGGTGGTGTAGAAGTAGAAGACTTTTCTCACAAGAAGATTGAAAAACAACTGTTGAGCTTGATCATCATAATGTTCCTATTAATTCAGATGAAGTTTCAAAATCATGAGAGGTAAACTTTAAGAATGTTTTTCAACATTTTATTGCTGTAGCCAGTCTGCTACACTCCAGGGACTCTAGCCACACAGACCGGGCTGTCACTGCTGTCTTCACAGTACAGCTGTCAAACCTCCCCCCAGCCGCAAGTGAAGTTTATGGAACTACTTCATGGCCAGAGAGGGAGATCAAGAGGACTCTGTTACAGATGCTGGAGAAGAGTCCTCCCACCCCACACAATACAGAAGACACTGTGATTGGCCGCATTAGGCTAAGGAGGAAAGACCACATTCCCTTGCCTGAGGACTGCTGGGAGGAGCAAATACCTATGGGGAAGGAAGTCCCCAGAGAGACTAGAATCAGTGTTGTAGATCTGTAAGTGGCTACAAAGCCTAGAAGCTGTGTGTTAGAAAGAGAGGGAAAAGGAAGCAGAAGCCAAGGCTTGGGGGAAGGTAAGAGGTGACCCTCAGAGTGGGCTGCTGTGTTGGAGAACTGCCTGCTGTAGTGTTGGAGAGAGAGAGACTTAGTAACATCTATGTGGAGGTCACAGCTGCCAGAGAGCATCAACGATTCCATGAGAGAATGCCATTGCTGGGCCCTGAGTGGCCACTGACATCATTCATTCCGCATGTTGGAGAATGGGAAGAAGCGTACTCACAGACTGCTTGGTGGTGAGGAACTGCTGGCCTCAACTTCCTTACCCATCTCTTAAAGGGACACTGTTACCTTACCTTTGGGTTCTTATGCCCTGTATTGAGGGATCTATTCAAATTTGAACTTTGGGACCCAGAGGGTAAACTACACTGGCAAGTGGATGGAGTTTGGAAAGACTGAAGGGTTTTTAGCTTCCTTTGGACCTTTAGGACCTCCATTGTTTCAGAGTTCAGGTGCAGAAACACTTGGTCCTCTTATTGCTTTGGTTGTGACAGTTTACTATCTGATATTGCTATTGCCATACTGTTTTGTTGCCTTGTTGAGAGTATTTACCAAATAAATCCTCCTTATTTAGCCTTGGTGCATCAGAAAGTGTGGCATTGCTGGAAAGGTCATTTTTATCTGAGACCAGGGAACCCATACATTAGGAGCTCCTTCTCTGACAAGCAGTACATTGTCATGGTATTTTGAATAATGTTAGAACTATTCCTTGTTAGGCTATGTTTCCACTAGTGCGACTTTTCATGCGACTTGGGACTGAAAAGTCGCATGACAAATTGTATCCCATGATTTCCAATGAGTACCGTTCATATCTGTGCGACTTCAAGTCGCAGCGACTTCAAAGTAGTCCCTGCACTACTTTGGTCCCACTTTGATGCGACTTGAGGTCCATAGATACAGGCATTGCTTCAAATCGCGGTAAAAAGTCGCGGTAAAGTCGCGGTAAAAAATCGCGGCAAAATCGCGCGACTTTGGGGACGCAATAGTGGAAACATAGCCTAACTGAATGCTTTGTACCACCATGAGTACCAACTGCCTGTTAGCGTGTGTTCACTTGATGGTTATATTTCAGAATAACAAACTTTTACAGTACAGATGTGTTTTGGAGACTGCTGGGAGGTTCCCATAAGACAATATAAATGTGAGAGCCAATCATTTTTCCACCTCTTTTAAAGCAAAAAACAATTTACCACCCTCCCATCAACATGCCTATGGGGATTATCAGTTTAGCAACTGGGGTTCTAGCATGTGATCCTCCTGCCATTTGCCTCCTGTATGTCCTTTAGCATGAGATGGTTGCTTCAAAAAGAAGCCTGCTTTCCAAACACCAACCATGTGCTGACGACCTCAGGCTCTTAAGCACTTCATAGGCCAGGAGGAGGTGTGGGAACTCAGGCTTTTAGCAATTCGGCAAACAAACTGGCCAAAATTGAAAACAATTTAACATTTTAAAAATGTAACACATTTGTGAAACATTTGTAAGCAAACACAAGCTGGACATCTGTCATTTAGTGGCAGTGGGAAGGGAGGCATTAAAACAGGTAACCTCTCTTTCTTGTAGCACCCTCCTACTTAAGTGCTACTAGATTAGGTAGGATGTAGGCACATTTAGTTCATTTTGGGCTCTGCTGTAGTCAGTACAGCTGGATTTGCTTTATTTGATCTGTTCATAGTTCTGTAGCTGCAGGTTTGCCTGTCTCCCCCTGTCTTTTAAGAATGATCTGGAACATAGTAGGTGGAGAGTGTAGAGCCTGAGCTGGTCATGTATACAGTTTCAGCCAATCCCTGGTCAGGAGAATGACCAGCAGGGGGCTGAGAGGTGCATTTAAAGCATTTGTTAAACCAAGTAAAAAAATAAATATTCTTCTATCATTAAAAAGTCTTGCAAACAACGGTCTTACAGTTAAGTTCCAGGGTGATGAATGCACAATTCACAATAATAAGCAATTCATCGCAAAAGGAAAACTGGATGATTACCTATACAGGCTCATCACCACAGACCAGCAAGCCAGTATAGTCTCTAATGGCATACACAACAAATGTATTCACTTATGGCACAGGTGGCTGGGGACATTATAAAGAGAGGCTTATCAGAAGATTTGACAATAACGCCTAGTGCTCATCACTTGCCTGACGAAGGGGTCCTGCGCGGCCCCGAAACATTGCACCTCTCTTGTGATGTAACCTTTTTATATTAAAAGAACCTTTTTTGGACAATTTTGCTTGCTGATCCATGGTGTGCTGGCGAAGATGTACTTTTGTCTGATGCTTCCAGAATCCAACTGGTAATCGCTACAGCACCCATTAATGTTTGTGCCATTTTTTCTGGGAACGTGTGCGATTGGAATATCGAATTGACCTCCTGACTGAGGGAGCTCAGAGAATTACCGCTGCCTTCTGACCTCACACACGCTGCCCTGAGTGATGATATGCATGCAATCCGGCATATGATGCCACCTACTGACCCCATGCTATCATCATTATCCTCCTCATCCCCCTGTTCCTGGCATCCTACCTCCTGTAATACTTCCCACTGTCAGCTTCCTACCAACTTACCCCTGTCATCATCTCCATCCTCATCCTAATCCCCCTGTTCCTGGCATCCCACCACCCTACCATCATCTCTGCTGTACCCCACTGCCAGCTGACTACCACCTCACCCCCTGTCATCATCATCCCTTGTCATTATCATTGCCATGTACCCCACCTCTAGCATCCACCACCCTACCCCTGTTGTACCCCACTGTCAGCTGCCTACCACCCCACATCATCATCATCCCCCCGTACCCCACTGTCAGCTGCCTACCACCCCACATCATCATCATCCCCCCCTGTACCCCACTGTCAGCTGCCTACCACCCCATGTCATCATCCCCCCCTGTACCCCACTGTCAGTTGCCTACCACCCCATGTCATCATCATCCCTCCTGTACCCCAACGTCAGCTGCCTACCACCCCACGTCATCATCATCCTCCCTGTACCCCATGTCAGCTGCCAACACCCCATGTCATCATCATCCCCCCCTGTACCCCACTGTCAGCTGCCTACCACCCCATGTCATCATCATCCCCCCCCTGTACCCCACTGTCAGCTGCCTACCACTCCACGTCATCTTTACCCCCCCCTGTACCCCACTGTCAGCTGCCTACCACCCCACGTCATCATCATCCCCCCTGTACCCCACTGTCAGCTGCCTATCATCCCACATCATCATCATCTCCCCCTTGTACCCCACTGTCAGCTGCCTACCACCCCACGTCATCATCATCATCACCCCCCTTCCCCTGTACCCCACTGCTGACATCCCACTCGTCAACATCCCCATCACTCCTCTGTATCCCACCTCTGGCATCCTACCACCCCACCCCCTGTCATCATTCTCATCTTAATCCCTCCTGGTACTCCACTGCCAGCTTCCTACTACCCCACCCCCTGCTGTCATCATCCCCCCCGTACCTCAACCCTGACATCCTCCCACCCGGCCTTCTGTCATCATCATCCCCATGTAACCCACCTCTAGCATCCACCACCCTATCTCTGTTATCATCCTTATCTTTATCCCCACGTACCCCACCTCTAGCATCCACCACCCTACCCCCATTATCATCATCATTCTCTTCATCCCCTGTACCCCACTGTCAGCTGCCTACCACCCCACCTCATCATCATCCCCCTGTACCCCACTGCTGACATCCTACCACCGCGCCTGTTGTCATCAACATCCCCATCATCCCTGTACCCACCTCTGGCATACTACCACCCTACCTCCTGTCATTATCATCCTCATCCCTCCTGTACCCCACCTCTGGCATCCTATCACCCTACCCCCTATCATTATAGGGGAGATATGATCTCAGCCTCTCCCCAATACTGCCACCATTACCCCAAACTGCATCCTGTCATCCAACCAACTGTACCCCAACAGTTGCATCACACACCATAATACTGCCCTGCCACCCAGTGAGCAAACAGTGAGTGATAATGATAAGCAGTAACCCATAGCAACCAATCAGTGAGCAGTAATAATGTACAGTAACCTCTAGCAACCCACCAGTGAGCGGTAACAATGTGCAGTAACCTCTATCAACCAATGAGTAAGCGGTAATGACATGCAGTAACCTCTAGCAACCAATGAGTAAGCTGTAATGATGTGCAGTAACCTCTAGCAACCCATCAGTGAGCGGTAGTAAAGGTGCAGTAACCTCTAGCAATCCATCAGTGAGCTGTAATAATGTGCAGTAGCTTCTAGTAACCAATCAGTAAGCAGTAATGATGTGCAGTGACCTCTAGAAACCAATCAGTGAGCCTGGAGCAATCAGTGAGTGTGAACTAGATCTTTATGTTTACATTATTAAAGTTTTTTTTAGATAAGTCTATGTGCATTTGCTTTTTGGGATGTTGGGATGGGAAGCGAAATTGCTAGGGGTGGGGCCAGGAAAATATTTGAATTATTTTTTGCATTATGGGCGTGAGTGGGGCCTCATGTCTAAGATTTGCCTAAGGCCTCACAAAGCCTAGAGCCACCTCTGCAACCACACCATACACTCCTGAAAAAAAGGTGTAGCAGAAAGGAAAAATCACACACTTATAGAAATGGCCAGATGCACGTTGTCAGATCTAACCTATCTCACAAGTACTGGAGAGAAGCAGTCATGACTGCAACCTACCTACAGAATAGACTTCCATCAAGAGCCATTAAAAGTACTCCATTCAAAATGTGGCATTGATCAAAGCCTAGCATAGGGCACATCAGAGTGTTTGGATGTAAAGCATATGCCTATATTCCAAGTGAGAAGTGATCCATGCTGGAGAACAGAACCATAGAGGGCATTCTAGTAGGCTACTGCAAGCAAACTGACATGCCTGACATGTGGAGGGAGCTGGAAAGAAGTGCCCCAAGGTAAGAACTCATCAGGTGGTGGGGGGAAGCGCTGGGGATGAAGCCTTCCAGTCAGACCTTATCATTGGTGTATGACCCCCTCCACTTGGCTGCACCCTTCCTCCTTTCCACCTTGCTCCATCCCTCTACCTTGCTCCATCCCTCCACCTGGCTCCATCCCTCCATCTTGCTCCATACCTCCACCTGGCTCTATCCCCCCACCTTGCTCCATTCCTCCACCTTGCTCCATCCCTTCACCTTGCTCCATCTCTCCATCTTGCTCCATCCCTCCACCTGGCTACCCCCTCTCCTGTCCACTTTGCTATATCCTGCCTCCACCTGGCTACCCCCTCTCCTGTCCACTTTGCTATATCCTGCCTCCACCTGGCTGCACCTCCCCTCTCCTGTCCACTTTGCTATATCCTCCCTCCACCTGGGTGCACCTCCCCTCTCCTGTCCACCTGACTCCATCCCTCCACCTGGCTGCACCTCCCCTCTCCTGTCCACCTGACTCCATCTCTCCACCTGGCTGCACCCCCCCCTCCTGTCCACCTTGCTCCATCCTTCCACCTGGCTCCATCCCTCCACCTTGTTCGATCCCTCCACCTTGCTCCATCCCTTCACCTTGCTCCATCCCTTCACCTTGCTCCATCCCTCCACCTTGCTCCATCCCTCTACCTGGCTACCCCGTCTCCTGTCCACTTTGTTATATCCTCCCTCCACCTGGCTGTACCTCCCTTCTCCTGTCCACCTGACTCCATCCCTCCACCTGGATGCACCTCCCCTCTCCTGTCCACCTGACTCCATCCCTCCACCTGGCTGCACCCCCCCCTCCTGTCCACCTGCCTCCATCCCTCCACCTGGCTGCACCCTCCTCTCCTGTCCACCTGGCTATATCATCCCTCCACCTGGCTGCACCCCCTCTCCTATCCACCTGGCTATATCCTCCCTCCACCCGGCTGCACCCCCTCTCCTGTCCACCTGGCTTTATCCTCCCTCCACCTGGCTGCACCCCCTCTCCTGTCCACCTGGCTGCACCCCCTCTCCTGTCCACTTGGCTGCATCTCCTCTCCTGTCCACCTGGCTGCACTCCCCTCTCCTGTCCACCTGACTCTATCCCTCCACCTGGCTGCACCCCCCTCTCCTGTCCACCTGGCTATATCATCCCTCCACCTGGCTGCACCCCCTCTCCTGTCCACCTGGCTATATCCTCCCTCCACCTGGCTGCACCCCCTCTCCTGTCCACCTGGCTTTATCCTCCTTCCACCTGGCTGCACCCCCTCTCCTGGCTGCACCCCCTCTCCTGTCCACCTGGCTGCACCCCCTCTCCTGTCCACCTGGCTGCATCCCCTCTCCTGTCCACTTGGCTGCACTCCCCTCTCCTGTCCACCTGACTCTATCCCTCCACCTGGCTACCCCCTCTCCTGTCCACTTTGCTATATCCTGCCTCCACCTGGCTACTCCCTCTCCTGTCCACTTTGCTATATCCTGCCTCCACCTGGCTGCACCTCCCCTCTCCTGTCCACTTTGCTATATCCTCCCTCCACCTGGGTGCACCTCCCCTCTCCTGTCCACCTGACTCCATCCCTCCACCTGGCTGCACCTCCCCTCTCCTGTCCACCTGACTCCATCCCTCTACCTGGCTGCACCCCCCTCCTGTCCACCTTGCTCCATCCTTCCACCTGGCTCCATCCCTCCACCTTGTTCGATCCCTCCACCTTGCTCCATCCCTTCACCTTGCTCCATCCCTTCACCTTGCTCCATCCCTCCACCTTGCTCCATCCCTCTACCTGGCTACCCCCTCTCCTGTCCACTTTGTTATATCCTCCCTCCACCTGGCTGTACCTCCCTTCTCCTGTCCACCTGACTCCATCCCTCCACCTGGATGCACCTCCCCTCTCCTGTCCACCTGACTCCATCCCTCCACCTGGCTGCACCCCCCCTCCTGTCCACCTGCCTCCATCCCTCCACCTGGCTGCACCCTCCTCTCCTGTCCACCTGGCTATATCATCCCTCCACCTGGCTGCACCCCCTCTCCTATCCACCTGGCTATATCCTCCCTCCACCCGGCTGCACCCCCTCTCCTGTCCACCTGGCTTTATCCTCCCTCCACCTGGCTGCACCCCCTCTCCTGGCTGCACCCCCTCTCCTGTCCACCTGGCTGCACCCCCTCTCCTGTCCACTTGGCTGCATCTCCTCTCCTGTCCACCTGGCTGCACTCCCCTCTCCTGTCCACCTGACTCTATCCCTCCACCTGGCTGCACCCCCCTCTCCTGTCCACCTGGCTATATCATCCCTCCACCTGGCTGCACCCCCTCTCCTGTCCACCTGGCTATATCCTCCCTCCACCTGGCTGCACCCCCTCTCCTGTCCACCTGGCTTTATCCTCCTTCCACCTGGCTGCACCCCCTCTCCTGGCTGCACCCCCTCTCCTGTCCACCTGGCTGCACCCCCTCTCCTGTCCACCTGGCTGCATCCCCTCTCCTGTCCACTTGGCTGCACTCCCCTCTCCTGTCCACCTGACTCTATCCCTCCACCTGGCTGCACCCCCCTCTCCTGTCCACCTGGCTATATCCTCCCTCCACCTGGCTGCACACCCTCAACACCTGGATCAGTTCTGGTGATAAAGTTATTCAATTAATTTAGATTTTTTTTTGCGGGGGGGCACAAGTAGCTGGTCTCGTCTAGGGCGCAAAATAGTCTAGCACCGGCCCTGATTGGAACTCACAATGCCTAAATCAGGTTCCCCACCAGATCCTGCTGAACTGCCTGAAATCAGAAGATAACTCAGACTACAAAGGGGATACCACCCCGCAAGCTAATATACCCTTTCAAAACACACTGCATACTTGAACCAACATCCTAGGAAGACATAGAAAAACTGCCAAAATGTGAAGCCAATAAATGGAGAAAGGCGGCAGAAAAAGAATTATGCCGCGTACACACGGTCAGACTTGCCAACGGGACAAGCTCCGTCTGCATTTCCGACAGGAATAATTTAGAGCATGTTCTCTATCTAAGTACATCGGAAATGCCGACAGAAAATGTCCGATGGGGCATACACATGGTCGGATTATCTGACCAAAAGCTCCCATCGGACTTTTTCTGACGGAAATTCCTACCGTGTGTACGCGGCATAAAAGCCGAGTTCCACCCAAAAATGGAACTTCCGCTTTAAGGGAGGCGACCCCCTGACATGCTACATTTAGCATGTCATTCTTTTGGGGGAGGGGGGGACCGGATACCCTCTTTTTAGAGGGTCCCAGCTCCTACTTCCGCCCGGCGCACCGTGGCAACGAAAGGGAGATTACCTCTCCCCCCTCCCTCTGACGCACGGGACATGATGGGACGTCCCTGTGGCATTCCCAGTGACGTCACAGGGAAGTCCCGTCAAGTCACTGTGCGTCAGAGGGGGGCGGGGTCACCTGGTGGCCCCGCCCCCCGTTATTTAAGAACCGTCAGAAGAGGAGATGCCGTCACACAGCGGGAGCCTCCCTCAATGCCCACATGGATGCGGAGCGGCCCGGAGAAGAAGATGAAGAAGAGAAGAAAAAAAGAAGAGAAGAAGAGAAGAAGATGAAGAAGAAGATGAAGAAGAAGATGAAGAAGAAGAAGATGAAGAGAAGAGCGGCAGCCTCCCTCCATGCCATGGGTGCGGAGCGGCCCGAGGAGAAGAAGATAGAAGACGCCGCGGAGGAGATGCTGGACGAGAACGCCGGAGGAAGAACCAGAAGAGCTAGAAGAACCAGAAGAAGAAGAAGAAGATGAAGGAAGATAGAAGAAAGAAGAAGCATTTAAATAAAGGAATTGTCAAAAACTGTCTCTTGTCATTTTTAACATTTTTGACCGTTTTTTAGTGAAATGGTAGGGGTACTTTTGTACCCCCTTACCATTTCACACAGGGGGGGGCGGGATCTGGGTGTCCCCTTGTTAAAGGGGGCTTCCAGATTCCGATAAGTCCCCCGCCCGCAGACCACCACAACCACCGGCCAGGGTTGTGGGGATGAGGCCCTTGTCCTCATCAACATGGGGACAAGGTGTTTTGGGGGGCTACCCCAAAGCACCCTCCCAATGTTGAGGGCATGTGGCCTGGTACGGTTCAGGAGGGGGGGCGCTCTCTCTCCCCCCCCCTCTTTTCCTGCGGCCTGCCAGGTTGCGTGCTCGGATAAGGGTCTGGTATGGATTTTTGGGGGGACCCCATGCGTTTTTTTTTTTTTTTGGCGCGGGGTTCCCCTTAATATCCATACCAGACCTGAAGGACCTGGTATGGAATTTAGGGGGACCCCCACGTCATTTTTTTTAAAATTTTGGTTCGGGGTTCCCCTGTGGGGAATTCCCATGCCGTTTTTATCAATGAACTTCTATGTGTATTGTCGGACCGGCCGCGAGTAGTTTTAATTGGCTTTTTTCCTTTGAAATGTCATTTTGCTGTCAGACTGTTCTAAACACGGGAAACATGCGCCCCTTTACAGGCATACTATAGACACCCCCCAGCTACGAAATTTAATGGGATATTACACTTTTATTGTTTGACTTTAAGCATTATTAAAATCACTGCTCCCGAAAAAACGGCCGTTTTTAAAACTTTTTTTGCATTGATCCATGTCCCCTGGGGCAGGACCCAGGTCCCCAAACACTTTTTATGACAATAACTTGCATATAAGCCTTTAAAATTAGCACTTTTGATTTCTCCCATAGACTTTTAAAGGGTGTTCCGCGGCATTCGAATTTGCCGCAAACACCCCAAATTGTTCGCTGTTCGGCGAACTTCCAAACAGCCAATGTTCGAGTCGAACATGTGTTCGACTCGAACTCGAAGCTCATCCCTATTGATGACATTATAAACTGTTTGAACAAGAAGGGGATTACAATCAGATAGTTTGCAAGCTGAAAGAAAATTTTGAAATCAAAGAGCTAGGGAATATTAGCTACTATCTGGGAATCCAAATAGAGAGAGAAGAAGATGGAAGTTATTTTCTCAACCAATCTCAGAAAATCTCCAAAATCTTGGAACAGTTCCATATACAAGATGCAAAGGTGAAAACCAGGCTATGAAAAAGAGCGATGAAGCAAAAAACTTGATATCCAACAATGATATGTATCGCAGAGCAGTCGGTAAGCTGATTTATGTTGCCACTGTGACAAGACCAGACATAGACACAGAAGTGGGCATACTATGCAGGAAAGTTTCAGCCTCCTGTCAGCATGACTGGAATGCAGTAAAAAAGAGTGATTCAATACCTCAAAGGAAGAATTCAGATGAAGTTACGGTTACCAGCAACATCAAATCAAAAACTGGTCGGATATGTGGATGCTGATTAGGCCAGGGACTGCACAGACCGCAAATCCACAAGTTGATTCATCCTCCAGTATGGGGAAGGAACCATAAGTTGGTCTAGTTGAAAGCAAGCAACTGTCGCCCTATCTTCAACTGATGCAGAGTACATCGCAGCAGCGCATGCGTGTCAAGAAGCAATATGCATTCATCAACTTTTTGTGGACATTGGGATAGACATGTCAAAAACATTTCCCATTTTTGAAGACAAACAGGCATGTATAAAGCTTACACAATCAGAAAGGGTCAATTTTAGGACCAAACACATCAATGTCAAGTATTATCTACTGGTGGACAATCAAGAGTAGGGATGAGCTTCGAGTTCGAGTCGAACTCATGTATGACTCGAACATCGACTGTTTGCCAGTTCTCCGAACAGCGAACAATTAGGGTTGTTCGCGGAAAATTCGAAAGCCGCAGAACACCCTTTAAAAGTCTATGGGAGAAATCAAAAGTGTTAATTTTAAAGGCTTATATGCATGGTATTGTCATAAGTGTTTGGGGACCTGGGTCCTGCCCCAGGGGACATGGATCAATGCAAAAAAAAGTATTAAAAACAACCGTTTTTTTCAGGAGCAGTGATTTTAATAATGCTTAAAGTGAAACAATAAAAGTGTAATATTCCTTTAAATTTTGTACCTGGGGGGTGTCTATAGTATGCCTGTGAAGGGGCGCATGTTTCCCGTGTTTAGAACAGTCTGACAGCAAAATTACATTTCAAAGGAAAAAAAGCAATTTAAAACTACTCGCGGCTAATAATGAATTGCCGGTCCGACAATACACATAAAAGTTAATTGATAAAAACGGCATGGGAATTCCCCACAGGGGAACCCCGAACCAAAATTTAAAAAGAAAATGACGTGGGGAGTCCCCCTAAATTCCATACCAGACCCTTATCCAAGCATGCAACCTGGCAGGCCACAGGAAAAGAGGGGGGACGAGAGAGCGCCCCCCCCCTCCTGAACCGTACCAGGCCACATGCCCTCAACATTGGGAGGGTGCTTTGGGGTAGCCCCCCAAAACACCTTGTCCCCATGTTGATGGGGACAAGGTCCTCATCCCCACAACCCTTGCCCAGTGGTTGTGGGGGTCTGCGGGCGGGGGGCTTATCGGAATCTGGAAGCCCCCTTTAACAAGGGGACCCCCAGATCCCGGCCCTCCCCCCTGTGTGAAATGGTAAGGGGGTACAAAAGTACCCCTACCATTTCACAAAAAAAGTGTAAAAAATGTTAAAAATTACAAGAGACAGTTTTTGACAATTCCTTTATTTAAATGCTTCTTCTATCCTCTCTCTTCTATCTTCCTTCGGTTTCTTCCTCCATCTATTTCTTCTTCTGGTTCTTCTGGTTCTTCCTCCGGTGTTCTCGTCCGGCATCTTCCTCTGTGGCATCTTCTTCCCTTCGTCTTCTGGGCCGCTCCGCATCCAGCATGATGGGAGGCTCCCGCTGTGTGACGCTTCTCCTCTTCTGACGGTTCTTAAATAATGGAGGGCGGGGCCACCCGGTGACCCCGCCCCCCTCTGACGCACGGGGACTTGACAGGGACTTCCCTGTGGCATTCCCCGTGACATCAGAGGGTGGCGGGGTCACCCGTTATGTACCCGTTTCTACATTGAAAACCTTTTCTTTAGAAGTTAACTGTTTGCAAGATATTGTCCTTCACCAAATTTACATTAGTTCTGGGTATCCCAAGGCTCACCCTAATCCCTATACCAGTTCCACAAACAAAAAAAAACACTAAAAAGACTGTGCCTGCTCACTGTGTGAAAACATTTGAGGAATACTGTGTACCTGGTTGAAAATACCATGTGACTGGCTGCTTTGCACAAAATTAGGATCACAACCTGGGTTAATCAGCGGGACCAATCTGAGGTGTGCGCTACATTCCCTTTAATTCTTTATTTTGGATTGGTCCATAACTATGATGGCCTGCTCCATTGGTCAGTAAGAATTTGTGAGAGGCAGTAAGAGGCAGGAAGTTTTGCATCTCAGAACATCTCAGTGATCCGTTGCATAATTAAACTTAAATGCTTGCATGAGGTTTGTGCATCCACCTCTAGATACATTTTATTTCTTAGTTTGCCTATATGGTAATTTTCCAAAAAACTCCCATGCCTTTCATCATCCCCAGCACTGCTTTTCTTTTCAAATAGTTTCCCTGTCCCCCTTCATACATATAGGCCATGCGCAGTCTGTAAAAAAAAACTCCTTAGTAACTGACCCCCCTTCATGCTTTCTTGGAGGATGGAGCAGATGGGTCCTAACAGGATGGGTCAGATATTAGAAGTGCACCGTCAGCAGTCTCTCTAGCTTACTGAAACACCACACATGCACAGTGTGTTCCCAAATTGCCACTGCTGCTACAGAAGAAGCACCCTGCGTGATCAAGCCACGGTGGGCACTGGGGGTGCACTTCTAACATCTGTCCTGTCCTTTAAGGCAGGGTGACGAGGGTTCAGCAAATTAGGATTTTTTTGGAAAGGCTGCACATGGTCTGGATATATGCAGGGGGACAGGAACCACTATTTGAACAGTAGAGGAGTGATATGTAATGTGCTGGGGGTGCTGAAATGCTCAGGGAATTTTTTTTGGAAATGGACCATTAAAGGTGGACTAAGCACATTTCCTATTTGCAGTCAAACTTATTTGGGAAACTGCTATATGTTTGTTATGTGTGTAGCATAGGGTTGCCGCATCAGCCCTTTAATCCAGGACACACATTAATTACACAGGTTCTGTGGCTGATTAAGGTGGTAATTAAACTCACTTGGTGCTTTATCTGCATTAAATCAGCCTCAGAACCTGTGTGATTAATATGTGTCCTGGATTAAAGGGATGATGTGGCAACCCCAGTGTAGCACCCTCTACAAGAATGGTAGGTGCTAGTAAGGGTTGTTTTACTAGGTTTGTTCAGCACAGGCAAATTTAGGCAGGCTTATGCTGCAAGCTAGGCCTGTCTGTTTTGATTCTGGGGCTGGGAGTAGTTAGAGTAGCAGTGAATGTGACCACCTGTGCTTCAGTCTGAGGCTCCTCTCTGCTTCCAGGGAGCATGTTCTGGAAGAGGAGGCTGGGCCTAGAGCTGGAGTGGCACATGCTGCAGGATCACACCCCCATCTGGGGGGTGTGGGATAGCAGGAGTAGGCTCGGGGAGAGCTGTGAAGGAACATTGGCTTTTCACGGTCATTGGCAATGTCTCTGTCACCACACGGTTGGTGGCAGGTAGCTCCTGGAGCACAAGGGGCAGGAGAAACAGTCGGAACGCATGGTCCAGGAAAGTTCCTCATCAAGGACTCAAGGCTGGAAGGTTGGAAGGTCGGTGAATGTTACCACAGTGGATAGCTGGAGGATGTGCCAGGGTTTCTGTAGGGGAACTCTGCATTTACGCGGACACTAGCAGAGTCTTCATCATGCACACGGTGGGCTTCTGGGCTACTGGACCTCTGGGGAGAGGTTCTGCAGGTGACTCAGGCAGCTAGTCACCAGAGCCAGTAGAGGGGCTTATTCGGAGTGAGTTCTTCATACATATTAGAAGAGGATGTGTTATACCCTAATGTAACTACAAGTTGTGCAGGAGGAAAACCAAGTGTGCAGGGAGAAGCAAGTTTGGGCAGGTGGTGAAGATAACTAAGACCATTACTTTTACACGGTCAAAAGTGATGTTTCTATCCCTCACACGGTGATGGATGGAGAACTCTTAGTAACAGCGGTCTGCATAGGAGATGCGGAGGGAGTAGCAGTCTGCAGGGAGCTTCAGGAGAAGATTTTTACTTAGTCAAGCGTTCACATTCAATCTTCAGGCTCTAAACAGATTGAAACCATGGGCATCCCATATCCCAATCCCTATCTAAGTTGTACCCCCTAATAAAACAACAAAAACAAAGCTCGCAAATGACTGTTCAACATCTCTGGAAAGGATGCATGACGTCTGGCAGTGGGGTGATTTGGCCGATTGTTTGTCAGTAGTGTTATCACCATGGCTACATGTGTTCCCATTCTTACAGCATACCTAAAAGAAATATTCCAAAAAATGTTTTTCTTACCATTTAAATGTTTCTAAGGAGAA